>NW_017805744.1:2115602-2149793 GCF_001891065.2 Hippocampus comes
ATCTCTCTCTCTCTCTCTCTCTCTCTCTCTCTCTCTCTCTCTCTCTCTCTCTCTCTCTTGTGTGTGTGTGTGTGTGTGTGTGTGTGTGTGGGTGTGTATCGAGAGAGAGACAGAGAGAGAGAGAGAGAGAGAGAGAGGCTCAAAATAAGCGGCTTCGCAATGCAGTTTACACATCAAAGTTAATATTTAACGCCTCATTAAAACATATTGAAAAGCAAAACTGAGACTCAAAAGCCAATACATCTGTCAAAAGACAATATTAGACCATAAGAACCACCGAGATGGTCCCAAAAAGCATTGCTTGGCTCATGTCACATATGCGGGGTAGTATGATGGTCGAGGAAAGCTCTATGCTACTTACGCAGGAGTAGCTAGCTCGAAACAGGTTCGACAGGTTACTAGTGCACCTAAACACATTGCATTGTCGCTCAGAGATCATTAATCTCCTCCATGACAACGAAGAAGCTACATTTCTGACAATTATCATACACATAGGAATGACGAGAAATGACGGAGAGCCATGGCTAAATGTACTGCTAACCTTAGAGTGACACAGCCAGTGTGTTTAACACTGCAAATAATTGCTTGTGTGATCGATTTTCACAGACCTCTGGCTAGAACTGCGTTAAAGGGGAGAACATCCAAATTTGAATAGCAAAATAGCAGGATAATTACAAAATGTATTTTGGAGAAAAAAAAAATTACACATGCTAAATTGAACCGGAATTTGGATATGTGTTTGTGTGTGTGTTTCATAATTCAGTTTTTATTGTCCTCCTTGGTTGAATTTTGTTTCTTTAAACACCATCCGAAATTTAAAACCATTTTCCATTCTTCTCTTCCACTTCTTACATGATGATACATTTCCTTCCCTCACATCAGCTTTCTGGGTGTTTTCTTACAAGTATGCTGTTTATTCCTTCGTGTTTAGCCAGTGGGTGTTGTTTGATTAAGTATTTCCCACAAAATGCACAAACTACTGTATGTCTGTTTATGTTAGAGAATGGGAGCCCTCGGGGGTGTGTGTGTGTGTGTGCGTGTGTGTGCATGTGTGTAGGAGGCTAAATAATGGCCCTCAAATATGTGTATTTGCAGGTGTGGGAGTGTTCATGTATGTAAAAGTGGATGCCATTAGTTCTGATGTGTGAAGTGTTGGGGGGCTGCGAGTATGTTGCCAGAGGGAAACCACAGCTCTCTGTGGAGAGCTGCTGCGGATGGAGATCACTTAGTCTTGCAGACATAAAATCAAAAGGATGAGTGAAAAGCTTTTAGCGTACCACTTGAAGACGTGTGCCTCAGCAGAACCTCATTCTATACACACATGCAAACACATACTTTACACATGTGCACGCAGCTGGCATTGCATCGTGTATATGCTTTCATGAAAGTCTATCGTAGGATATGGTGGCTCATGGAAGAAACTGATTAACAAATCAAACCTAATGCACAATTTATGCATGGTAAGCTTTTAAGAGCTCTGGTGTCAGCAGTGCCCTGCAGAAAGAATATGACGAGGGCCACTCATCTGCATCCCCTTTGTATGTTTCACAGCGCTGATCAGATACATCCATTAGAATGTACACATTACTGATAAGCCATTTTTGCAAGTGAGCTACAGAAATAGACCTCCTTTACTATATTTTTAAAGGATAAGCAGCAAATATTCCCTTCATGTGGTCCAGATATCTTCCCTTCTAAACCACAGACTGGCCTTTTTGGTCAGGCTAAACAAGTACCATGCTCGCACCAACATATCTCACTGAAGAACACAGGCCAGCGATCCCTCGGCGTGCAGCCGACGTGTTAATGATTAGACAATTAAGGATGGAAGAGACACTGCTGCTTTTTTTCGTATTAGCCTCCTCTCTCCCTCTCTCTTTCTCTCTATCTCTCTCTCTCTCTCTCTCTCTCTCTGTCTCTCTCTCTCTCTCTCTGTCTCTCTCTCTGTGTGTGTCTGTCTGCGTGTATGCTGAGGGTTTCAACCAGAGAAAGTTTAGACCATGCAAAATTGCCATTTTGGTAGCTGTCTTTGACAAAAATCAAATTTTAAAAAGTGTTTTTTAGTGTATTTCACGAGTAGCTGCAAGGTGCAACATCATAAGAGGATTTCTTCACAATGATGATGATTTTCGACTCGGTTCCAATCATTATTACTCCCAACTTTTCTTAATGTACAAAATATAGCATTGTTTTTTGGAAAATATGATGAATAAGCACTCGTAAGGATTAATCTGTGGTACCGATCAAATTTACGTGAATGGAAAGAGGACACTTTTTGAGGAAACTGATGACGCATCCAGTCTAACAGCATAGCTTTGAGGCTCGATTCAGAATAGCATTTGGTATTTGCGGCGTTTCATTAAAGAGACTAATTTAAAGCACACAAAAAAATCTTGAAGCACAACAGGTCCTACAATTCCTCCCATAGAGAGCTGATGATTCAGTGCCAATGTAGGACGATGCATAGCCGAGTGATGGAGCATCGGGTGACTCATTCCTACCTATGGTTTCTTTTCTTGACTGACCTTTACTTTGGCTCTATGGAATAACTTCCTTATTATGTCAGCTTTCTTCTCTCAAAATTGAGACTTGTCTGTGTGCGTCGGTTGCAAGATACTTAGTGTTAAATAATGACCTTAGTGTGAGACAAACAGCACGGCTTCACTCGCCCGAGGACGGCAGGAAGTTCTGATTCATCACGGCTCCTAAAATAGACCATCGCTTAGTTAGCTTTGGCGCTGCACACAGCGGACAGTGGCCACTCATGAATAGTAGTTGTACACTAACACCGTCTAGGATAAACAATGAACTACTGAGCAAAACTCTCAGCAAGATGGAGCATTCTTACTGTTTAGCTACTGTGCCTGATACATTTTATTGACCACAAAAATTCATTCAGAATCATAACGTGCCACATCAGGAACGCTGAGCCATAGTCACGCTACATGCTTGATCTTGTAAAAGGGCTCTCATCACATTCGATTGTCAAATATGGCATAGGGACTCAGCATGTGAAGCGATGTGACATACCACAGTTTGACTGTGTCCTTCTAATCTGATCCAGCTATCTCTTCCTCCCTTGCAGTATTCAATGAGATAATTTCTTGATCATCCTGACACCAGCTGCCACAGTAAGCAGACTTCATATATTGGCACTACCTTCTTCTTATGTTACCTGACCTCATCTATAGACTGCAGCTTAGTTGCATGATTGACTGGCCTGCCCACTGAATCCAATCAAATAATGACCAAGTACTGTTTGAGGTCAGCTAAATCATGACGACTCAGCTGTTAGGAACAACACATCTTTTTGATACGAATGGAGACATTTTGATTTGTGTGTAATTCATGTTACAGGCCACTAGTATGAGTCCCCGAAGGGGCAAACGCAATGAACCCTGGTGGCCAATATGAGTGACTTAAGGGCTTAAATCTCTAATGAAATGTACAATAATGTGTGTGAAGGAGTAAAACGTATTGCATGTGTTCTGAGCTCAGCCTGAGGTTTTAGAAGGTGCTAAAGGAAAAAATGTGAAACATACTCGAGTGATGTTTTGGTTCGGGGCTTATGGATGTCAAATAAGATGATGAGCTACTCAAAAAGGTGAAAGTCCAAAGGGGTTCAATTATAAATGAATTGAATGTACATGGCATAATATCCCTACTTTTTGCATGATACGGTTTTCGGCCAAACATGAATGGTCTAATCTGTTTCTTAAAATAGCTGGTTCAAAAACATTTACATTTTAACTGAAAAAGAAAATGACATTAAGGCTTCAAGACAAGTCTCTTGCTGTCAGATGAGTTCTGGTATGACCGTAAATGCACGGACAGATGAAGAGGAGGACAAGAAGATTCAGGTCAGGGCAATGCAGAAAAATTGGGAAGGGGCGACAGCTGACATTGTGGAAGAGTGATGATGAAGCATCAGATGTGGCAGGAAAGAAAGAACAAACTAGTGGGAATGGAAAGCGATGTTGTTGAGCTCCATTGTTGAAATTTTAAATGACAAGCACTCACATTTACTCAGAATAGCCTCCAGGAAAGCCGTAGGTTGGGGCTAAACTGTATAATATTGACGCAGAGTTAAAAGAAGATGAAGTCATATTTTCAATATGTTGAGAAAACATGTTAGGACCTCTCGAAAGCAAAACCAATCACTCCCCTGATGTTGCTTTCAGTATGTCTACCTCTGCTGTAATTGACAAAAATGTTGACAATTAAACACATTTTGAGCGCTCATCTAGTGGATATTTTTTTGGGGGGGGTGGGGGGAAGATGTTGCCATGCCGTTATTTGCAAATGAACCTTGTATTTAGAAACAATACATATTACATCTGCATTCCCTTGCGCAGAGAATCTACTTTGAAGAGAGAGTGAGAATTTCACACTTTACTGTAGGGCCTGCAGATAAGAAAAGCTATGAGTTGACCACAGAGCTCAACCAGCAAGCTTTGCGTCTCTTCTACTTGTGAAGCGAATATGATTTCCCACCCCGAGTGCCCCACATAGCGTTATGGTCTATGTGTTGAGGTATGATTATCTGTAGTGTCACTTTGTCATGTGTGATATGGTGAAAGAGTGCCAAGGACCGCTGCGGGGGAAGCTGTGTGACTGTGATGAAAACTGCTAGTCGGTCATTGCAGCTTGATGGTTACAACGAATATGTGACTCTGAATGTCTCTTAGAGGATCGAGAATAAAATATCTCATGACACTTTGTTCTGAATTATTTGGATGTAAATTAAAGTTTAATAAACATTAGTATTTGTCTTTTTGCATGTCTGTTATTTTTTTCTAATCACTGACATATATCTCGAACAGGTTTGATCATTAGATTCCAAGCTCAGCCTAATCAAAAAAAAAGTTTCTTGTTTCGCATTACTTCAGTCTGACATACGTCCTAGCATGTGTGTGATTTGGTTCTAAAGCTGTATGGCCACCCCTTACGTTCCTAATAAAGGCAAACGTTTGTGGGCACAGATGGACTAGCTACAGCATATCTTGTTGCAGCCATGTTTTTCATCTCCACAACTGCCGTATAACCGTTAGCAAGTAACTCTAGTCTTTCGTTAATTCAGTCTCTGTATTCCTCTTCGAATGACTCAATGGGCTGCTTGCACCCTTGTGGCGTTTCAAAGAATAAGTGTAAATGCACAAACTTGTCATGTCAATTTCCCCAGGAGCCAGTGGCTCACCTCGCTCAGTCAGAATGTGTTTTTGCAATGGAGACCAGTCTGAAGGTGACAGTTGCTTCATAAAATCCGCTTAATAGGTTTAACAACAGCCTTCAAATTCTGTACTCTGAAATGCAAATTCCATGTCAGACACTGCTTTATTTTTTATGAGTCCTCAGATGTTATTTATGTCCTAAACATACATGGAAAGCCACAGTTATTTATTTAAACCATCATGGAACCACACTCTATGTTTGAAAGAAAAAAAAAAACAAAAATAATACTAAAACTACTAAAAACAAAACTGAAATTAAGCATTTTAAAAAAACAAAAGAAAAAAGAACAAACTTGCTCTAAAAATGAACTCAAATTTAACAAAAGTCAAAATGAAATAAAAAGTAAAAAAATACAATCTATTATGATCCTGATGTGGTGTAGCATACTGTTTAACTTCCTCTTTTCTCTGTGTGCTGTGATTAAAATGTAGTTATTTTTTTCCTCCAAACACTTATCAACCTGCTAATTTGCTGTGCATAGTTTTACTGCAAATTATTTATTACTTTCTAAGTAGTTCCAGGCAGGCTTCTGTTAAAAGTGCACTGTCCATCGACCTAAGATAAGCATTTTTCTTCGACGTCAGATTAAAGCCGGTCAGTCAAGCCAGGGTCCCTTTCTTTTAATGGTTTCCCGTTCAAAGGGACGTTCCGGTGGACTTTTCCGAGTCGTTGGTCAGAAAAGTCCAACTTCAAATCATCTTTAAATGCAACATATGCGCTTGCTCCAAACACGTATCAGCGGTCATGGTCTTATCAATGCTGTGGTGTTGCTATGCGAGCATTATTTACTTGCCTCAGCTTTGTCGTTTTGCACCTGCACAACAGATCCCTACAAATCAGACTGGCCATTGTGAAGACGGTTCTGTTTCAGCAGCAGCAAATGAGAATGGCATGCTGAATCATGAGCAGTTGCTTGTGACTGGAGCAAATTTACTCTGACCTAAGATGTATGCACAAGATTGGAGTCTCGGCCTGACAGAAACAGTCTGTATTTACTTCGAAGCTTATCAGACTTTGTTCGGTTGTCGTCATTGTGGGGTTTTTTTTTAATCATGTATCATCTGTTTTTGTAGACATAACGTCTTAAAGAAACAAAGTCATGGAAATGTACTGCTAATATACCCAATATTGTCAGTGCTTTATCAAAGCCGTGCTGCAATATCTGCACAAAGCCTCCATCATAATGGTAACGGCTGTTGTCAGGAGTGGTTTGACCCTGACAGACAGAAACGTTTCAAATCACAGCTCAGAGTTAATAGCAGCAACCTGATGATATCATTTGCCGAGGATAAGAATGGAGAAAGGTAACAAATCACACAGCATCCCGCTTCGATGATGAAACAATTTCGAAAATCCACACGTGTCCATTTCATATATATTCCACTGCGCGTGCGGATCAAGGCAGTTCTCAAATCAGTGGGCAGATGAAGGTTTCACACAGATGAGACCAAATGTATTGAAGCTGATCGCAATGAGCGGTTGTAGGATGAAAAATATGATGACATTGTAATGGTATATCGGTCTCATTTTGTTTTAATCATCTCCCTAAATTCCATTTCAGACGAGGTCAGAAGTGGCACGCATTCACAAGCCTCAACATTTGGTGCACCTGCAGAAATCTTGGGAGAAAACCATCTCTTGAATTGACGTGTAATATGTTCACCAAAGTGTACGGTGCACCACTAATAACTACAAAATGGTAAAAAAAAAAACAACCAAAGTAAAACCCCATTGTTTAATACATACTTTCAGGTAATTGTAGCTGTGCTACTGAGAGTGGTCTGGACTTTGCTGACTTCGCAATAACAGTTACAGTTTGCGCAAATCACCCAGATATTATATTCCTCGACTAAGTTAGTCATAACATTCTATCTTTCCAAGCTAATTTACACTTTGCAATCCCAACAAAACCGCGGAGTGAAATGAAGTAAACCTCCTCAACATGTTAACCGTCTTTCATCTTCATCACAGTCCAAGACGAATGAATCCATGTTAAATTAAAAATAAAAAGAAGTTTCAAGTTTTTGCGAAGTTTTGAAACATTTACGTGTTCTTGTCTGAATGCATAAATGGCTATCTGATGACACAAATGTCATACATTATCAAGAAAATGGTGGACTACATTGCCATATAATTCGTGGTTTGCTCCATATAATGAGTTTGACCCATTTCCAGCTGCTACTGTGACCAGTGGAGTCGCATCACTAGTAACTAAGACAAATTTTGAAGTTGCTTACAGGATGCGTCTACAAAGGGCAGTTCGGATAAGACCTGGTCAAGTATTTCATGAACATGCGCAAAGTGATTCTTTCCACCCTTTAAATATCATTGTGGCACTGGTCTCAGCAGACGTGATGATTTATTAGTCCCTTTTAGCGAACGGAGAAATGTGTCAATCCTCTATCCCCCATGTGGCCAAAACTTAAAATATAATCACATTTATCTCTGTTCCGACTGGATTTCCCCCCATAGTAAGTAAGTCTCACGGGAAGCCAGTAGCTGAGGTTGATTATGGTTTGCCATTTGTCCTTTTCTTATTCTTATTCCTCTGTGCTTCTGGTTTCCCTCCAAGCAATTTAATTCAAACTTCTCCATAGAGACTTGACCACAGTATCTTTTCGGGTTTGTTTTCATTCATTTTTATTTTATTTTATTTTTTTATATATAACCACTTAAAGCTGAAAGTTCACTGCCTAGTTCAAAAGCAGGTCAATATCTAAAAATTAACAGCTTTTCCAATGACAATTAGGCCTTTAGCCAATGGGTGACATTCAAACCCCCATTCTGTTGGTCTCGCAAGTTGTACCATACAGAATGTTATCCTTTTGCCAAAAAAAAAAAAAAAAAACAGTTTCCCAGAAGGCTGATGTTACTGACATGACTTCACTTCTTCTAATCCTCTTGTTACCAACAGCTGTAAAGAAAGCCCGCTTCTTTTCTGCCTGTCTTTCATGAGTTTTAATCACTGGCTTGCCTTAGTTCGGTCTGTGTCTCTGTCCTGCTGAATGGCTTGTGCATTGGGGAGGATCCTGAATTAATTAAAAGGGGGAAAAAAGACTTTGAAGTTAGATACTTCCCCTCAGGACGTTCTGACACATTTTTTGTTGTTGCGGTGCCATAATGGCCCAATGATTTAGCAACTGGACGTTTTCATCTTATTGCACGACAAGGCAGAGCAAGATTAGAAACCCCATGAGAACGTTTTCTGTGTCTTGTGCTGTCAGTATGCCGTTTCATACCTGAACTTGACGGTCATCTTTTGATGGAGCGTCTTTTAATGTTGCTGAAGAAACGTATGAAAGCGATGCATCCATGCCTCAAAATGGGGAGTGTAATTGGACTGCTGAGGTTGGAAATTGCCAACTTGTCACAGTTGGATGGAAAGATGCAATAGTTCGTGGCATACCTTTCATCATAGACAAAAGGCACACCATTACACATGGTAAAGTCAAAAACTAGAGCTATATCATAAAGCTGGCCTTTCACCGTGTTTTTTGACATTGTCAAGATAATTAGGTATTTATTCAACAACACATCCATTTTTTATTGCTGGTTAACTTGTTAAAATTGGAGAGTGTTAAAAAGGTTTAGCTATTACATTGGCCGCACAATGAATATATTTTTTTCACAATTTCTGATTGTGAACAGATTGTATATTTCCATTATTTCTTAATGGAAAAACGTATTAAATGTGAACCAATTTGAGCTCAAACAGCATCCTGGAGCAGATTTGTGTGTATTATATCTAATGCTGGGTAGCTGTTGAACGTATGAATAAATATGACAGGGATTTAGCCGTCTTATTTCAAAGAGACGTGGGCAAAAGCATGAGACCAAGTAGCCTTTCAAGATCATGATGTTACGTAGGAGGGTTGGCCCGAGTTGTGATCTAACCCGAGACGATGGGCTGTCAGCTGCTGCAGTTGGAAATGAAGCAAGACAGACGGAATAAGAGCTGAAACTGCATCAACGCTGAGCGAGTGAGGAGACAGACAATCAGGTTAGAGCGAGACGTGGTGCTGCAGAGAAAGACAGACAATGGCAACGAGACAGAACAATGAGGGTGGAGGGCTGCCGGGGATTGAGCCGCAGCTTCAGTCTGTGGCGACTATGCCAAGCTGTCTCGCTCCGCAAAAGTCGATCTCCATCTCCTCAACCGTCTCCAGAGTCGTTGCGGTCTCATCACATGCATCCCCCAATGCTGGATGGAAGACGAATGATATTCCTTAACATCATTCTAATACTCCCCATACCTGTCGTCTGCAACTCACCATTATGTCTCGATGCTACTAAAGTGCAATTCATCACTCCTTGGTCACTTGTATCGACCCTCTTCCACTGCTTCTCCATTTTGCTGCTCGAACTCTTGAGCCGCAGCTATTTCCATCTTCACTTCTTAACTTATGAACCACCAAACACATCCAGGTGGGTGTATGTTGATAGTGAACTTCAACAAGGCACGTTAAACAAACGAAAAAAAAGAAAAGCCTTTGCGATGTTAACAGCTTCCGAGCGTAGCATGGTTTTCTTCATACGTACCCCAAAAAAGAACGATTTCTTTGGAAAATTGTGAGGAAATACTGGATGAACGCCTCGATGCAGGTTTGAGTTTGTGTTTAGCTCGCTTATTAATATGCCTCCATTTTTATGTATTTTTGCTACACTCATCTGTGTATGCGTGCTCAACACTTACTTACGCCAATGTGTATGTGTGTGTTTGTAGGCTTATCAGATGAGCCCGGGCAGAGTGTCAGATGCGGTAATGGAGGCTTCAAAGACAAGCGCTGCGGTGAGTTCTCTGGCTGTCCATTACCAACTAACCATTTTCACACACTCATCCCTTCTGCTGGGGTGCACGCAGGTAGACTCCTAAAAAAGATGTGGATGGAGATAAGCCGGCTGACTAATTATTAAGTCGGCACGAAGTAAGAGATAAGAGATATGAGGCCAGGATGAGGCAGAGGAGAGATGGGACAGTCTGAGCAGTGACCAGGTGGCGCTCTGATCCCCTTCCTCTTCACATGCATGAGGAGAACTCCTTAAAAGCCCGCCGCTTGTCTGCCGCTTTGTTCTCGTCACAGCTGTTGTTTTTTTGTTTGCTTGTTTGTTTTGTTGGGGGGTTCGCTGCCCGTTGCCTCCATGGTTTACTTGTTCCCTTTGAAACACTCTTTCTTTGTGGCCTCACTTGTTTCCATTTGCATCTTTATGTGGCTGCATGTGCCTTTGGATTGCATTACTGTAGTATTGACCGTCAAAAGTTATTGATCTTAAGATCGTTAAAATTCCTCGAGGGCCTTTGGTTTTATTTTGTATTTTGTCATTATAATAAGTCATTAAAAACTGAACTACAATATTTAAACATTTGAATGTTATTTTGGGGGTTGTTGTGGCCAGAGGATACATTAGGAAGATATTTTTCTACGTGAAAAGACCTCATGAATTTTAGAATGAAGTGCCAGTCAGTGATATTTTTTGTTGCCAGTCAATGATATTTTTGGTTTGTTTTTATTTGAGGGCTTTCATCTTGGCTTTTTGATGCTGGAAATCTAAAAACAGATGCACATTGCTCTAATCAGCAACTTGTTTTCCTGACTCAATGTGATATAATTACATTAAACATAATGCTGGCATCGGGCAGAATCTTCGTACCTCCTCAATCACCTTTTTTAGGAGACTCTAAAACGGCATGTTTGTTCACCGATTAACATTGCATGGTCAAAGAGAGCCATTTTCAACACGTAAGAATGTTCAATAATTTGTAAAATAAGAGTCAGCGACAAATGTAGCAAGTTTTGCTCGGGAAAAAAAAAGCAATTAAAATTAGTTAAATCCATTGCAACCTTCTGTTTTTTTCTCTGCTTGTTATTGCTCCATATATATATATATATATATATATATATATATATATGTGTGTGTGTGTGTGTGTGTGTGTGTATTGTTGAATAATTATTCAGTGTTTTCTTACATTAACCTCTGTAAAGCCGAGATGAGCATCATTTAAAAGATTTAATCCAACAGTATTTGAAATATGTTTATCATAAATTAGAATGTTGGAAACAATGTTCCCCTCTCAGCTGCATGTTTGAGCATTTGCGCACTGCTTTCACCCTCTCAGCGCACAACAAATGTATACAGCGCATTCAAAAAAATTCCAACGAGAGCTGTATGTACATTTGGTATTTTCATACTCTGCTGATGTAAGGAAATTGAAAAGTTTATTTGACACGTGTTTGACAGAGTGGGGGGAAAAAATGCAACCAAAAAAATGATTGAAATCCAAGGCGAACAACACCCATGCCGTGTGATGGAGCAGCTCCATCAATAATGACTGGGCAACACAAGGCTTCTGTGACCCTGGTGTGCACCACACACACACACACACACACACACACACACACACACACACACACACACACACACACACACACACACATATACAATCACACTACTAATGAGATGCATGTGTCTCAGAGGTTAATTGACTAGAAATATTTGTGTTTTATTCAAGAACATATTTTGCATTATTTATGAGTGGACATTGTCTGACCATGGTTATACAAATTCGATTGAGTCTTAATTATGCTTACAATGACCTGTGTGCTAAACTAAAAGCCACAAACCTTGACTGATTTTATATTTTATTCGTGTCACAAATCTCTCTTCAATAGTATGTTCTTTATTGAGATATAAGTGGTTAGATCTTTTTTTTTTTTTTTTTAGCTCAGGTTTTGGACAGGTGTGACACGAGTGTGGCCGCTGTGTGCATATCTGATGGTGCCTCTGAACGAACAACCTTCACTGTTTGCATCAACCAACCAGAGTAGATGATCTCAGTATCGTGAATTGTGACTTAGAGAGGTTAGGTTTAGATTTTGCAGCAGATTTTGTCCCAAACGGACATCAGCAATGTCATTGTTGATGGTTCTGACAACATGATACTAAAATGCAACTGCTTCTTGTAGTTGACTGACAACATTTAAAATTTACAACTGTAACTTCTTCTGAACCGGACATGTACAGTATATTTGTCTTGATAAATTCTCTTCTTTGTCCCTGCTCCTTGCATGGTCTGCTTCTTCCCCCACCGACATCTGCACAGCAAACCTTGGAAAACAACTTGACCAACCTAGTGAAGAGGAACAGTGAACTGGAGAACCAAATGGCCAAACTCATCCAAATCTGCCAACAGGTTGAGGTATGCAGCATCTTTCTATTTTTATGTGTGGAGTACTGGATCATTAATTGGAGGTCAGGCAGGGAAGCCAGCCTGGATTTTAGTGGAAAAAATGGACCCGTAAACTTCTCTTCTATTTTCCTACCCTCCACTTTTTTTTCTTTTATGGGTTGCGACTACTGGTCAAATTTTGAAGTCACTTTAATTGAATGAAAATTCTTTATGAGCGATTAATTCAAGAACTGAGCCGCAATGTTGTTTTACTATCATCTATAATAGAAGAGCTTTCATTTAAAAGCTGAAGCTGCTCTTTTACTGGCTGAGGGCTATTACCGCAATTGGTCTGTCAAAGACACTGAGTTCAGTGGCGGGTGCACAGATTGAGAAAGTTGATTTCTGAGCTCTGATTGAGGCCTCTGCGAGTAGTCAATATGACGATTATCATCACAGAACAGGCCCAACGATGGTCGAGGCGCCGTTATGCAATGTAAAATGCTATTCAGAATGAACACTGTACTGTCCTTGTCTTTTTTTTTTCAATTTCAGAGATTGCGCAGCAGGGATGCTTTGTTGTTAAAACCTTCAAACAGTTGAAAGTCAATATGTATTGATACTGAAATTTACAGTCTGAGATGGCGTAGAGTGGTGCCTTGACTTCAGAGATTAATGTGTTCCACGATAGTACTCATGTCATCTTTCCTTATTCAAATGAATGGAACGACAACGAAAATACCTGAAACACCTGGTACCGACCACCAATCACAAATTAAAATAGCACTCTCCATCCAGTAGTGTACGTTATGAAAATATACACTTATAATAGTTACACAGAAAGTAAAAATTAGACAGCTTGTGCGTCAGTTCAAAACTCGAAATGTAGCTTTCAATTCCTGACAAAACTCAAGTGTTGCAACTCAAGGGTTGAAACTCGAAAAACTCCTCAGTGGGTCACTCTTAAGTCGAGGTACCACTTTTATTTGACTTACAGTCATTTCCATTGTAGTGACACAACACTGTGGTGTTAACACATACCTATCTGCAGAAATGAAATCCCAGGCAAGCAGTTCTGTCCCTGTTGACCCATTTGGAACGGTGTTGTGATTGAAATGAAAGGAGCCAATAGTGTCCAGCTTAAGCATAGCCATCAAACACTCATTGTACTACACACACACACACACACACACACACACACACACACACACACACACACACACACACACACACACATCGCGTAAAGCTACGTAAAGCTACCCCTAATATTAAAAATAAAGACCATTCTGCCAGGTGAGATTTGACTGTCCTCCCTGAAAAGTTGGTTATTATACGAACCAGACTACTCTGTGAAGAGTCACTTTGAGGTCTATGCTCAGTCAGTCAATACTAAATGACTACGCGTGATTCATTAAGTGCAGACAAACCCAACGGCATGTGGAGATTGACCGTCGTCTGCATACAAATAGAGTATGCTTTAGAATGTGCCACAGAAACAAATAGAACCTAAAGTACATTGCAAAAACTTGATAAACAGCACTGGTCAACATCACATTTTAATCAGAGATGGTGCTATGTGTCCCGTAATGTATTCTTTTTACACTGATTTCAAAAGTGTACTTTTTTTTTTCTCTAGGGCCATCCTGTTTTTGACATCTCTCCCTTTGTTTTGTTTGAAGTTTGACCGACAAAAGTTTGTGCAATACAGATTTTTAGCAATTTATAGTTATGATATTTTCGTTTCAGGGGGGGGAAAAAAGGCTACTTGTTGCTGAACCTAAACGTAATTCATAAATATTATGGTGCAAATCCGGATGAATATGATGAATTTCTCTTTGCTTTTATTCTGTTAGAGTCACTGTAGTGAGCTATTGTAATGTGTTTTCCCCACCATTTTTACACCTCCATCCTTGTCAAATAGTTAGTTGAATTATTTACAAGAGGAATAAGTGTGGGATAGCATTAGTATTAGTGTGAATAAAGAGAGTGGTTCCCTTCAAATGGGGCCTGCAAACTGAGTGTAGGGACAAAGAGAAAGACGTCTTGTCGACACGGTAGGAATGTTGCTCTTGTCAAAAGGAAAAATAAGGAGAGAGGGGAAAAGAAGAGTGTCGACAAATGATGGTGAACCAACCAGGTTAAGAGGGCAAAGAGAGGGAGGGATTTTGCAGTAAGAGATGCTGGTTCGTGAAGTTGTGTCGAGAAAGAAATCCGAGGAGTTTTGAGGCTAACCTGGATTCCCTCCTCCTTGTTTGCGTAATGATTTGGGAGAGCCAATCAAACACAGAGGAACAGTTTCCATTCCAGCCTTTCTTCTTTTTCTTGTCGTTTATATTTTTGTTTCCATTTTAATTCAGGATTTGATGTATTGTTTGTTTGTTTGGTTTTTTTCTGGTTCATTAATTGTTGATGACTATCCTCGTATTGCTCAGGAGACAGAAGCCAAATAGAGAACTTCCTGTTCATATATTCATGGAAGAGTTGGGGCAAAACTGGGTTTTGTGCAAACACATGATAGGAACTACACCAAGAGCGACTCGTTACGTATTCTATTGTATTTATAAACTGCAGGAATAAGATTTCTGTGCCTCCCCAAAACTATGGATTTTGCTTCTTTCTTTTTTTTTTTTGCTTGTTTTTTTGTCCTCCCCATGACTACCATTGTGCATGTACAATTTTGAGCATGTCTCATTTGGAGCTTGTTTGAGACAATCTTCACCCTTTTTGCATATGTAAAATATAACAGTGGATTTTTCAATATCCGTACATCCATTCAGATAAAACTTTAGCCAGCCACAAGATTTCCCCATTCTACAATATAGATAAAGATCGGTTAGAAACCTCTTAATTCTCAAGGTCATTTGACCCTAGCTGTAGCCTGTAACTTCCCATAGTTCCCGCACTATCAGGCGCACCTAAAAGCATTCAATTTTCTCAAAAGCTGACAGTGCACCTTTTTATCCGATGCACCTTATATATGGATCAATATTCTGACTTTTTGGATGTAGTATTTTAAATGTTCTTTAAAGCACTTTGTTATAGCTGCAGCGGTTGTGCAAGCTCCACATAAATAAAGCCGTATTGTATTGTATTCCCTTTAGTGTAGCTCCATTTAGTGGATGCATAACACAACCGCTGCCACTATTGTAGCTTCTATTCTATGCACCCTGTAATGCGGTGCGCCCTATATATGAACACAGTTTTAAAATAGGCCATTCACTGAAGGTGCGCCGAAAACACAGAAGCGCCTTATAGTGTGGAAAATAAGGTAATTTGCTGTATTGCATATTTGCAAGCCACCAAGTAAATATTCTAAAATGTGTGCTGACTCGCTGTTACCAGCATTTAATGTGCGGTATTTTGGTTGACGGTACTTTGTGACTAAAATGATGCAGTGTCACCTTAGTGAGTATAAGTCACATTATCCAAGTTACATTTTTTATACATTCTGGACTCTTAAATTCTGTTTTTCCAAATGTATTGTGCAGCAGTTCAACACAGTAGCCTGAATAATTCAAGTCCTTGAGCCCACCACCATGTCCCATTATATCAAATTCATGTCAACGCAACCAACAGATAGCGGGGTTCAGCTCAGTCGCGGGACAGCTTTCAAACTTTGGTTTCCCCATGAGAATACGAGGCAAAGTTTTAATAACATACACACGTTTGTAGTGCCGCTTGAAAAAACTTATTTGGGGATTTGTTCAGTGGTTAATTGGGCAGCGTTTGCTCGTCATGCAGCTGCCACCCTGACAAATGTGCCTGCTGAAGGCTGAATGGGCATAGCCGCGTCATTAAAATGCACATACAATTAGTCTTATTTATCTGTTGTCAACAGACTGTCTGAAAAAATACAGCATAACAACAGAGATTACATTGAGACATCACACTATCAAGCTTGATTCAGTCGTGTCGTTGTCTGCTGGTGAATGTTTCCTGTCAGCCATTAAAAAAAAGGAAAAAAAAATGAATGTATGTCATTACAACACCGTGCTGCAGATTAACTCAACCTCTTGATTTGGCTGATTGCAACCCGAAGTAAATAACATTCTTCATTATATACGTTACTATTCAGTGATTCCACTGACAATAATGTGCGACTGGGATCATTTTGGACTACGTTGATTTATTCCATCATATTCCACTGACTATCTTGCCTTGTTAATCCTTTTAGCAAACGTTTTCATTTTGTCAGTGTTTCATCGCACAAGTTCTCATGAGCTTTGCTGAGTAACCAGGGGAACATAGTCCTGATAAGTAATATGATTGATTGCTACATGTCACAAAGCCGAAATTGTATATACGTTTCAGGACATAGTCTTTCTCAAGAGGATTATTCTTGCTTGTCAGAATTATAATCGGATTTATTGGCCACCTATAGAAAAACACACAAAGAATTTACTTTCCCAGTTACAACCTGTCATAATATAACATAAGCAAGACAACAATGAGCAACATGGGGAGACACACCGGGAAGCCTGGTGGTTCGCCCTTAAGCTCAATAGTTTACATAGTTAGTATATTTCAGGAATTGTAACATTTTATTTTGGGTATCGACATAAAACTACATTTTCAAAGCCACACTGAGAGTGAAATATTTCATGTCAATACAAATTATAAGCGGTTATCATCCATTGGTTGACATATATTTCCAAGTACAAGCCGGTGTACCGTCAGCTACTTTCATGCCTTCATTTGAACGTGAATACTACAGTATGCTGTTGCTTGTATTCTTTGGCATTTGACTCAGCATGACTCAGATTTGATCGCAGTTTTACTGTTTGGTGCCTTCTACCATTTTGTTACTGATTTATTGCTTTATTGTTGTATATACTGTACGTTAGTTGCTCCATGTACAGCACTTTGTATGCAGTGACGGCTGTTTGAAAGTGCTCTATAAATACAGTTGAGTTAACAATCGTTTCTCCCTTTTAAAACCTTCATGACATTGAAATTAAACTTTTTTTTTTTTTTTTTTTGCAGAAATTCACCCAACATGGTCTGTGGTCACTGAACGTTAGATCAAGATGTCCCCACACAGTTCATTCTTAACATGAATATTTTATTAATAATAGTACTTTTACTGCCATTGACGACTGTAGAAGTCAAAGATCCATCATTTTATCTTGGCTGGTAGTGAATGAGTTTTAAAATTGTGCGTTTCTCTTCCGCTCCAGGTGAACACTGCCATGCACGAAGCCAAGTTGGTGGAGGAGTGTGACGAACTGGTGGAGATCATCCGCCAGAGGAAGCAGGTCATTGCTGTGAAAATCAAGGAGTCCAAGGTAAAGTATTATTTTAATAATCGATTAATCAGTCAGTATTTTTTTTTCAATCAATCAATGAATTTGGATTTTTTTTTAAAATCTGTATTCAAACACGGTACATTATTTCAAAGTGTCAGTGCAGAAAATGTGTAAACAAATTTGTAATTTGTAATTTGGTGATTGGTTTTGTCTGTAACATGTCAGAAAAATATGCAAAAAATGTTGATCAACATCTTGCACACAAAGCTTATCAGTATGCGTTTGATGAGAACTTCAAAAATCTGAGAACTATTTATAGTTGAGACGTATGTAAGATTCTTCGAATTGAAGAGGAGCAAACTTAAAGCGGATAAAATTGATCATTACATCACTACTCAGGACACTTTCATTCTTCGAAGAAAACTTATCCGGTAGAACAAGATGTCGACAAAGAGCAAAGCTTTTCTGGGTCATAGATAACGATAACGGGTGGCACAGAATTACACGCTTTAACCACTAAGTGATGCGTTGAATATTAAGATAAATGAAATGCACTTCATGCCATCCCTGTAATCACAGATGTTGACAAATGGTTGAAGTCAAGCTAAGATGGAAAATGAGGGCAGTGGAAGGCTGGGCTAACCACAGGGAGAGAGGCAATGATTCATTTGTTTCGTAATTACACCAAACAAGACAGTTGGCACACAGTAGAGATGACTGATAACCTGCTTAGTTGAGGAGCGAGACAAGAATAAATATCGCTGTCAAAAAACTGTGAATCTTGTTTCATCGCAGAGTTTCCTGAGTGCAATTTTTGAATTGGGTTTAACCCTTTCATGCACCAATAATGATAACCTGTAACATGATACCCTGATAAACTGTCCACTGTAGTAACCGCGGTCCTTGAAAGGATTAATTCCCAGGCCTGCAATCAATAAAAGCAGTTACACAATTCAATAACAGCTGTGAGAATGTGATTCATGGGATATTTAGTGACTTGGAAAAACTACCAAAAAAAAAAAAAAAGAGTGAATTGGATGGACATGGAGATTTAGAAATTCAGTTTTAATAAATGACACTTATTGGACACTTCAATCAAGGTATGAGAGCTACATAGAAATATTTTGGGTGTTTTCAAATTCTGCTTGACATTTCTGTATTTCTATTTTGGTAATAAGAGAATGACAAATTATTATTGACGGCACGGTGGTCGACTGGTTAGCACGTCCGCCTCACAGTGCAGAAGTGCAGGGTTCGATTCCAGCTCCGGCCTTCCTGTGTGGAGTTTGCATGTTCTCCCTGTGCCTGTGTCGGTTTTCTGCGGGTATTCCAGTTTCCTCCCACATTCCAAAAAACATGCATGGCATGTTAATGGAACACTCTAAATTGTCCCTAGGAGTGAGTGTGAGTGCGGATGGTTGTTCGTCTACGTGTGCTCAACCAGTTCAGGGTGTCCCCCGCCGACTGCCCGAAGAGAGCTGGGGTAGGCTCCAGCACACCTGCAACCCTCGTGAGGATAAAGCAGCTCGGATAATGGATGGATAGCTTATTAACACCTCTTACTACGATGTAGTTAATTTCAATTCACACCAGTGCAAACTGCAACAAAAAAAAAAAATCACCTTAATTCAACACCCCAATTGCTCCTGATGCTGCGTCATCAATAGGTGACTGAGGTTAAAAGTGTAAAGCGCTCGGATTACCCGGGGTGGAAAAGCCCAGCCCAGCCCATCCCACCTAGCATTCCTTTCTTTGCAAAGGCAACCTCTTTTATAAAGCAATTGGTTGGATGATGGGATTGCAAAATATGAGTAAAAATAGATATGCATATAATAAGGTACTTGCTTGCAAGCAGCTTTTCAAACACATCCATTGAAAATGTCGTGACACCCAAAGTCTTTTTTTCTCTTTGCCGCTGTAGTGTTGAGGCCATGATAGACCGCAGGGGTAATTGTAAAAGAAGTCCAGTTTTAAAAGTTGTCGTGCAGGGACCGTGAGCATGACATAATTGTGTCAGACTTCAAAAATAGAGACTGCTGTCGTTTGTGGCCTCCTGAAGAAAGTGTTCATTTGTGCAACAGAGTAACAGGATTATGTAGGCATTGATCACAGTGTGTACAGCTGGGCAAGTTGCTCTCATTCTCTCTGTCACATCCTCTTAAGAACTCTGTTGCTCTCGAAGGAGGTTTAATCTCTATTCCCGTGATGTGTGCGCCTTTATGTTGCGTTCTTTATCCACCACCCCTCTCATTGTAAATTCCAAAATGTAAAAAAAAAAATCAAACCAATACTTTGATTGGGCCGTATTTGTGGTGGAACAAAGGGTGTAAATTGTGCTCGAGCTGTGAATCTTTTGTGCTTTGGTGCACAGGTAGGAGCTGAGGGAAAACAAATTCACTTAGGTAACCAAAAAAAAAAAAACAAAAAAAAAGAAAAGAAAAAAGTTTGGGGTATATTTGTCGGAAAGTGGGTCACAGAAGTTTGGAGTCGATGCCTCAGAACTTTGTCTGGTTCCAGTTTCGCTCCGCAAACGTTTTGAACGTTCTGTAGCTCTTGTCCCTAAGAGCCAAACTATGAAACTTTCAAGTCTATAGAAGAGTTTAAATACATCGTCATAAAATGAGGCTGACAAAAAGGAGTCTCTTGACGGATGAGGCTCAATATTACATCGACTTACAGCTACTTTTTGTGTGGGAATGTCACATTACTAATTGTCATAATGAATTAAAACATTGTCTAATTACTGCTTCAGTCAGTCTTGTACATCCCTGCCTTCCTTTCCCATCCTTTTATTAAATAATTTACACTTTTAAAGCGTTCTTCCTGTAATAAGACAAAGCTGAGCCCCATCGTCTTTTATTTTCTGCTCTTGCACTTATACAGCATGCATGGCTACATTCACACTGCAGGATGGTGCCCAATTCAGAATGTTTGTGAAAACCAATGTCGCCCTTCACATTGCAAAAACACACACGCCGCTTCTTATGTGGACAGAATGCGTCCATGAAGTGACATGCATGCTCACAAAACAAAACGGCACGCGGCACACACTGTTTATGACTGTAAATGTGGCGCCTCGTGTAGGTCGAAATCCTCATGCATTTGTGACACGTTCAAGATGTTTGTCGTGTTTGGATGACATGTAGGGAAAGTCGTGAAAAAGAATTCAGCGCGTTATTTATTTATTTTCACCTGCGGAGCACATTACCTCACGTTGATGCGGGCTTGGTGTTAGAGAGCGCCAGTCTCAAACAACTGCAGTCATCATAATGGTGGCATGAGTTAGATTTTAAATCATTTGTTTAATTATAATCCATTTTAGTGATTGCCCACGTGTGTGGCGTGACGCATAAACATGGTTGCTGGGCAACACTGATCAACGCTCACTCGCTTTTCTATCGATGCACCGGCTCCAAACATTCTGATTAAATTACTTATATTTGATTTATTAAAAACAAAATACAAAATCACGTGCGCCTTAATTAGTACAAGTTCCGGATCCGCTGTGCACGTTAATCTCACTTTTAAAGTGTGAGATCCCAGCAGGCACGGAACAATTTGATGTTGAAGATTGGATTTTGATGACATATTGATGTTGAATTGACATCAGAGGCCCACTGCGATATTTTTCTAATGGAAATGTTTCATGAAAACACCACGCTTTGGGAATTAGGGCCACTCTCAGACTTCAAAAAGTCATGCCTCTTAAATTGTTGTGCGTGGTGGGTATGTCAGAAGTGTGGATGAGACAGTCAGCGTACCTTGAAAGTGTGCAAGCCTGGCGTGTAAAAAATTACTTCAGCGCAAACGGGCGAATTTGGACCTAAATTTGTAATTTGGGTTTGAAATAGACGGTATCCATTTGTGACACCAGTCTTAAAACTTTTCAAACACAGCTCCTATGACATATTGTCCAATCAAACAACGCCGCCGCAGCGTCTTGTCTGCATGTGGTCACCGAGCTGCTCGGCTTATAATGATGGCAGATTATGATGCTCCAAGTGGAAGAGCAGATAACATTCGGTAGCCAGTTGACAACTCCATTAAGTCGCCAGCTCGGAGCAGCTTCTAAGAGGGAGCAGCCTTTCCAGCAACATACAGGCAGTGCACATTAGGTAGTGCTTTGATTCTCCCAGAACGTTTGATGACAAGCTCTCAACCAATCCTCACCCTGTCAGTTTTTTTCCCCCCTAGAGTTTGTATTTGCATAATTCAAGTCTCACGAGAAAATGAGAATTAAAGCAAGTAATTTGTTGAGGTCATTTAAAGGTTTATCTGTCAACGCTATCTTTATCCAATTGGATTGGTGATTAGTGGATTTGCATGTCACACAAATATGTTAAAATTGCCCAAAAATATAAAACTGCCACCTCCATCTTGGTACTGTCATAGATAGCTTATGAATTTTGTGCAACTGGCATACAATCGGTTACTCCACAATACGTCCTTCACAATTGTGATTGACTGATGCTGGTGTCCTAGGTGTAATCTTTCTTTCACCCTACGTCCGCTGGGATCATTTCGAGCCTACCGGTGGCCCTGCGGAGATAAGACCTATCGAAATGGATACCTTGATCTTTGTAATGCAAAACTATACAAAGTAATTTGACAATAACTGTACTGAGGCACAGAATGTTGCTTTAGCTCAGGGGTCGGGAACCTATGGCTCGCGAGCCATATGTGGCTCTTTTGATGATTGCATCTGGCTCGCAGATAAAACAAAATATTCTCGCTTGTTTAATCCATCCATCGATATTTTACTGCTCATTTCCTGCTCAGGGCTTCAGTTGGCTCCAGGAGCAATTTTGATTGGATAATACTGGCCTACGTTGGCCATTGCTGCGGAAACAGGTAAACGCACCCTTTTGAATCAGACCGCTCATTCATAAACTCAAAGCTAATCCTAAACGAATAAGATGGCAAAAAGAAAAAATGACGAGTATGGTAGACTTCAGGACGAATGGACTGAAGAATTCACCTTTGTGGAGAGAACAGGTTCTGCGGTGTGTCAAATTTGCAATGACAAAATACCATCGATGAAACGGTCGAATGTGAAGCGGCACTTTGACACGCACCATGCTACGTTCGCATCAAAATACCCTGCGAGAGACAGTGGAAAGGAAGCATGCAAGCGACTGAGCAGGGTGCAAGCTAGCCAGCAGCAACTCCGCGTATGGACCCGGCAAGCTGAGTATAATTCCGCTAGTTTTGCTGGATTTTTAGCAATAGTGAGGAACGGAAAACCATTCACATTAACGGTGAGTATTATCACAAAATTATTTAAAAGAATACATTCAGAGGCTTATTATACTGACATTTTGTTGAATTCACTCTTAAAATAGTTTTATATATATATATATATATATATATATAGATAGATAGATAGATAGATAGATAGATAGATAGATAGATAGATAGATAGATAGATAGATAGATAGATAGATAGATAGATAGATAGATAGATAGATAGATAGATAGATAGATAGATAGATAGATAGATAGATAGATAGATAGATATATAGATATATAGATAGATAGATAGATAGATAGATAGATAGATAGATAGATAGATAGATAGATAGATAGATAGATAGACAGATGGCTCTCACTGAAATACATTTCCATATATTTTGCTTTTATGGCTCTCTTAGTCAAAACGGTTCCCGACCCATGCTTTAGCTGAATAGTTTCAAACTTTCTCGACAGCAGAAAAAAAGAACTCACGCTGAACTCTAAAGCCTGCTTTTCAGGCAACACGTTCAAGAGGTCAGCACAAGAATGAGGAGCCAAGTGGTTCACCTCACCTCTCACCCAGAAACTGGACCTCTGTCCACCGGCTGCATTCTTTCTGCTTTCCTGCCTCGCCTGTCTCTGTCCTCATGTATTGTTTATCTCTGAGGCTTCGTTCACACCGCAGGGTGTGATGCCCAGTTCAGATTTTTTTGTTAAATCTGATCTCGCTTCATATTCAAAAAACAAATACGGCTTCTCATGATAATAGGCAACACAGGTAAACAGATTAACTACCTGGACTGTGGAAGAGGTGATGGACTGTAATTTTGTGATAAATAGAAGAATGTAAGGAATATTATGAAGATCTCAACATATAGTCTTTGTTCCGCAGGTGATGAAGTTGCGTAAATTGGCCCAGCAGATTGCCAACTGCCGTCAGTGTCTGGAGCGCTCCAGTGCCCTCATCACACAGGCAGAACAGAGCCTAAAGGAAAACGACCATGCCCGCTTCCTTCAGACCGCCCGAAATGTGGCTGAAAGGTGAGTGATGGACACATTCACTGATCATTTTCATCGTCTGAGGAGAGGTCATCTGTTTTCACGGGTTTGATTTGGCTGAACTTGCTGCATGAACATACTCGCAGGCCTCTGGTGGTGACAGTGTTACAGTGTTCCACATTTTGTTTTAGATTGTAAGTAGTTGTTTTTATGAATAGATGGAGCTATTCCAACTGCCGGTTGATGCTTTCAAAATTTCGACTTTTTCAATCTACTGCTGCCTTTTTTTGTCTGTCCTGAATTCACCACCAGAGTTGCCATGGCGACGGCCTCCTCCCAGGTACTCATTCCTGATGTCAATCTGAATGAAGCTTTCGACAACTTTGCCCTGGACTTTTCGAGAGAGAAGAAGATTCTGGAAGCCCTTGATTACCTAACAGGTAGATTTTTCAATCTAGCTAGCGAGCTAGCTAGATTTCTTTCTCGCTTTCTCTTTAAATATATTATACATTTTCAAATCTTTAAATGGCCTCACCCCCTCTGACCTGAACTCCTCCGCCCCAATGCGCCTGCCCAGTGCCTCAGGTCATCAGACCAGACACTATTAGCGGTGCCGAGAACTAAGTGGAGGCTCAGAGCGGATTGAGCCTTTTCCGTTGCTGGTCCCTCTCTTTGGAATGACCTCCAACTGAACATGTAGCAAGCCCCCTCACTGCCCATCTTTAAAACTCGTCTTAAAACTCAATTTTATTCTTTGGCTTTTGACTTAACATGAGACTTGATTTTTAGTTTTACTGTTTTAGTGCTTGCTACTGTCTTTGTTATTAATTTGTTGTATTGTTTGATGTCGTACAAATTATTTTTGCTCCACGTACAGCACTTCGTATAGAGTGGTGGTTGTTTTAAAGTGTTCTATAAATACAGTTCAGTAGATAGATAGATAGATCTAACCTATCTGTATATGAATGTACATACACATATGGAATTTAATATGGTCCACCCAAAAAGGTAAGCAGTAACCTTTACAACGATATTGAAGGACACTATAATATAGTGATTTACCAATATGTTAATCATTAGGTTTGCAGTCATGTAGAATTATATTGCAGTTTAACACAAATGGTATATCTTGAGAATTTATCCCCACCAAAGAATATTAAGTACCCGCCATAGTGGAGAGTTACAAAAATCCAGTATCCATGAATGAATGAATAAATCAGCAAATGTCATTGTCATTGTCTTCATGCAATGCCATGTATTGTTCACTGACTGTTCAACGACTGTCCCATGCAGCACCCAGCCCGCCAACCATCCGAGACGAGTTGTGCACAGCGTCTCACGACACCATCACTGTTCACTGGACATCTGAGGACGAGTTCAGCGTCACCTCGTATGAGCTGCAGTACACCATATACACTGGCCAAACTAATTTCATCAGTAAGTCATGTGACACACGCACGCACGCACGCACGCACGCACGCGCACACACACACACACACACACACACACACACACACACACACACACACACACACACACACACACACACACACACACACACATAATTCACTCCTGACTCCAAGACCTCTGAAAAAGAATTTGGGAAGATGACGTGAACCTTGCCATCGCGAGTACAGACGTGGACTGCTGGTGATCGCACCATTTAATAAAACTTTAAGAATTTTTTAGGTGGGACAAATCAAATTATCATGAAATTGAACATGATTTTGGAGATGCGAGGATTCCGCCCAATAGCGACAATATACACATCGTAATATTTCCAGACGCTACATGGTTTTCTCAGTCTCGAAAGCTGCATAACAAGCCAGCAACTTCCAAACACATATCACCTCCTCATAAATTCCCTAAAAATGTTGGCAAGTAACAAGTAAACATCAGCTGATGAAAAAGATTTGCACATTTAAAATATAACAAAGGTTTGACGTTTTGGGTTTTATTTACCATTTAAAGCAACAGCAGGCAGCACTTTTGTCCACAATAATATGACTAGCAGTTAGAAGTGGCTCTGACAAAACAACAATATACACCACCAAAAATTCATTATCTTGGGTTAACGAGTCATCAGTGCACCAATGGAATGACAAATTTGTAACATATTGTTACTTTACTTACTCATTTTTTGTTTCTCCATACAGACTGCAACACGTTTGCTCCATCGGTGAATGAAATTATATTTAGCTCTATGTGGGGGAAGAAACAAAATGAATGTGAAAGTCAGAGTGGATAATGGTTGTAATGGAGGTAAAATACCTCTTACTGAGGATGACGTGATTATTCTACATAGTTTGGCACACTCATACGCGTTATACACACACACACACACACACACACACACACACACACACACACACACACAAACGACTGCACTTCTCGACTTTAATCTGCTGCTTTTATGCCTTCATCCTCCTCGCTTTCCTCGTGAGCAGTCCCGGCTTTTCTCCATCCACCATGAAAGTGGAGTGCCCTGGCCCGTTTGAAACATCAGGATACATTTCAACTCTGTGACTTAGACATTCAGCCTCGTGCTGCCATACAGTCCTGCGAGATTCACAGCCGACATTGAGAAAGACAGAAACCATTAGGCCTCCCGTGCCACTCTGGTTTCTACCATTGTAAACATTCAAAGAGGCTAAACGCATCCGTTTGAGCACTGATCTTGTTCCTAGCATCAGTCTCGGTCCTCCTGGGGGCAACAAGAAGTGGAATTGAGTGGCCTTGTAAGAACTGTCTGTGCAGAGTCATGTAAGCACAGCACAGAATAAAAAAAAAACAAGTGACTACAGGTGCCATGCAAATTGAAAACTAAATCACAAAGCAGACCAAAGAACAGAGGTGGGCAGTTTACAAAATGTTGCCAATCCATCATTCGTCAATGGCCTGGGTGTCCCGTCCATCATCGTGAGACTGTCACTTTTTCAAGCCAAACTGTAATCATCAGTCTGTGAATCCACCAATGCATTTTCTCAGACGCCCTCATCATCATCATCAACATCTTCTTCTTCTTCTGTCTTTAGGTGGTTGGCAAAGAACTTCTGGAATGGAGTTTGAGTCTGCATCATACACAACCTCCTATTTAACCTTCCTCTTTCCAAAACTAACAATTGAAATTTAAAACTTAACTTATAAGAATTACTCTGGAAAAAAATGTCTCTGGTCTTCAAAGCTACTTTCTGATCTCTTAGCTCATTAATTGTACATTTTAATAGATGCCCTAGTGTTTCTTTGGCTCATACCCCCACCTACAAACAGAGTCAATGCAGTCTACTCGAGGACGCCGATATAAGCCTGTCATTGCCTGTTTTAACCCACTAAAATAAACACACGCGAGATCGGCGGGGCGTGTTTCAGGCAGTGGTCAGTGAGATAGGTGTCCCTCAGTGACAGACCGATAGGTTGTCGGGACTTGACTATCGGTCCATCGGGACTTGACGCAGTTACTGATGATTACACTGACAGACGACGTCATTTGTCAGAAAACTGGGCTGATAGACCCCTTCGGTCAGTACTGACAGAATGCCGCCCTCTGCAAAAGAGACCTTGCCCTCTGAATGTGTGTGTGTGTGTGTGTGTGTGTGTGTGTGTGTGTGTGTGTGTGTGTGTGTGTGTGTGTGTGTGTGTGTGTGTGTGTTTTTCTCGTAACATTAAGATTTACAAGCTTCAAAACAAGCATTAGCAGTGAGTCAGCTTTGATGCTGCTACTAATACTGATACTGATCAATGCTCAGCCCCCCCCCCACACCCCCCAAAAAAAGACTACACCAATCATCGTTCAGATCAGCACCAAAAGAAATCACATCTTTGATGGAAGTAATGAAAAATGCATGCAGTTGCTTATTAATTGATCAAGGTCTAAAATTGCATATGACCCAGATTTGAACCGTATTTTTTTTACGCCCTCCTAAGTCTGCTTTTCACTTTCTGTTACCAATCTGCATGGTCCTTCTTCTAAACTGCCCAACACCAAATTTTATGTATTTAGTTTACTTAATCGTATCAAGAAAACAACATACTGCCTTTTTAACAAGGGCTCTTTTTCCAGATATATTCCAAGTGTGGTTTCTCCTGTTGAATATCAAAGCCCCTATGTGAACATTATTTTAAATTTGTAGCCTGTTATTTGGACCAATGAGTAAATTTCTCCCCCACTTCAAGCATAAGACCTAATACATTATGATAAAAACCGTATTTAATAACACAACATCGCATTTCCAAGAGAACTTCACTGTAGGCCATCTTACCAACAAATAGTGATAAAATCCCCCCCCCCCCCAAAAAAATCTCTACCACGGTGATAGTTGTGTCCACATTTGTTCCCTGTGGTTCTTTTCCCATCAGTTTCCATCTTTGAAACGCATGACGCCATCATCTTGAAACTGAATCGGCAATTTAAATGGCCTGCTTTTTTTTTTTTTTTTTTTTTTTTGTTTTCATACACCAATGCTGACTCCTATGGCAGCTGTATTTAATATGTATCCCTCGCCTCCGTCTGACTACAGGTGAAAAGCAACACTAATAAGGAACACACTCGCTTATTAGTGTTAGAATAGCTTTGGGTTTTTTGATCTTTTATGTGCCTTCTTTCATAAAACCTCAACTCCCCCATGTGATAATGTGTGACCAATTCACAATTAGGATTCTGGTGAAGATTTGTATTCCTGCTTTTGATGTGCACCTGCATTTTCTCTCGCACGTACCTGTATAAAAAGACGAATAACGTGTTGAATTCAACGAGACCTACAAAATATGTATTTTAACCGTAGATTTCACAACATTCCAAATCAACAAAACTTGCTCTGACAAAATACAGCAAACCTTCAGTTTTAAGATTTTTGTTGTTGTTGTTTGTAATTTGTGGCCAACATGCAGAACAAGCGAAGTTTGAACTTTTGCTACCAAGACCCGCTTATGTTCATTCAAGTTTGCTGTTGTTACACAGAACAGAAATCCTATTTTGCAGAGCGACAATCATTAGCACACGTCTATGGTTGCTTACACGTACACAATATCACCTCGAACGCAGCGTTGCGTCACCAAAGAAGAGTCGCCGTCGTCTCCAAGGGTAGCTATCATGTGTTCCGCTCATATCATCTCTCTCGTGCACACTCATTTTTCTTTCCCGTCGCCCAGTTTCCTGCTGCTGCGTGTTACTTTGAAGCCACAGTGTTTTACAAAGCTGTGGAGCTGATGACAGGAAGCTCTTTTGTTCACGAGATGTGATTAAAAAAGAAACAAAAAAAACTGCTGCCTACCAATCTAAATTGATTCAGCCAAAAGGTACAATTGAGTGCCAGAACAGCACAAAAGCACTTTCCTCACATTTTCTCTTTGCAAACATTCCATCGCATAACCTTTTTTTCATCCCATATTAAAATAATAATAATAATTATGAGGGAAAACTGTATCAGTGGCCGACATTCAAATGATTAAATGAAGCACCATTTCTTCATCTCAGTCGCTTCCAAATAACTCTCCATCGAAGAGTTCCCTTCCCTCATCCATTCTTAAAAGCCTCTCACATTTAATGGCCTTATTTGCGTCCTGTGAAGTATTTATATTTACAAGAAGACACTCTGCTATTACTTATGCATGTATGTTGTTGCCACCCTGCTCAATAATTCATGAAGTCCCCAGAAGGTTTGAAGTCAAGATTGTTCCCAGAGTTCCGGATTTCACACCGCAGGGAAATATTTAAGAAACAGAGTGATGAAGACGAATTTTTATTGGAGTTTGAACTGTACACTACAAAGGTTAATCCCATTTCTAAGGCCATTTGACAAAATGGTTTGTTTTATTTGCAATTGCAAATCCCGTTGGAATCGTGAGAGGGGCTCGTTGACAAGCGTGCTGATGATATAGTTCACTGATATTGTCAAGGGTGGCCCAATGGTCCAGTGGTTAGCGCATCGACTTCACAGTGCACAAGTTGTGAGTTTGATTCCGGCTCCGGACTTCCTGTGTGGAGTTTGCATTTTCTCCCTGGGTGGGTTTTCTCCCGATACTCCGGTTTCCTCCCACATTCCAAAAATATGCATGGCAGGTTAATGGAACACACTAAATTGTCCCGAGGTGTGAGTGTGAGCATTGATGGTTGTTGTTCTCTCTGTGACCTGCAATTGGCTGGAAACTGGTTCAGGGTATCCCTTGCCTACTGCCCGAAGACGGCTGGGACAGGCTCCAGCACCCTCCGCGACTTTTGTGCGAATAAAGCGGATTGGAAAATGGATGGATGGATGGATGGATGATATTGTCAACTGAGAGCAACAGCTCGAGAAAAATATTATTTTACTCATAAAATGCACAATTCTATCAATTGGGGCATTTGTTTGGTGCCTCCTTTATTTCTGATCTTACAACAAGTTGTCGGCAACTCCGGGGTTGTGTGTGGAGTTAACGTGTCTTCTGCGTACTTACGTGGCTTTTCTCTGGCAACTCCACTTCCTTCCAATTTCCAACAACCTATATTGTGCGTTATTGAAGGCTCTAAATTGTCCAAAATAGCGACAAGCCGCTGCCTCTTAAGCTCTGATCCCAATGCGAGGCGACGGTTTGTGAGTGTTTGCGAAAGTAGTGAATAAATATTTAGTTAGTTAGTTAGTTAGTTAGTTCGTTAGTTAGTTAGTTAGTTAGTCAGTCAGTCAGGGTTGTTCAAGGTCCAAAACAATCGCAAAGATGTTCACCCACAGTTTTAATGTTTGCAAACAGATTTTCTTGTCGCAACGAAATTTTGAACATGTTTGCGACCATTAAAACCGCGGGCGAACGTCATCACCCATTGTCAGCTGGCATAAGTTCCAAGTCCCCTGTAGCCCTGATGACGTGACTGAATGGATGGATCGATGGATGAACCTTGTAAATTTAAAGGATTTTTTTTTGTATATTAGATATTTTTGATGATAGTCTTGACATCCAAAACGTAACTGCTTTAAAATCACAAAAGCACATTGACATGGTGAGAAAGTCAAGGTTAAAATATGAGTGACATCGCTGCGAAAAGTGAATTACAAGAGGCACATGGCATTGATTCAGCTTAGTTATACTAGAAAACCCTTTGCCTCGACGACGAGAGGTCATGTGAGCCTGGCCTTCCTTTCCAGACATTTGAACATGACAAGCTTTCACATTCTTTCACCCTCAGGCTCGTAGTGCACACTGCACACTTCCCCCCGTCGTATCTCTGTCTCCTGTTGTTAAGGCGTTCAAGACTCACGATAATGAGCGTAACAAAGTCAGCCCTGGGCAGGGGCGCGTGACATGTTAAACCTCACGCAAAGGTAATGGGACGGATCAGTATGTGCACATAAATGTTGCAGAACAGCTGAGGCCGTGGGCTCACCAAGCTTTTGCACGGTTTGATGACTCACTGCGCTTCGAGGGGAAAAAAAAAAAATAACACAAGTCTGGGTAAAGTCGGGGCAGATTGTTGTGTTGTGCCCCATTGGCAGTCAAAGAGAACTGCTGCGCTTAACCTTCATTGTGAGCATAACATGTCGCTTAGGGAGTTTGTTCTTTTCTGCGTGTGCCAGGTTTGTACAACTCTGCTGACAGCTGGATGATTGTGCCCAACATCAAGCAGAACCACTACACGGTGCACGGCCTGCAGAGTGGCACGCGCTACGTCTTCTTCGTCAAGGCTATCAACCAGGCAGGAAGCCGCAACAGTGAGCCGACCCGCCTCAAAACCAACAGTAAGTCATCTGACACTTGTCTGCGGCTTCTCTATGAATATTTACAAGCCTTATTAGTTTGGTTTTTGATGGCTGATGCCATGCACAAGTGTTCTAGTTTGTACTTTTCTGCAAAGCCCACAGTGGCAGTGGCTTTCAGGTGCTTTTAGACAATCGCAGTTTTCTCCCTCGGTTGAATGGTTGGTGCTAATCAAGGTTATCTTATAGTTGCTTTTCATGATCTTACGTTTGAGCCCATTGTTTTGGACCTGCCGTAATTTCTGGGCTAAAAAGGGCTACGTTTTTCACATGCTTTGAACCCTGCAACTTAAATAAGTATGTGGCCAATTTCTGGATTTTTACGGTTTAATGAGGTTCATGCTTAAGGGCTCATCCCAGTTCTCCCTAACCTGAGCCAGATGAATAAAATGAATAATTTCTCCATAGTATCAATCTGGAACTGCTCCAGTGTGATCTGCTTGGGAAAAGCAGGAACTCAATACAATACTTCATGCTGATTGTGCGATGCATCAACTTGTGCATGACAACCAAACTTCTGTTTTGACCAATCCCGGCGACGGATGAAAACGTCACAGGCAGACCAGCTGAGTTCCATTACCTCGATGATTGGCACGGATGGCAACGTGGCATTGAGTGATCGTGTCGTTTTTGCAACGTAACTATGCGGATAAAGGGCGTCTTAAGTAACACGATGTTCATTTTTGAATCAAGCCACGTGTCAACCGAGAAAAGTTTTAGTTACAGCTGCATATCGCACCCCTCAAACACATTACTGCTTTTTGATTGGTGCTGTGGCTCCGTGCCACTCAGCATCTTAAAGATGCACAGAACAAACATTTCAGCGATTTGAAGCACCAGGATATGTTTTACTGTTTTGTCATTCGCTTATGTTGACATGTCAGCCTCAGGTCAATCTTCTGTCATATGTTCACATTAAAAGTGTTGTTTGTTTAAATTGGCTGTTCAACCAAATGTGTGCTGTTTTCTTAATCTCGTTCAACTCTGTCTCAAATCAAGAAAGCTTCTTGACAGCCTTTATTTTCCAAATAATTTAGAAAAGTTAAAAAAAAAAAGTTCTTTTCACACAAGCCACTACTAGAGGAGATAACACAAAACTGATTAAGTCTATCATTTCCTCTTTTCATATATGACAGTATTGTATCTTTTATATTTCACATTGACCAGCGACATTCTCACACCGGCGCACTTAACGGCGCACCGAAAATAATACGGCGGAAATGATGGACCGACAATGATGCATTTTACCTCGCAATAGGTGAGGAGTGGGGACCTTAATAAACATAGTTTGTGTTTCAGTAATAGAAACTATTCATACAGTAATTACTGTGTAGACAAAACAATAATTCAAACTAAAACAAAGAATAAAACAGTGCTATAGAAAATAGCACTTTGAACAGGAACCACAGCACCACCACTAATTGAACATTTGTAATTCTCACCAATATTATAAACTGCAATGTAAGTAATCCAAGGCCACCATGGAAAGGAAAACAACACTTTTCTTTCTATTCTAAGGCCACACACTCAGCAGTGCTGAAGGATGCTGTGTTAAAAACTGATGCCCCGTCGCCGATTTGGGATGTTAAATTGCAAAAGTAGTTCAGTGAAGCTTAAATGGAGTTGATATGATGACTCCTCTGCGCGCCTGTCAGCAGCTGAGTTGCCGCATTGAGGATTAACCATAATCTGAACACACTGCTGAGTAAAAACAACATGAAACGCAAAAAAAAAAAAAAAGTTGCGTTTAGAAGCCACTTCAAAGTTTTTCAGACTTTTCTTTAAAGAACAAAATAAACCATTTTTAAATTGCAGTCAAACCTCTCAAACCAAAAACATTGTATTTCACTGGTTGAGCTCAGACACGTTTACAGTGAATTTTTCAGATTAAAAAGTAATGTTTTATATGTACTGCATGACAAATGATATATTCGGGGTTCTCACTTACAAATGCTGAGGTAAATAGCCAAAGTAAAAGACCTAGTCATCAAGGTCCGAGAGGTCCCATGCTGTCACGTTAATGACAAATTGTCCTTTTCATTCAAAACAACACAAATCCAAACTGAAATGACATTTCTGTTTTCATATGGATTAAAATAAATAGTTCAACAAGGCAAAACAGGAACCCTCTTACAAATCCAAAACAAAAATATCAGGAAGGGGTTAAGAACGTTTTTCCATTTAAATAAAAACACAAAGAACCACAAGAAAGAAGAAAATATATATTGGGGTTTCACACTTCTCGCGCATGCAAAAGGCACCCAAAAGTGTCTGCTTGAATAACAAACATTCAAATGAGCACAAAAGGAATAAATCCACAGTACAACTGAATGATAAAAATGAACATATTTTCTCTGACGGCGAATTTTTTGGGCCATCTCTACAGGCTGTCTGTGTATCATAGGGATGAGGACAAGTCCTAGACAGACACTGGATTAGACTTTTTTTCCTCTCCCTGGTCTGAAAAGGGGCTTAATGATACATACGGGGTGCTGAAAAGATAATTTATAAATATATTTTAGAATATCATAGAAAACACTGGTGGGTCCCGACTGGGCCTACACAGATTTCTATCGGGGCTATAGGCCCCCCC
>NW_017805744.1:2149904-2203820 GCF_001891065.2 Hippocampus comes
CCCCTTAGCTCAGTGTTGCAGCAACACTGGTCCTAGACTCCGCGTGCTGACCTACCTAAAACGGATAGTGAAGTAAAACATTTTTCACTTTAGGCTGACCTGACACGTGGTAGGCGGCAACCTCATTATAACAATGAATGGGCCGATCGACTGTGCATTGAGCGCGGCTTGCACCGTACTACCAAAGTAACCTCAACCTTATCTGATCTTGGAAAGGGCCGTAATTATTTGTGGGCCACAAAGAGAGAACTCTTGCTATATATAGCACAGTAGACAATATATATTTTAACAGTGACTAAATTGAAATGACAAATTGTTTCTGACATCAGAGGCATCTCGGGCATATTTGTACAGAAAGCATTTGGGCAATTAAAATTGGGCAACTAAAAACCTAAACCTCCTTTCTACTTTGGTCGATTTGATTTAATTTTGATTTAATTAATAAAATCAGTTTGATGTAATTTTTCCAAATCTAATTTCCCTCACAGATTGGATAAAGCACCTGTCACTTTGTGTTGTGTTTGAACCGTAATGATTTTATGAGCTTAGCTAAATTCAAAAAGCTTTTATACACTAAAGATTTTATTAGTTAAACAGCAGAGAAATTAATTCTGCTCTGTTATATAAAACAAATTAGTTTTCATTTTTTTAATTAAATCTGCAACTGTTGTTGATCACCTCTCAAACATTAACAGCCTTTTCAGCAATCATTGATTAATGGCAAATCAAGATGGTGATTTATGAAATGATTTCAAATCCAGAATGCGAGTTGAGTTCAAAGTGGTTCTAATTGTTCTTGATGTAGATGAAAGTCCATTACAGGCAATATATATATCTGCCTCACCCCTGTGTGAGATGCTGCTCTCTGTCATGTTCAGTTTCATTTTATTGATTCATTTATTTATTGGATTAGAGCGGCAATGCGACATGCGACCAGGGAACATTTTGAGGTGAAATTTGGACTATCTTCTACTTTCTGCCAATGATGTTCATCACTGTGCAGCCACAATAAGAAAAGCAAAGGTGGCGTACGTGTATACAATGCAAAAATATTGAGATGCATATCTCATCCTACAAAGACACTTTCAGTTCGACTACTTCCACTTTTGTAGAAACAGACAGGAAAATGCCCTATTATGTTCTAGCATGACAAAGCAAAGCCCATTTAGGCCTGCTCGGGTGAGTTCGACATCAAAGAACCTGAGCAGACCACATACAGTACCGCATACTTGATAATGCAGTTTTATGTTTTCAGCCTCATGCTTCTATTTACCCTATGATGTATTTTAGAATTCCCTTTTCAAATGTTCCCACAAAGAGGCCGTCACTGCGGCATCATTAAACACCCCTGGCAATAAAGGCTTCTTTTATTAGCATTATAACGGTTAGTCTTTGTTAAAATGGCCCCAGCGACGTGATTTACTTTTGGGCTCACATCGGTATATTTTATCATTTCCATCTTCTCAAAATGGACTTTGTGTCTAGTAATGTTGGTCCCATTAAAAAAAAAAAAAATCCATAGGATTTAAGACTATACTATATGTTATAGAGGCCAATAAAACACACTGCTTAATGTTGAGTGTGCTTCAGTAGCAAATGCAAATCAAATGGATGAGTCTTGTGAGTTGCAGTGTTTGTGCTGTATAGCCTTATAATAGGGGGAAATGATGTTTGTTTTAGGGTTTATTTTTAGATGTCCTCCGTGTAAATGTATCATGGACATATGGCACCATAAAAAAATGATGCCATTATCTTTTGAGTTTAAAAAAATGCACTCTTGTCTTTAATCACGGTTCATTAAGAGGCAATATGCATTGTTCAAGTGTAAACTTCAGTGACACAATTCACAATAAAAGTTCTCCAAATATAAAGAGGTGGCACAACTGTATTTCAATGGCTTGTTTTCTTCAAATTGGATTTTCTTCTCTCTCATTCTGGGTGTTAATCTCTTCACTTTCCTCCCTGGCACGATGTCCTCTGATCCTCTGGGCTTGGACATACGATCTTGTTATGCCCTTTTCTTCAGCTCATCTTTCCATTCTTGCAGCCATCTGTCACTTTAGCCTGGAGGAAACATTTTCCATGTCAGAACCTTGGGTTTTCTGGCAAAGTGATGGTTAGGAAAGTGTTTCAGTAGCTACTCTAAGATAGATTGTGAAATTCTGACTGACTGAAGAAATGTGCGGTAGATATTTTTTCGTCATACCCAAAGCTGCGATTTGATCCAATGTTGATATCAATCATCACTTCACTCGTCTTTTTTAACAGCATAGTTTGTGTTCTATTGTGTTAAAAACGCAAAAGGTGACCAGAATATGTTGTTGTTCGAGAGAGTGATGACCAACCAATCCTTCCATGACGTCGGGCTAATTGTCAGCTTTTCACTCTTGGAAAGCAGAAAAGCTGCGATCATTTGAACACCGCCAAGGCTTTCTAAAATGTCTTGTGATAGATTGTTTCCGGGTTTCACCCACTGGCTGTCTCGTGCAACACACTGGACTTGATTGAAACACTACCTAAAACCATGTTGTTGTTACACTCTAAAGGCTTTCACCGGCTTTTAGGTCACTGCAGACTCAAACGGTGAAACCTGATCATGGCCCAATGCAGCACCCTATACTATTGTTGATAAAAATTTTACTGCGCTTTTGGGTACTCACTGCTAAATGTGTCACAGCATCGTGAAGCATGTATGAATTAAGTATGACAAAGGGGAGGGTCGACAATTGTGACCTTTTACCGCTGTGACCCGTTTTTTCTCCATTTACCTCACACCGGCCTTGGTCCATCCATTCTCATCCGAAAGTGGCATGAGAAATTTCTAAATGGATGAGAAGAGTAAGAAGGTGGATGACATAAAGCGTGAGAGGAAAGTGCACTGAAGACACCAAATAGCTCTTTGCAGGGACGAGTGTCTGCAGATATGAGTGCCCTCAAGCTTCTGCTTTTTCGCCAGTCGAGTCCCCAGTCACCCGCACGGGTGAAGAAAATAAACTGGGCTACAGCATATGAGGTGTGTCAGAAACGTTCCAGGATTTGTGTCACGTACGATATATTTCAAATACAAAATAGGGCGCACCTGACAATTTGGTGGCAGAAACTAGATTCATCTTTTGACCAGCTAAAAGCAGCTCTAAGTTGAGGCGCGGATGAATTTGATCAAGGTGCAGGCAGACAGATTCTGCGCTCAGCAGACATGTGGTGGATGTCATCGTATTTCAGGGATGTGCAATTAAAATGCTTTTTCATCAGTGCTGCTGGGTGGCCCACATAGTACACTTCCTATCCACTCAGAGTGCACAGTGAATTTCCAAACGCGTCCCATATCCATCCATCCATCGATTATATGAACCGCTTAGCTTAACCTGTTTGACAAAAATGCTGTTTTAATTATGGGCAAAATACATTCTCTATTTATAAATATTTATTTCGTTTTTGATCATACATCAATGCATACATTTCACTGCATGTATAAACTATCCACTCTCTTCACCCAACAACAAAGTGTTTAAAGCAAACAACAAAATACCCGAATACTGTTTTTTTTTCTCAGTACGAAGGGCTCTCTCGCATGAAAAATAGCATTCAAGGACGCCACAAAATTTCAGAACAAAAAAAATGACATTAAATGCAAGAACTCATTTTGTACATTATTTTCCCCCAAATCAAGTTACTCACTGTTACTATTATTGTGATACTATAGTTGATGTGCATATCATTCCAAAGCCACAAAAAAATAAATAAAAATATTAGGCCTACTCACTTGTAGTTTAAGGTAGTAGAAGACCCGGTGTAAGTGCAACTAAAGCCAGATCTGCCATCTCGTGGCGACTGATGATATTACAACAGTCGACCCCTGCATATTGGCAGTTTGGAACCCGCGTATTCGCCGATTCACAGTTTTTTTGTTGTTGTTGTTCTGGGCACGAAAATAGGGTTGTACAAGTTTTTCACTTCCAAGTCAACCCCGTGAAGTCTTAACGCACTTTTCTTCTCTGCCACTTCATGCAGAGATTCTTTTGGGATTCTCTACAGCTCTGTAGTCACAACCAGCTTCATTTTTCCACATCTTCAGAACAGACCACCTTGAAAAAAGTCAAAGTCATGTTCTTCTCATCCAGGAACTGTCAGGTGTTCAGGCCACTGTGAGTAGGTGTGTTGTTATGGCTTTTGAATCAAGCAAATGTGCTCTTTGTCGATCTGATGGATTACTGTATAGTCTGGCCCACATGGGGGGGGGAACGCATCGTTTTTACTTACTTTGGATATGCAACCTTTATGACACCAATCCTGGAACTTGTCTGCCACACCTCGTATCACAAGGTAATGTTACTCATTATACCCTCACTTTCTCATTAGTGACATTTCACTTTTCTCTGATTGTAGCATGAACACATCCGAAAAACTCATCAGGAAAACATAAGAGTGATGTGAGGTTCTTTGCTATAATCGACTTCCATGATTATGCTCCATTTCAACCATTCCACAAAAGGAAAGCTGGAAACAAAATTACAGTCATCATTTTGGGGTTGAAATCACAATACTTTGGCCATGAAATTGAATTAAGCTAAGAATTGAGCTCGACACAACTTAATTAGAGCATCTGCTAATGGAACAAGAACCACTTTCATCCTGACACCTTTTTTTTCCCCACATCAGTCTGTCTATTAATGAGCAGACAGCCGACTCGTTTACTTTGTATCACAATAGAGAAATGTCCGGATTTAGACGGGTGTGGCCGCATCTCTGCAGCCTCGTGCTGAATGCTGCAGGTCAGTGGCTAGCCAGCCATGCAGAGCAGGAAGCTCACATTTTCATCACATCGAGCATGGATGCACACTTGGTGGAAATCCAATAATAGAGGATGTACATTTTTTTTTCCAGCTAGCAATCCGATTGTGAAGTCCAAAGCAACCTTCTTGATCATTTCACAAATGCACCTTTTTAATACATTGAAGTAAATCTTTAATCCTGTTTCTCGGACATTCCAAAATTACCAGGACTGTGAAAATATAATTGTTTATTACGTACAGTATTGTTTTAAGCATATACCATCAGAACATCTTTTCTTCGCTTTGCAGCCAACATGGAGTATATGTTGCGTAAGGAAATGTTCTATGTACATGCATGTGTAAATGTGTATAATTAGCAAATGCTGTGTAATTATGTAGAAAAAAAATTGTTGATCTTCAAGCATAAGATTGTTGTCGTTGAGAAAAATACCTGATTGTGTTTGTTTGCACGTGCATGTATGCCAATACAGTATGTGTGCCCTGGCCCCCAGATGTGAAACTTTACCTTAACTAAGCTTCATAAAATCACTAGTTAAGGTGCCTTTGGAGGGGGGGGCACACGTAGCTCTTTAGTTCCTCTCGGAGTCTGCGATAATGTTTACCCGGCATGATGCAGCATGCATCCCTGATGACATACGTCAAACTAACTCAAAGGCCTTTAGGTAAACAGTTGGTGGTTGCAAGGAGAAGAGCGGAGAGGAGATGGTGGCGACGGTTATGAGGTGTTGAGGGAGAGTACAAGACAAATATTTTATATTTCTGGCACGGATGCAAAATAGCATTCCTCAAAGACGTGGCGTGTGAGCTTATCGCAGTACTGCTGGTTTAAGTTTATCACGATCTGCTCTAGTTCTTTTTCAGAACATGAATTTGATTTCAACTGCGTTTTTTTAGGTTAAAGTCATTTTCAGTTAATGGGAAATGATTTTGTTTCCAAAATATATGGCACTGCAAGTTTTTCAACCCAGACCCAACGGAATGAAGTTGAATTGAAATTGCTTTTTGAATCCCACAATAGAGGCCCCTTTTGTTTATGTCCTATTTTCTCCATCATTCAGTCTTTTATGTGTTTAACAGTGAAGCCCTAGCAGTCTGGAACAATGCACTGCTTCAAGGCAGCCCCACAAAGAACAGCGATCACATGGGTAGACGGTTTGAAACGTCTTTAATTGGTGCGGCCTCACTGCAGAGTGAAAGCAAACTGCTGGATGCCACCATTTGATGCCAGAAGTTTGATATAAATGTGAACACGTGCTTTGCATCTGTCCTCAATAAATCAGAACGGACAAGTTTCGAGCTCGCTTTCACTTATTGGTTCCTTGGGGAATATCTTCACTACTCTTTTTCAGGTAGATAATTGTAACAATTAGCGACTAGTTGGAACCGAAAGCAGTTGAAGAACTTATTCAAAGACTTAATTCCAAATAAAATGCTATTCATGAGTAGATATGGTTTGGTCATACAAAATAAAAAATGAGAAAACGATTATATAAGATGCTACTTATAAGGAGGATAAAAGACAAACATAAACGCTCTGGTCGAGTAAAAATGGTAATTTTACCAAGTATAAAAAAAGACTAATACTGTCGAACCTTGTTACAACATACCTCGAGGGATATAGCGAATCGGTACGTTATAACGGTAGATCATAACCATTTCCAATAAAATGGCCTCCAACTATGCTGTATAATACAGTATGAACATTTATAGATGTAAAAACATGAACATGTAATACGGTATAAACATGTCAATTACAAATATGGGAATCCAGTATGAAGAAAAAAATATTTTAGTCGACATGAAACAAACAACTATAACGTGCCTACTTCAGCTCTGAAAACATTCAATCAGCAAATGAAACGTTCCTTCTCCAGTTCAGGATGTGCCGCGCCCCAAAGCCGTTTACGATCAGCTTTCAATCTGTTGGCCGAGAACTCTGCCATGTTTTTGTTGCTATTACGGATGATTGTCGAAATCGTCAACTTTGCCACTTTGTAGTCTCGGCTGAGCTTCGACTGGAAGACTCCCTTTCGAATGTGAGAGACAATTTCAGCCTTCACAGACAGCGAGATTTCCTCCTGTTGACCAGACGTGTTCTGAGAGCATGTGCGCCATGCCTGTGGAAGTATACCAATGGATGAGTTGATCTGTAGCGTTGCTGGGCTGCGCTGGTCATTTTGTTCGTAAACAAGGTCGCAGCGGCAATTGGCTTCCCACTGTTCATTGTAACGAAGGCCTTTTCACTACTTTATGGGAGAAATCTGGTTGTTATAATGAAGTTGACGTCATAAAGGTGTTTGTTGTAAGCAAAATCGGCAAATGGAAAATGAATGATGTGAAACCGGGACCCTCCTCGTTTTGCCCCCCGCGGCATCTTCGGTGTGACCTCAAGAGCGTCCGAGGCGCGCCCTTCGGGGGGATGAACAGGAAAAAAAAAAACAAATTTTCTTGCTAGACACAAAACACTGATACCAATCCATAAAGGGAGTAAGACGATGCAGCACTGCAAATAGCAAAGACATGGGAAAGATTCGGCGCCCTCCTGGTGTGGCCGCAGGTCTACTGACTTGGAGCTGATGGCCAGTTGCTCCTCGGTGCACACCTCCTCGTTCAACTCCTCCCTGTGCCGCCTTGGAGAAACAAAGCAAAACACAGGGAGAGCCAACTGGAATTGCACACACACAATTCAGAGTAGATCATCAGCATCACAACAATGAATGCAGCTTAACCATTGAACGATACAAACTTGCTCGAAACTTACTGGCACAGCTTCATGAACTCGTGTGTTTGATTTGTGCTGGTTCAACTCGCACGTGTGTTTGTCCTCACGTTTCTCCCCTCCAACCTCAGTCGGCCCAGGCTCTCAGGAGTCGTCCCTTGGAAAGGCATGACAGAGGGCCCCAGTGTTTGCAAGAGGCTGCGCTGGCAGCGATAAGCAGTTCAAAGAAGCGTGCGCATTAATGTAATTGGCTGCCAGCAGCACATTGGCCTCGTCCTCTCAAATCCACAAGCAGTTTCACTCAGCAGGCGGATTATTGGAGGGGAGTGTACGTGAGAGGATGAGATTGAGAGGACGGGGGGAAAGAGAGATGAGGGGAAGGACACAGAGAGCGAGGACGTCGGGAGCGAGGGGGGGCTCATTGTGTCTCATTAAGCCGTGGGAGGCTGAGGGAGCCAACCGGTGAGAGGTGTCAGAGTTAAATGTCAGGTCAAAGAGGGATGCAGCTGACCTCCGACCAGTTTACGGTGACAATCTTCAGCCCAAAATTATCCCCTCAACTCTTCCCCTCTAACTGTCGCTCACCTCGTTTGCGCTCTCCGTTTTTTTCCCCCCGTTTTGCCCAAATTGCTCGTATTATGTGAATACTTAAAACTGGAGCATTAACGAAATGTCACAAAGCTCGGAAGAGCAACGACCTGCGACAAGTTTGAACTGTCGACAAAAGCAAAAAACAAGAAAAAAAAAAGGTCCAGTATGTTTGTTTGTTTTTTAAGGTCGGAGGACTTGAAATGTTAAAATTTAAGGTTAGACAAAAATAAACTTGAAAAACTACAGGGAAGCGTATTGTTAACCATCCTGCCAAAAAAATCAGCTATTGCTTCTCAAACGCTGTGAGCATGTCCACTGAACGTATTGAAACCACGACCCTCAACGGTCACTCAAATCCCACTACTCCGATCTGAAAAGTAGACGTTAGAAATGTTCTTATGCCTCCACACCCCTGCACGTTTGAGCCAACAGAGCCAAAATCCAATCCAATCATGGTTTGATGCATTTTACTCATATGTACTTTGTGTTGCATTTCAGCTCCCAGACGTCATCTCCGCTTTGACATCTCACATGGAACTGCAGCAAAATGATAGCAGCATTTCCACCGTTCCGACTCCGCTCAAAGTTTCCTTTCTGCTAATTTTCAAGTCTGTATGATGGCAGGCACAGAGGAGGATGCTGGCTGCCTTCCTCCACTCTCACGAAATGTTTTCACAAAGGCTGCGAGAAGCTTTGAAGTTTCCACTGCGCTTTCCTTGTATTGCAAATAACTTTTCCCTTATGTCTCTCCTTGAGTTCCCTGCAAACACTTCTCAGCCCACTTTTTCTTCATAGCTCTCTTTTGTGCAGCTGCCGTCTTCATTTCTTCCCCCACAGCTCCTAGATTGTCCACACCATTGCGTGATAACAACAATAGACAAGATGGGAGTGGCTCTGCACTGTTACTCTCATGTTGACTTGGTGGCACAAGTGTGAATCGTCGCACTTGGTTTTTTTCCGCTGATGATAACAGTTCACCGGTTCTGAGAACTGATCTTCTATTGCATCAGGATTCAAGCAAGCAGGTCTCTGTAGATTCAGAAGATAATCGATGTTGGCACACGGCCGCTGATTGATCGATGTTCTTCTCTAACAGACTTTGGAACTTTGGAAGTTTCATCATTTGGATGTCTTTCAAACCAACACCAATGCATGAATTCATGAGTTCATCCATTCACTTTAAGACAAACAGTGACTTTTCCCAGGTCCCAAGTTACCAGGAATTGAACTACGATTTTAGCTATTCTGATGCAGGATCCCGAGTTCCCTCGATCCCTATCCCTCACAAACAGCAGTTCACTATACAGCACGGTTGGCAAAGGGCTGCTTTTGTCCAACCGAAGCTCCTCAACTCACTTTAAATTGTTTTCTTGGCACCAGAATGCCACCAGATGGCAGAACTGTTTGGCTTTACCCCAAAAACAGCATATGAGTTTTTCCTGCAAATAACAGATGTAGTTTTTGAAAAAGATCCACTAATAGGTAAAATTGTGACTGCTGGCCCGGGAATAGGCTCAGGGTCGTGATGGATTGTGCTGACAATAATCACCTTGTCATCAATCCAATTGTATTGGTGTTTCGGCAGGTCAGCCTTTCAAATTGGATCCCAAAACGGCGCACAAGAAGCTGCGTCTTTCCAACGACTGTCTCACCATGGAGAAGGACGAGAGCTCTCTGAAGAAGAGTCACACTCCCGAACGCTTTGGTGGAACGGGCTCATACGGGGCCGCCGGTAATGTGTTCATTGACAGCGGGTGTCACTACTGGGAGGTTCTGCTGGGAGCATCCACATGGTGAGAAACACACGCGCGCGCACACACACACCTTCACAAACATGATTATGAGTGCATTATATAAGCCTGCAAGGAGTTTTGATGAAGTGAAAAATCTTTCTTCTGGGAGTTTTAATCCAGGCTGTTACACAGGCGCGCATACACAGGAGCACAACAGCACCGTGTGTACTCTTACCCTAATTATATCCTTAGCACTAATTGGCTCTGAAGTAGACCACTTCCTGCAGGAAGGACCCAAAGGGCTGCCTTGTGTGTCCTCAGCATGAGGCATCTTGACTATGCAAGTAATTAAGGAGGACACTGATTTGAGATGGCGAATACATTCCAAAAATGTGCCTCTATCCCTGCAGGTATGCCATCGGCGTGTCTTATAAATCAGCCCCTAAAAATGAATGGAGTGGCAAAAACTCGTCGTCGTGGGTGTTCTCGCGCTGCAACAATAACTTTATGGTGCGCCACGACGGCAAGGATATGCTGGTGGAGGCCAGCCTGCAGCTGAGGCGTCTGGGTGTCCTGCTGGACTACGACAACAATTCGCTCTCCTTCTACGACGCCATGAACTCCCAGCACATTCATACCTTTGAAATCTCCTTCCTCCTGCCCGTCGTACCCACCTTCATGATCTGGAACAAGTCGGTCATGATCCTCTCAGGGCTTCCCGTGCCAGATTTTGTGGAGGGAATGTCTCTGGATCAGCAGGAGCAGCAGCAGCAACAGCAGCAGCAGATGGGCCTGTGCCGACAAGAGTCGCCCTATTTGACCGGGATGAAGTCCTGCCACTGAAGGCACGCAACGCTAAGGACAGTCCTATCCTTCCCAGTGGTGGACTGATCCATGTGGTCAGCGTGACTGCTGCATCTAGAGTGGACCTAATTACTTTCTACCGGATGTAGAAAAGTGTCAAAACGTACACACCGCTCGAGAAAATTATTCAGTCCTTAGGACCTTTAAAATCATACAACACCTTAATTATGCATCAGAGTTTGGAAAGTTGGAAACCTCAACGGAGCTGACATTAACAACCCAAACTCGCTCAGTACGTTTACATGGCATTCGAGAATGTTTTATTGTGTCCTTTTGTTGAAGTGTATCCCAATCACTGCAGTGCACAGTTGAAACTGAATTCTAACTAGATGTTCCATACTTGGAGGTTTTTTATTTCATTGCACCCATGCAAAGCTGCCATTGTAATGAAATAGTAAAAGAAAATTTTAAGAGTCCACCCACACATACAGCATAAAAATTTTCTTTTTGATTTTTGATAGTCTGACTGTAACATGACTGACATGCACGCAACAGTACACATTGTCTGTGCTCCAAGTCGTGACTCTCAATCAGTACTTGAATCCAAGTTAGCTTTGACTTTCCATTGCAAGTGACTAACCGGTTCTGTGTGAGTCACAATTAAAAAAAAAAAAAATCAAAAAGCTTTGCATGTTTGCACATGTTAACGTACTGACTGTAGAAGAGGGTTTGCTCTGTTGGTCAGCGTCATCTTTTCTTGACCTCTCGAGCTCTTCCTACTTGATTACTTTCTTCCAGACTTCAATCTAAGTCCAAGAGAGTGAAGGCAAGAGTTTCCGCATGGAACACTTGACTCTGGGGTCACTAAAATACATTTTGTCTTATAATCTACCCAAAACAACAAATATCACGGATCATGCATTGCTCCCTCAATCTACTGTAAATTCCTTGACTGGATGTGAGGAACTGACCCAAAAGGCTTGTTTGCATAAGAGGGTCAATTTTGCATTATCTGTCCTGTATAATAAGAGTTTTATTGAAAAAGACAAATGTTATTTATGACAGTTTACTTTGATTATTAACCATAACAAATCCACAAAACACTATTTAATAACACTTCCCCTCTATTGGTGTTTACTGTAAGTAGCTGCCGTGAAATCAATGGATCTTTATGGGAAAGTGTTAACTTGACTGTTCTCCACATTGCTACTTCCCAAAGGTATTATGTTGTGGTTTTTAATCACACAAAATATTGACAAAGTTGGTGTTTAAAAAAAAAACTTTATAATGATGATTGGGGAAGGAGGTAGATTTTACACTTGAACTGTCACATCATAGCATGATTGTGTTTTCCTGTCAAATGTCAGCTGACCAAACACGCACGCACACACAAATGTTGTTTTTTTTTGTTTTTTTTTTTTTTTTTTGTTTTGTTTTGTTTTTGAGGGTTGTCCTGTTCGTGATAATGCATGATAACACTGGTGGACCAGTGTTGGTTCAGTGAGTGATTTCATTAGCTCTGTCAAGTAGTACACATCTGTCAAATGCAAACTCAGCCACACATTTGCTCGCAATGATTTTAAAACCCATCTCTTGCCACCCATCCAGATCCAATTACCACATTGCATTTTGGAAGGTGAAAAATTCGCTTTTGAAGGTATAGATATCAGAATCACAACTCAAAAATCATCAAGTAGCTGCTGTTACTCATGTGTCAAATAAACATCCAGTATTGCTTCTCTCCTCCCTTACCAATGAAAAGTAGTCCAATACTTAAATTGTAGCACATGCATTGTTGTGGACTGGTTATGTCACTACCGGTATGTCTCGGTTTTGCTAGAATGACAATCAATAAAGCACAGACCTCCACAAAGGCCAAACAACCTTAGATATGCCAATCTGGCTCAATTTGTTGAAAAATCCTGATGTGCTGACAACTTTACCATACCAGCCTGATATGTGGGGGGGGGGGATATTGACACTGCAGATGGTGTCAGCTATTCTGTAAGACACACAACTCTCTCTCTCTCTCTCTCTCATATATATATATATCAGAGCCCCCCCAAATGAATTTGTTTAAGGTGGGTGTGGCATAACCTTTACCTTGGGTAGTGCGCTAATAAATGTAACTGTAAGGTAGAAGAATAAAGTAATGCTCGATAGCACAAAGATGAATATGAATGAAAGTTATATATGATTAATTATGCAGATTGGTGTACAATACATCATGTAATTCGGATTTGTGATTTCTAAATGATCTACTGAATGCAATGAGCCCTACTTAGCTACAATGCAACATTTTAATCCCAAAGAAAAGTACCGCTCTGCATAAAAATGTAATGTTTTCACTTGGCCTATACACCATGTCTCTAAGTATTGAAAAATAGGAAAAACGTTTGGGAACTAGCAAACAAACCAACAATGGGAATCAATCGGATTGGCTCATGTTTGGCCCAGGTAACAGCCTGCGTGCAGGCCCTCCACAACATACTACATACACATGTTGGACATAAAGGTCATATAATGCCATCAAAACAATACTGTGCTATAAATTACAATTTACAGATAAGTGAATGTGAATTTTTGCAAAAATGTGGTTCATTAAAAAGTATATGAATTTACATTGCAATACGTTTTGCACAAAGGCCTGTTAAATTTGTGCGAAAAAATGACTTGTGATTGAAAACACAAAGCACAGGTAAAATACGTACGCATTGTTCTTGCAGGAATGTTTCCAAATCGTCTTTGCAAGTGTGCTCGTCAAGTCAATGCATGACCTTGCCGTAGGTTCAAGAATTCCTCAACCATTTGAGTTGCTTGGCATATGGTGAATTTTAGTTTTGGAGTGTGTTGCCCCCAAAAGAAAAAAAATGCCACAAAATGTCAATCGTCTTGCATATGAAATAGTTTGCATTGCTATTTTCTTACTGTTACAAGTCAACACAGTGAAATATTTTCAGTGAATGATTTTCAGTACTGACCCCTTGCAGTGCAGTGTAAAACCCTACAGAGCAGGAGTGTCCAAACTCGGTCCTCAAGGGCCGCTGTCCTCCCTGTTTTCCAGCTCTCCCAGGAGCAACAAACCTGATTCAAATAATCAGTATCGTTCTAATGCTGCTTCAGGGCTCGCCGATGAGCTGATCATCTCAGGTGTGTTGCAGCCGGGAGAGATGGAAAACAGGCAGGACAGTGGCCCTCCAGGCCCGGAGCGGGACGTGCCTGCTATAGAGACATTGCAATAGCTTCTCCTTCTTTTGCTTTTGGGTAACTTGGGAAGTCATTTTTTGTACAACTAGGAAGAAGCACTTTCTTCTGCTGTTGGCATTTTATGAAACAGCACACAACAAGCAGGGCTGGGATTTGGGAAATTAGCCAGAGAGGAAAATAAAATAATCGATGGATTGGGAGGGGAATGTATATTAGATACAGTTGTATATTCTACAGTACGCTATATATAAACCAATGTTATTTATGTGAATTTAAGTCCAATTAAATGTCTGATCCCAAGAAAAGTATTGTGGTTTTGTGTGTGCGTGTGTGCGCGCGCTGCTTCAGCAATTCAGCCGTCCTTCCTTGATGATGTCATCGTCAAATAATGTGACAGCCATCCACCTATGTAAAGGAGACCAGTTTGTCTCTGGTGATGTCATCATCGCCAAACATAACAGCCATATGACACTGCAGGCAGCATGACAACAAAAAAATGCTGCTCCGTCCGGCTCGTCAAAACGCTGTGAAGCTCAGCCAAATTTGGCGAACTGAGTCCGGCTAAATGGAGGACAACATTGATAAACATGCAGACAAGGTGCATGTCAGGTCACAATTTAAACATTCCCACGTGCCGCTCAGTGGAGAGTGTCAACCGCAATGGCTCAAGAAGGAGCAAAACATGGCCGCCTACCTGAAATGTCTGGAGGTGGACTACAGAAAACTTTTGATGGAAAACTGCGAAATCCACAAACTTATGGAGGCCAACGAGAAGATTTTCTTAAAAACCAAGGCTGAGCTGTGCAAAACCAATCTGGAGCTGGAGAAGGTAAGACTTGCCAAAGATCACCTCACGTTAGAGATGGCAGAAAAGGAGTCGTGCTGGAATCGAGACAAATACAGGCTGCTCAAAGAGAGGGAAGCTCTGCTGAATGAAATGAGTCAAATGGTGGAGGATATCAAGCACTTGACCCTCAAGTACATGGTAAGAGCTCACCAATTTACACTACTGACAAGAAGTTGGGGGATATTTGGCTTTTCAGGTGAAATTTATGGAAAATGTAAAATGGTCACGCTACATTGATATTATGTCATGAAAGTAGACATTGAAGTAGAAGGATGCACTGGTGGTTTCCTCGTCTCAAACAATTCACTGAAACAAAAGTTAGTAACAATGGTGGGTGCACCACAACAAAAAATGTCAGCATCTCAATAACTCGTCGTGGGCCCTTGCGCATCAATTACAGCCTGACAACGACCTCTCATGCTGTTCACAAGTCGACTAATTCTCTGCTGAGGCATGACTTCCACGCTTCGTGAAGGGCAGCCCTCAGGTCATTGACATTCTGGGGTGCAGAGTTTCGAGCCTCGACGCGGCAGCTCACATGATCCCACAGGTTGTCAAAAGGGATTCAAGTCTGGAGAAAGTGCAGGCCGTCTCATTTGAGGTCCACCAGTCTCCCAACAGCCGTTCCCTGGTGATGTGACCTCGATGAACTGGAGAATTGTCGTCCATGAAGATGAAATTGGGCCCGTATTGTTCACGGCATTAATAATGTCAGTCAGGTCGGATGGGCTTGCCACAAAGTGGAGGGAAGTTCTCACCTCCCTTAAACGTGCCTGGACTTGAGTGGCATTCGTCAGCCGGTTTCTCAGAGCATTGTTCACAATGTAACGGCCATCAACATGGGATGTGGCCAAAGGTCCACTCCTACATCTTTCTGTGACTCTTCCGGTCTCTTGGTATCTCTGTTGCAACCAGCTGTTGACACTCTGTGACACTCTGAGCTCAGTGGCCACTTTCGTCTGAGAATCTCATGTTTGACCCATCACAATGGCAACGTATCGTTGATCCTTTGTTCGGTGTCGTCTTGGTCTCATTATGTCAAAATGTGAACAGCATGGTGAGGATGACTGTTTTATCACCAGCCCCAATCGAACCGAGACATTTATTGGTTGATTCAAGGATCAAACACCTGTTCTGAATTTTGCCGTTGAGCTTCTCATTTGAGAACTTGTGCAAAAAGTACTGAAACATTTAACAGTTGGACTTGTACATTCAAAAGCTTTGAGAAGGTCACATTAAGTTCACCTTGTAAAGGTTTGAATGCATTTTAGGCTCGTCCTGAAATTTCACCTGAAAGCCAAATAGCCCGAACTTTTTGTGAATAGTGTATATTTAAAAGTAACGTAAAACCCTGAATGATGTGCTGTCTGTTTTCAGGAGCTTGTAGTCAGAACGTTAGAAGGTGACAATACGCTCAAGGTGAAGGAAGAGGGCAAAGACAAGGAAAAGAAGGACAAGAAGTGCTCTTTATTTGGAAGGATGATGAACCGTTTTATCTCAAAAACAACTCTTTAACGACACCAGGACAAAAGCTTGTGTGACGCTACCCCCTGTGCCTTAGAGGGTCAACTGAGTGACTCAAATGCAACACAAGTGGGCTCCTGATGGCACACCACTGGACCTGTGGTGTGCAAGCATACAGCAACTAAACTTGGACAAAAGTAACTAGAACTGGCTGCTACAATCAAGAGGATGTGAAAATGGAGGAAACTGTGGAGCATCTCCATCAGCTTCCATTCATCTGCAAAGACTTTGGACAATTTTTTTGAGGATCATTTGAAAAGTCAGAGGTCACTGGAGATAGATCTGGTTCATCCCAGATTGGTATGATGGGGTGAGGTCCATTCAAGCCCCACCTTTACGGACCTTGCTTTGCACATTGGTGCACAGTCGTTCTGGATGAGGGAAGACCATTCCTCAGACCCGGGCACAGGGATACTCTGATATATGTTCGAATACGAGTACTTCTGATTACTCACAGAGACGTGATAAATATATTATGTCTTGCAATTGTGATGATTTTTTTAAAATATATTAATCACATATTGTTAAGAAAAAAAAACGTTATTTTTAATGTGACCCAGGTTTCAACCCTATGTGAGACTTTTTCGGGTCACAACTTGTCATTACTGATGTTTTGACATCAAACTGCACGATTTTCTAAGTCTTGCCACACATTTCACTTCAATGGCGCCTGTACCACAAAGCATCTCAAAAAATGGCAAGGACATTGAAGTGATAAATGATCACACCATTGCTTACTTCTCTTTTCTTGATGTGCCGCCTCCTCCGCAGCTTGTGACGGTAACGTGGTTAGCTCAGCCGGGGCCGAGCAGCGCAAAGCAAAGTGGGACATGCAGATTGTAATCTACAGACGCCGTAAGTCTTTTCATCTTGTGTTTACCTGAATGGTTCTCCAGATGGCTGAAATGGCTCCCACGTCGCACCATATCAAGCTGGTAAAGTCTTATTAGCGTCATATTATTGGAGCCTTCAAAAGAGCCACGCCTGGCTCGCGAGCCATAGGTACCCGACCCCTGTTTTAAATGATAGTGTGCATTTGAAACAATTATCTTAAGTTGGTTAAAGACTCACCACAGAGCTAAAACATTATGGAAGCCTTTGTAAAATATATTCCATGAGGTTTATTCCACTCCTTCCTGTGGTTTCCCTACCTCCCATCTTTTTCAAGAAGACTTGCTGCGTAGGAGGAGACCATGTGGTTCTCCTCACGCTGCTTCATGTCAATACACCCCCTCGTCTACCTTTCATGTCCTATAAATAGCCAATGCTCCCAATTGTAATCACCAAAAAAACCCGCTTGTGATTCTTCGTGCCTGTTTGCTGTGTTTCTGGCTGCACCGACTGCACAAATTAACAGTCCTAACATTGGTGGACAGTTGTTTAGACTGTAGGAGATGAATCAAAGATGTGAGTGAAGAATGGACACAAGATTAACTGGACTTCGTTCATTTGGCACGTACTTGGCAAAGGTTGTTTTTCAGATTTTTCTATGTGCAATATATATGAACACTTCACTTCACAACCAAAGCAGTGATAATATGTCGTCTATACGTCCCCATGTGTGATGCATTCATAAATCATGTGTCTTAACTCATGGATTGGCAAAATCCCTTTCAGCAGGCTACAGATGGAATGCATTCTACCATTTTTATTCTGCCAAACGAGAATGTTTTCATTGTGACTCAAACAGCAAAAAAAAAAAAAAAGTAAATTCCTTTATTCGCAATTTTATTGTAATGCACAAAGGCTGATCAAAACAATCCTTCTTACCTTAGAGCTTTTGTGCTTGGCAGAGATAACACCCTGTGTTTACACACGCTGACAAAATTGTTGATACGCTAAGTTTAAAGACAGGAACCCCACAAATAATATATTCCGTGTTTGGCTTTCATTTGGAGCAAAGTTTTGGAATGCAACAGAAAATAGACTACCTGTAGTCCATTGCATCAGAAGGGAAGAGGGAGTTGTCAAACTGAATCCTGATAAATTCATGTTTTGTAACTGCGTGAATTAGGAATAAAACAAAAACAGTTTTTTGTTTTGTTTTTTTAATTGGAAAAAAAAATAATTCGGTTTTATACTATGCAGAGATTCAAGACTCCCTGTGCTAGATGCAAAGTGATCCTCCAACATGCTGTATTCAACCCTCTTCCATTTTTCACAGTGTCCTTTTCATGGAATCCTTTTTTTTTTCTTTTTTTTTAATGAATTGAATCACCACAGACCTTATGTAATTTGCCAAAAATCTCCACTTTAATTTTATATGTCCCAAAGACATTCTCCCATGAGCTTTGTGGCTTGCCAATAGGTTTTCCTTGACCAGAAGGGTACCGATATTCTAGCAGCTCTACAAGTGTGATTCTTATTCATCATTATTTCCAAAATATTCATTAAAAAAATGATTTTAGTGAGTTTGAAACGCTGAACCAAACTCGACACTCTTTTTGCAGTGCATTATTGGTCCTCAAAGCCAATTTTAGTTCAGACATGATGTTCCACAAATTGAGTGGGGTTGAATTATTGTATGAAGAAGGCTCATTTGAACTTGATTAAACTCACAACATTTTATTGATTTCTTAGCAAGTTTCAAGCTAAATCATTCATAATTTTTTTTTTACAGATGCTGTAATATTACTATATTTTTTTATTTAAAAACACAGTACATCGCATTTAGTCATTCTCTGTTTGACATACTAAATCTGAGAGGTAGTCCAAACCGTAATTTCCCCTCTTAATGTCCTTTAACTCACGCTGTGGAAAAATAACACTGATGGTTGACCGTCATAAGTCCAGGTCAACGTTTAAACATTTGCCAAGTGAAGGTCAACAGAGTCAAAGTGCAGAACATGATCAGACATCACCACCTCTTGTATTCCTGCACAAACTATAACGTCAGTATCCTGACCCACACAATGCATTGAGCGTATTTTCCATACGTTTTCCAAAAACAGGCTTTCTGTGCGACATCCTGGATGCCAGCGGATGTTGAGACTATTCTGAGGTTGGTGAGTCCCTGAGGAGCAAAAGTCCATCATGTTACATGGCCTTATGTTTCAGTCAAAGTCAAGCAGCTTCCTCTCGTTAAATGCTGACGTCCGTATTAACTTTCGCCTGCAGTCACCTGCGCCTCTTTGGCCTTTATTCCTCAGATGTCTCGCATCGGAAAATCTGCACAGCCGGTACACACACTGCAACATTTCGGTGCTTTCATTCTTCTTTAGATGGCATATCAAGTTAATGATGCATTTGGGTTTGACAGTCCATTGTTCAGTATACTGTAAAGTCACGGATGCCGTTACAGATGAATCTAGAAAACGCTTTATTTACAGTTGGACGTTGATGAAGGCAACAACTTACAGTGCTGCAAAGAAGGTTTTTCGTGATGCAAGACCCAAATTTAGATCAGTCGGCTTAGTCTGGTGTCTGCACATATTATTATAAATGATGATCAAAGCAGACATCGGCCTATGCGCAAGCCAAATTTTGTGTTCCCTCCGGCCAAATGGTGCTTTAAGACCGGCGCAGTCTGGAGAGTCTTATGCATTTAGTACAAGCGCAAAAGAGAAAGGTCATTTTTCAGTTCAATAAGCTGAATGTAATAATTGATGTAAAATGTTCATATATATATATATATATATATATTGTCACTGATAGTTGCCACGACAAAAGCTTGTTACTCCAGTGTGGTGACGACTTGGAAAACACACCAGTAAAAATGATTAAAACACGGCCCAGGCTGATCGATCACTGTAAATTGTCCCTAGGTGTGAGTGTGAGCGCGGATGGTTGTTCGATTCTGTGTGCCCTGCGATTGGCTGGCAACCGGTTCAGGGTGTACCCCGCCTACTGCCCGAAGACGGCTAGGAGAGGCTCCAGCACCCCCCGTGACCCTTGTGAGGATAAAGCGGGACAGAAAATGGATGGATGAATGGATGTTCATATATTTTCTACGGAAATTAAGATAAGATAAGATAACCTTTATTTCTCCCACACTGGGGAAATTTGCAGTCTACAGCAGCAAAATTGGGGGGGGGGACGGATAAAGTGTTTCATTGCACAAAATAAATGTTTCAGAAAATAACTACACAGTTCAATATAAGTGCAATATAAAATAAACCATTAGCAATATATTTGTAGAATAAATATAATAAATAATAAACAGCAATATCATAGAAAACACAGCGTAAGGTGGCTGTGCTATTTACAATGGTTACAGGTTTTCACGCATGTTTATTCAGCAGCCTGACTTATTGCCATTAAGCAGTGATTCTCCATTCCCTTCACAATAAGGTAGACACTTACGCAACTCAACTCAACTGTATTGATAGAGCACTTTCAAACAGCCATCGCTGCATACAAAGTGCTGTACCTGGAGCAACTAACATATATACAACAATAAAGCAATAAATCAGTAACAAAGATGGTCGAAGGCACCAAACAGTAAAACTAAGATCAAATCTGAGTCATGCTGAGTCAAATGCCAAAGAATACAAGTGAGTTGGGTTTTAAAGATGGGCAGCGAGGGGGCTTGCCGAATGTTCAGTGGGAGGTCATTCCAGAGAGACTGCCAACTGTGCAGCATAAGAAAAAGCAACAGGTGGCACTATAACCTCTGTATTTACTCCAGTGTGGATGAAATCAAGGTACATTTCCTGTTCATGAACTGCTATCCCCTGCTTCCAACTGATCTGAATGAGTCATGTTTTAGCTGTCATGGAGAGAGATTTATGCTCAGATGATGGATTTAAAGGTCATGTTAGTATCCATTTAAATAAACCTCTGCACTCTTCACTTCAATTTCTGAGAAACTTGTAGACTGTGATCTATTTTTCAGGGTTTTTTTTTTTTTTTGGTTTGTTTGTTTGTTTGTGCAAAAAAGTCAAAAAAGTCATATGCATGAGGCAAAATGACTTATTTCGACCCTAACTGCTTAGGAATCATAATGGAATTGAATGCATGCTCAAGGATGTTGTCGCACGGCATGTCTGCCATGTTATTTTAGATTTACTTTTTGTCTTTTTCGTCCAGTTTGCATCGCAATTTGAGCTGCGGTGAAAAAGTGCAGCTCGCTGTCCTCGTGTGCTTTTTGAAGCTTGCTGTGTGGCAAATGGCCTGCGACTGAGTCAGTCAGGTAGTAGCCCAACTCTCACCGAAAGTCAACTGAGATTGTCTGTAATTACCTTAGTGAGGACAAAACACTATTAATAAAACGATGATTGGATGTCGTAGTTTGAACGTTATGTATTTTTTTTTTCAATCAAACGAGTCACAGCGTAGTCAGGTTTGTAAGGTGATGTTCAAAGTCAGTCTGCTGAAGTTTAGATTTGTAAGGTAGGACATCAAGAAAGACAACTGAAGAGAACGTTTAGCGGCAAGATGACTTAACTTTTCAAGAACCTTGTACTTTACTGACATGATATTCGACGGTGGCGGGGTTGGCCGGCCGTGATGGCCAGGAACACCCCGCAAATACATCGGCCATTTGAGAAAATTAACATTTTCCTGTAATTCCCGACGGCCACCTGATCCTTGACTATTCTCTTTTGCACTCTCGCTGCTTTACATGACCTCTCCTGAACATGAGGGCCTCCCACCGCTTGGATTACAGACCTGAAGTGTTCAAGTCAGAAGGGTGTCAGATATAAACGGTGTTGGAGGTGGATGCAAGGTAAGTAAGTCATCTCAGGGGAACTGATTCCTGAGCTGATATAGAGCCAAAAATAATAATTTCCTTTTTTTGCTGTAATTCAGACTCAGAGCACCTTCATCGTTATCTGATTTGATACCTGAACTCAATCTGCAGGTGTCACACAAAGTACAAGGCTACCTTTTTTACCCTCCTCTCTCCGAGAGTTGTATTACTTGTAAATATGCAAATATGCAAATTTCTCTTCTTTTCTAGTAGCTATTCTCATGCCACACATTTTACATGGACATAAAAAAAAACTGACAGTCTGAAAAACAGGCTTAATATTAACCATAGATGTATTTCCACACCAGGGCATAAGCAACTAAGCCGACTCATACACTGAACTTGTCCGTGAATACGGTATAGGACCACCACCCCCCACGCCCCCCAATAGTAACGCTGGTGCTATAAAAATATTTTTAAGATGATAATGATTATAAGTCCCTCTTAAAACCTGCTTTTACCGAGTCTACAATCTAGTCTCCTTTTCACCAAGTTTGCAGAACGCCCAGTGAGGCATAGTGCATAGACCAAATCCACCAACACACTGAACTAGACCATTGCCCCCGGTGCCTGTTTTTACGCCGAGTGCAGATTACTGTCTGATACCAAATTTTATGATGAGTCGGGGACAAGGCAACTCCGTGCGCCGGAACGCCCAGATAGGCGCAACACCTCCTCAAACATGCTAGACTATATAGACTTGAACTAGTAGGAATATGAAGCAATGCCCATTTTTACGCCGAGCACACGTGTGCCGTCGACCAAAATCGGGCCCAACATTTCAAGATACAAAATCAGCCATCGTAAGTCATCTATGGCGTGATAAATCATCCTGTGCATGCTCAATGAATCCCTTTGTCTCTGCTTCTCCTAGAATGCGCAAAACAAACAAATCGGGACCAAAGAACATACGGCGTAAAATTAGTAAAACCAATAATAAATCTGCACTGAATGGATGTAAAAGTTTGGTCGACATTTTCAAATGCACCCCTGTATGAAGTTGATATGTCATTAAATATTCCAACTATTTGTTCTCATGACAGTGAATGTACATGGATAAAATGTTGACCCAGATAGTAATGCCGGCCCCTTCGTGTTATTTGTTGTACGGTAGTGTTGTCCACTAAACTTGCTTCTCATTGCTGCTGCTTCTGAGCTGCCCAAAATACATCTAATTCTCTTTTAATTCACCATGAATGCGTCATCAACTCCCTGTAGGAAAATAACATCTTAAACATCTGGAGTGCAAGTCTGGGTTACTGTGACTCACTGCGCTAAGAGTGCAGCAAATGTCTCCTGTATGAGAAGAGTTGATGTCGGTGCAAAATGTAAGAATGCTCTCTCTCGTGGATAGGACATGGCTGGACGCGTGCAAGGGTGGGGTAGAAAGGATGAAAAGCACAAATGATGTTGGTCAAAAAATATTTTTAGCAGCAGTGTTGTGTCTGCACTGTTCTATAATTTAAAGATGCGCCCTCAAAGAGATCAATAAATAAGTGCGTTTACTCACGGCTAATATTTCATTCCTCCTTCCATCTTCCCTCATGGGAGAAAGAAAACCTGAAAGAACTTGAAGATGTGGTTTGCCAGGATATCCAATCAATCTTTTATGTGAAGATACATTTAAAATATGACTTTGTCTACCTCTAGTCACGTTCAAGTGAGGCGGCTTCATTTGGCACCTTACGATACGCTTCCCTGATACCAAGTCCGGTCATAGAGATCCCCGAGCCAGCCTGCTTTAGATGTCGCCCTCTTCCAACTCACCTGATTCAGGATCTTTATGAGGCTTCTCAGAGCTTGCTGAAGCAGTGATCATTTGAATCAGGCTTGTTGGAGGACAGAGACGTCTAAACCAGGCTAGATGGTGGATCTTGAGGACTGGATTCGGGCACAGACACAAACAACTGCTTTGACCTGCTATACAAACAGAGTAAAGAGATTATCTCTGATTGTTTTTCTGTTTGTGGAAGTAAAATGGCCCGTGTTTCTATTTGCACATGCTGCAAGCACAAAAATTAAGCATTACATAAAGTCTCATTAAAATCCACAAGCGATGCCTTTATGCATGCAATCTAGAGATGGCGCCTCTGTTATAGTATTCACATTAAAGGATACATCATAAAATTGAACTTATCAACTTGATTTATAATTTGTATTTGATAATTCATCAGCTTTTTTTTCACTCATGTATTAAGTAGGTATCAGTTTTATATACTTTTTTGTTTTATTTTTAATCATCTGTACTCACTGTACTGTCTTATGGTTTTATTACATTTGATAGATTAATTTTATTAATCAAAATGACAATAAAATGACATCTATTATCAATATTGTACACAACTATGAACAAATGATCCACCCTCAAAATCAGCAGCTCCCCAAATTCACTTACTGTATTTTCTGACTGCCTTTATGGACCATTACTGCCACCTAGTGAAAATAATATCCACATGGACATTGTTTGTGTGTCCTGTTCAAGTGCACTAATGAAAGGATCAAAGTGTGACGAATACAAAAGGTTGCTTCTGCTGAAGTACTTTTTTTTTCATCTGCTGGTAATATATTCAAATCAGGGTTGCTACTTTGGGATGAAGTTTCTGAAGATACATGCCCGACCGAGCGTGTAACAATTTCATATCAAGGTGACTTGAAAGGTGGAAAATAGAATAATAATGTCATGATATTTAAGACGGGTGGCTCGGTGATCCAGTAGTTAGCGCGTCGACCTCACAGTACAGAGGTGTAGGATTCGAATCGGGCTTCCTGTGTGGAGTTTGTATGTTGTCTCCGTGCCCGTGTGGGTTTTTCTCTGGGCACTCCGGTTTCCTCCCACATTCCAAAAACATGCATAGCAGGTTAACGCTCTAAATTGTCTCTCGGTGTGAGTGTAAGCGCGGATGGTTGTACGTCTCTGTGTGCCCTGCGATTTGCTGGCAACCGGTTCGGGGTGTACCCCGCCTACTGCTGGGATAGGCTCCAGCACCCCCCGCGACCCTTGTGAGGATAAAGCGGATCGCAAAATGGATGGATGAATGATATTTAAGACATTAAAATAAACAACAGTCATGTAAATGTGATCTCTAAGTAATTATTTTCAGCCTCTTACTGACGCATGGCTCACTTATTGTCAACATTTGTACACCTGTCGTCACCCATGATTCACTTGGCCTGACTTTTTGTCTTTGCGCCCCGCAATTGGCTGTTGACGAGTCAACGGTGTGTCCTGCCTCTCACCCAAAGTCAGCTGGGATAGGCTACAGCTCACCGGTGAACCTTATGAGGCCAAGAGCTGAGGGCAATGAACGGTTGCATCATACATTGTGTCATCAACATGACACTTGGTCAACTTGTTTTCCTATTCAGACATAATTATTCCTTCAGTCTACTTTGTACCAAAGACTAAAAATGATCCAATTGTAGTTGAACGCAGTTGCAAATATCTGAAGGCTACAATGGAAATCTGTAAAAGGGACTTTGCCCAAGAGAGAGAGATGCACTGATGTTTTCTAAATTTTTGTGGTTTCAATGTGTACCTTACCATAACACTTTGTCACTGACACGTTGCTTACACAGTACCGTATAATGGGACTCGTACTTTGAATATTCACAGCGCTATCTCAATGACCTAGTCCATCCAGTACCGTGTGCCATGAACTTGTACTCTGCATTGGAACTGTGTACAAAGTCACAGATTGTGCACACACACTCGTAGAGACGACTTTGTTTTGAATGTGTTATCTGTCGAGCAGTCCTGAAAAGACCAAGACTCAAAGTAACAACAAAACACAGAGAAATAAAACACATCACTACGAGAAACAAAACAACATGACACCATACCTGTCAACTTTTCGGAGCGCCAACCTGTATAAACTACCAAAAAAGTCCTTATAAAGAGCAAAAAATCCTTATAACATACCAAAGCATTTTATATGTCAAAATAACGGCAGAAAAAAACCCACAAAATATGAATGATATATTTGTTTCCTTGTAGAACTTGCTTGTACACTACCGAAGTATGCAATGAATACTCTGCTGTTTTCAACTAGGAACCACGTGATTTACTGGAAAGTTCCCGGAAATGAAAGCATTCGAGTAGACTAGTACTATTCTGGGCAAAAGCAAACGGAACGACCTGTTAGGGGGGAAAAAAAAAAAAAAAAACTGAAATTTTCAGAATCCGTATGATTTGTGCGATATGGCCATATACGTAAGATTCACCACAAAATCCGTATGAACTATGGCTAAACCGTATGAGTTGACAGGTATGTGACACGAACACAACAATCCGGCAAAGACTGATAGAACCCAGGTAACTACATACCGTAATTAATACAAGCAAACTGACAGACAACAAGCAACACCTGGACAAGACACAAAGGGTTGAGGGAGCTGATTGGTGAACGCAAGGGACCCGGATGACAAGGACAGGTAGAGACAAAATAAGCAAATGGGGAAACAAAACCAAATGTAATCTAAACAAAAATAGAATCATCACAGATTCTGCTCGACTGATCTGGACCAGATCTCTGAGGTGGACCATTTACTTGCAGGCGCGCTGCTATGGAGATTTCTTCATTGACCAGCCGGACCAGGTTTTCTGGAAGACCCACCTCTCCAAAGGAGTGTTCCTGCTCACTAACATTGCATAGATATTGTGTCCAAAGTTGCCCACTCGGTATCCATTGCAGCCCGGTCATCCAGGAAGGTGGATTCTCCCATCTGCGACCCCTTCTCAAGGTTTCTCATTTTGCCCCCGATGGGGTTTTGGGAGTTTTTCCTTGCCCTCCTGCAGGTTAAGATCCCAGGATGTCATTTATTTTTATTATTATTATAATCATTATTATTATTATTATTATTATTATTGTTTAGTAATTTTCTGTATACATACTCAAATATGCTTCTGTTAGTTGACTGATCAAATGAATTTGTGACTGATCAAATTAATTTGTGAACTATGTTTGATCAGCACTTAATGTTACATGAAAAAATGGAACTGTCTTTTAGATAGCTAGAACTCTGTTGTTAATGGAGAATGGACATTTGATAAGTGAATCGTCATTGTAGGACACAACAATAATATTCACCGAAACATTTTTTATTCCCCCTGCACCATGATGCAATGTTGCGCAATGGCTGCGTGCCACGGCGCAGTTCCAACGTGTCAGCACAAAATAAAGAGAGGAGGAAGAGAGCGAGAGCGAGAGAGAGAGCGAGAGCGAGAGAGAGAGCGAGAGAGAGAGAGACAGACAGAGAGGGAGAAAGAGAGAGAAAGAAAGAGCCTCACTAGTTCAAGGGGTGGTGTGATTTCGTCTTCATCGTCATCATGTGAGTCTGACAACTTATTTTACTTATTCCTGCGTTGTCCAGTTATCCGCGCTGTAAAGCAGGTATTTTTTTTCTTGTTTTATTTGTTTTAATCGTGGCAAGGCCCATTTCCTCCCCTTTCTCTGACCCACCCCGGCGCCCTCCCTTCACTCAGATTGGATACATCCTCACGGTCAGGTTCTTCCACCTCATGGCCTCATCTGATATAAGTAGTAAGGGGAGGGCCCAACGCCTCAAATTGTGACTGGAGGACTGCTATTTCATTCATTTTCACAAGTAAACTTTCAAAGAGCGCTATGGAGCACGGTATGTGGAAGTGGGATGGTTTAAACATGTCTTATGTTCCTGAAGTCCTTTTTATTCTGAAAAATTTTTCCGTCAATGGTTTAAAAGAAATAGTACGTATCACAAATGGTAGCGGTATCGGTTACCTCGTAATGGTGTGTTCTGAAGCGGTGAGTACCATTGGTCTGAAAAAAAGTGATATCCAACATCCCTAGTTTTTATCATTGCAAGAAAAATTGTATCTTTTTCCACAGTGACAATAAACTACCTTTCTATATCATCCATCGATTTGAATCCTGTACACTATGCAGTGCGTAGGACCATGACAGAGTTTTGGAAGGAGCACTCCAAGGAGGCCACAGTGCAGGAGATGATGCTGGACTCGTGCGCCATTGAGTTGACTCAGCAGGAACTGCCCGAAATCTTGTCCATACTGCCCAATCTGGCTGGGTGTCGTGTGCTGGAACTGGGGTCCGGCATTGGGTGAGCATGGAGTAGTAGTCTGGGGTTGTTTTTCTGAAGCGTGCATTAATTTGATCAGCAGGAGCACAAGATTAAATATGTGTAGGACTTCTGTATCACATTCAATGACGTGGTTAAATTGGGGCTGGCGGAAGACCCCTTTTTCTGGGTATTTTCCGAGTTTGGACCTATTTTAATAGGATAGCGGTGACTGACATATCGACTCTGAAGTAAAAACTCAATACATGATAATCGAGCAGGCATTTTCTATTTCAAGTTTCCTAATCTCCAAGATACAAGACTGAGACATGTACACTTGTGTACAAACAGTCGATACACCAGCCATCTGCTGAAACGGGCTGACCACGTGACCGCCGTGGATTTCATGGAGAACTTTGTGGAAAAGAACCGGCAGAGCAACGGGCACCACAAAAACGTTACCTTCCTCCAAGCTGACGTGACAAAGTTGGACTTTCCCCCAAACAGGTGTGTATGGCCAATGTGCATCTGAAGTCTTCACAGAGATAGAAACAGATTGTAAAATCGGATGGACCCGCACTCCTCCTGTCTTCCTTAGTTTTGACTTCATTTTCTCCAACTGGCTGTTGATGTACCTCGGTGACGAGGAGCTGCATTTGTTGTTAAAGAAAATGCTGGTGTGGTTGCAGCCCGGTGGCTCGCTCTTCTACAGAGAATCATGTCACCACCGCTCGGGTACAAAATTCACCCAATCCATTCATCTGGATATTTGTACTGCCCTACACTGTGTTGGTGTACTTGTGGTGACTTTACAGGTAACTGTAAAAGGGAATTCAACCCTACACGTTACCGCACCGAAAACCAGTACAACCACATGACCGCATCGGTCCAAGTGGAGGATGAAGAAGCAGGTCAGAGGTTTGGTTTCGACATCGTTTTCAGGAAGCAGGTCAAGACTTATATTGAGGTACTCTGGTTTGGATCTTTCAAAATATTGACTGAAACCTTAACAAGTTCACTTGTTCAGCAGAGGTGGGGGGGTGTTTAAAAATCTAATTTGTCACTGATGTGTGCTTTGCCTTTTCACCTACAGTTGAAAAACAACCCTAATCAGATCTGCTGGTTGTGGGAGAAGGTTGCACGTTCTTCAGACGCAAAGGAGACATTCAGGACCTTCCAGATGTTCCTGGACAACAACCAGTACACTCGGCGGGGCATTCTGTGCTATGAGAAGATGTTCGGGTCGGGTTATGTCAGCACAGGCGGGTTCAGCACCACTAAGGTCAGAACAAACATCTTTCACTAGAAATACACACTTACACTATTTGGTGCCTGATAAAGGCACAGGCTTTAACAACTGTTTTAGTGGAAAAGATATACTGTACATCGATGAAGTTTCATTTTTTTCAGCCATCCATCCATTATCTGATCCGCCTATGCTCACTCGGGTCAATTTAAAATTCCATCAATTCAATGAAGAGTTAGCCACTATTTCAGTATGTTGTGGTTGAGTTCAGTCATTTTGGAAATGTTAAAGTACCCATTATTAATTGTAAAGCTTCGTCATGCCCATCCTCTTATATTGACATTCGAAGCAATCTAGTAGAGATCCTGAAAATAATTTTCCTTTAAAAAAAAAAGGAGCACACTAGGGCTCATGTAATTTGCACATCTGCTTCATGTTCGACAAGTTCAGGTTTCACATTTCACTTCAGGCCTACCTATATGGAGTTCATGTTCTCCCTGTGACTAGACAGGTGCTCTCGTTTTCTCTAATGTACAAAAAAATCTTGCATGAAGACTCTAAGTTGCTTGTAAGTGTCAATGTGCATGTGGATGGTTGTCAATTGCATGACGACAAGTCCAGCGTTTATCCTGCCTCTTGCTGATCCGATGGTAGATTACCGCTCACCTGTGACCTTTGGAAAAGTGATGGAAAATGTTTCTCAGACATTGTTCCTTCCCGATGAAAATTGATAGAAGCATCGGTGTCACGTTGATTAGCACCGTTTTTTTGTTTTTGTTAAGTGTCAATGTGCATGTGGATGGTTGTCAATTGCATGACGACAAGTCCAGCGTTTATCCTGCCTCTTGCTGATCCGATGGTAGATTACCGCTCACCTGTGACCTTTGGAAAAGTGATGGAAAATGTTTCTCAGACATTGTTCCTTCCCGATGAAAATTGATAGAAGCATCGGTGTCACGTTGATTAGCACCGTTTTTTTGTTTTTGTTTTTGGTTTTGTTTTTTTTTTTTTGTCTAAGATCATACGATGCTTTTGGTAGTGTGAAGGGCTTCAAATAGCTGACATTTGTGAACCTGGTGATTGTCCAATTTCCATTTCACAATGAAGTCAATATATATCCTGACCTGTTACCTGAAGTCAAGCCTCTGGGCAGGATAAGATGTATACAAAATGCATGGATTGGGGCCATACCACTCCACAAATCATAGGAGTCATATCATTGTTTTTGGTTCATGCTGGTATCAACCAACAAAATGCAAGTACAAATGCATCGAGATAAAACATAAGAGCAGAAAACAGCAACAGCTTTGTTACAAGGGCACAAAGCTGTTGCTGTTTTCTGCTCTTATGTTTTATCTCGATGCATTTGTACTTGCATTTTGTTGGTTGATACCAGCATGAACCAAAAACAATGATATGACTCCTATGATTTGTGGAGTGGTATGGCCCCAATCCATGCATTTTGTATACATCTTATCCTGCCCAGAGGCTTGACTTCAGGTAACAGGTCAGGATATATATTGACTTCATTGTGAAATGGAAATTGGACAATCACCAGGTTCACAAATGTCAGCTATTTGAAGCCCTTCACACTACCAAAAGCATCGTATGATCTTAGACAAAAAAAAAAAAAAAACCAGTACAACCACATGACCGCATCGGTCCAAGTGGAGGATGAAGAAGCAGGTCAGAGGTTTGGTTTCGACATCGTTTTCAGGAAGCAGGTCAAGACTTATATTGAGGTACTCTGGTTTGGATCTTTCAAAATATTGACTGAAACCTTAACAAGTTCACTTGTTCAGCAGAGGTGGGGGGGTGTTTAAAAATCTAATTTGTCACTGATGTGTGCTTTGCCTTTTCACCTACAGTTGAAAAACAACCCTAATCAGATCTGCTGGTTGTGGGAGAAGGTTGCACGTTCTTCAGACGCAAAGGAGACATTCAGGACCTTCCAGATGTTCCTGGACAACAACCAGTACACTCGGCGGGGCATTCTGTGCTATGAGAAGATGTTCGGGTCGGGTTATGTCAGCACAGGCGGGTTCAGCACCACTAAGGTCAGAACAAACATCTTTCACTAGAAATACACACTTACACTATTTGGTGCCTGATAAAGGCACAGGCTTTAACAACTGTTTTAGTGGAAAAGATATACTGTACATCGATGAAGTTTCATTTTTTTCAGCCATCCATCCATTATCTGATCCGCCTATGCTCACTCGGGTCAATTTAAAATTCCATCAATTCAATGAAGAGTTAGCCACTATTTCAGTATGTTGTGGTTGAGTTCAGTCATTTTGGAAATGTTAAAGTACCCATTATTAATTGTAAAGCTTCGTCATGCCCATCCTCTTATATTGACATTCGAAGCAATCTAGTAGAGATCCTGAAAATAATTTTCCTTTAAAAAAAAAAGGAGCACACTAGGGCTCATGTAATTTGCACATCTGCTTCATGTTCGACAAGTTCAGGTTTCACATTTCACTTCAGGCCTACCTATATGGAGTTCATGTTCTCCCTGTGACTAGACAGGTGCTCTCGTTTTCTCTAATGTACAAAAAAATCTTGCATGAAGACTCTAAGTTGCTTGTAAGTGTCAATGTGCATGTGGATGGTTGTCAATTGCATGACGACAAGTCCAGCGTTTATCCTGCCTCTTGCTGATCCGATGGTAGATTACCGCTCACCTGTGACCTTTGGAAAAGTGATGGAAAATGTTTCTCAGACATTGTTCCTTCCCGATGAAAATTGATAGAAGCATCGGTGTCACGTTGATTAGCACCGTTTTTTTGTTTTTGTTTTTGGTTTTGTTTTTTTTTTTTTGTCTAAGATCATACGATGCTTTTGGTAGTGTGAAGGGCTTCAAATAGCTGACATTTGTGAACCTGGTGATTGTCCAATTTCCATTTCACAATGAAGTCAATATATATCCTGACCTGTTACCTGAAGTCAAGCCTCTGGGCAGGATAAGATGTATACAAAATGCATGGATTGGGGCCATACCACTCCACAAATCATAGGAGTCATATCATTGTTTTTGGTTCATGCTGGTATCAACCAACAAAATGCAAGTACAAATGCATCGAGATAAAACATAAGAGCAGAAAACAGCAACAGCTTTGTGACCTTGTAACAACAGGAATTTGTAGATCTGCTCAACTTGCAACCTGGCCAGAAGGTTCTGGATGTTGGCTGTGGTATCGGTGGAGGCGATTTCTACATGGCAAAGGTCAGAGCCAAGGAAACCGCCCATTAAAACATGTAACAGCATCTTGACTATTGAAGAGCGGCATAGTAGAGTTTGTCATACTGTATTTCAGACATTCGGAGTGGAGGTGCTTGGCTTGGACCTGTCAGAGAACATGGTGGACATCGCTATGGCGAGGGCCTTTGCCGAGAGGCTGCCCTCGGTGTGTTGAAAAGCTCACACATTGAATGTCATGGCTTTAGTCATGTTTAATATGAGTGGAAATCACAATTTATAGGTTGAATTTGAAGTTGCTGATGCCACGAAGAGGACGTTTCCCGAGGGTTCTTTTGACGTTATCTACAGCCGAGACACAATCCTCCACATTAGAGACAAGCTTGCTCTCTTCAAACGTTTCCATGTAAGTACAGTGGGTATGCTCTTAGCTAATAGCATCAAGCTTATACACTACTAGGCTTGGGACGATGACCAGTTTGATGGTTTACCGCAGTTTTAAAAAGTCAAGGTTTCATTCACTGTTAATAGTCTCCGTCACCAATTATATAAACTCCTTTTCTTTTTTGAGGGGGCTTCTAAGCAGGGCACAGTATGATCGGCTGATTGCAGAGTTGAGGAAACGAGCCGCGTCATTTTTTTTTTTTTTCGGCTTGGAGAGCAAAGAGGGGAGGGGCGAGCAGTTTAGGCACGGGGGCGGGGGGAAGCAGTAAGTGAGAGAACTGCAAGTACCTCCTTTTCGCTCTGTTGATTAATGTGCTTCGTCCTTAGAAAAAACAACAACAAAACCCAAATACCAAAATATTAACTGATTTATTTAAGCTCATCCTGAAATTTAAGCCAAATACATGTATCCCTAACTTTTTGCGAGCAGTGTATTTTTTTATTACTCTAGTAAAGTGCATGTGCTTTTCATGTCCAGTTATGGTTAAGGCCTGGGGGCCAGCTGCTTATCAGTGACTACTGTTGTGGGGAGAAGCCATGGACCCCCCAATTTGAAGCTTATGTCAAACAGCGAGGCTACATCCTCTACACACCATCACAGTATGGAAAGGTAAGCACACAGTAAAGCCTCATTTTGTAAAGATTTATACTAGAGCTGCGCTAAATAAGACATTTTTTTCATGTTTCCGTAATTGTTAATCCTCTCCCATAGCTGTCACCTTATCGTGGTGCTGCAAAATGCCGCTTCTCCATTTGACGTGTCTCACACATCACAACTATTCATTTTCAACCTCTGTGAGCAATTTCACCAGTGATTTTTATTTTTTCTATTTTAATATCCTGAGCAAGACTTGCAGATGTAACACTAGCTTATACTGCATTTGTCACCATAGTGACAAGCCGAAACTCAACTGTAATATATATATATAAATTAACAAAGTGAAAGCCCCTACGCGGGACTAATGTTTTATTCGGAAGTGGGTATTGTCAGTCCTGTGAGTCCATCAGTGAGCTGTCGTCAGTATTTCTCTGTTTGGGATTTTATGTCCTGTTGATATACAATATTTCTTTTATTTATTTTTACATTGTATTGTCTGTACAGTGTCCTTGGGTGGCATAAAAGGCGCTTTTAAATGAAATGTATTATTCGTCTTATTATTATTATTATTATTTCAGGCTAGCTCAATCCGTTCTAGTCGTCTGTGACAGCCAAGTGACATCAAGACGGGAGTTACCGGTACTATAGAACATGCACACCAGACATGCAGCAAAATACTGAAAAAAAATAATAATAATAAGATTGTTGTATACCTTGCAATCCCACAGACCTCAATGACATGTGTACCATAATTTTTTTCCACTGATCACCACATTGCGTGTGTGTGTGTGTGTGTGTGTGTGCGTGCGTGCGTGCGTGCGTGCGTGCGTGCGTGTTGAAATTGCGCTCTCAATGATGATTGACTGTCGCCAACAAGGGACAGACCCAGCCCATGTGGGTCCGTCTGAAATACTGAGGGAAACAATGACGGACTGACAGACCTTGTGTCAGTCTGAAGAAATGCCCACTTCTGATAATTTGGAATAGCACTTAAAAAATAGTAATGGGTTACTCAAAAAAACTCATGTGTCATCTCTTACTGTCTTGTCTCTTGAAAGTTCAGTATGGGATGACTTCACCTCATTGCTCGTGTTGCTCATGTTGTCTTTTGTGTCCGCTGGTGTAGTTCATTCAGGACGCTGGCTTCTGTAATGTTCAGACATCTGACCGGACAGCCCACTTCATCCAGACCATAAAGGAAGAACTCCAGAGAGCTGATGAAATCAAGACTGAATTTATCGAGGTTGCCATTCTTCCAACCGACAAACAATTCTAAATGATCTCTCTGATAGCCGGCTGTCTAACCCGCAGGTATCTTTGCAGGAATTCTCTGAGGAGGACTATAGTACCATTGTGAACGGCTGGATAGGAAAATTGGATCGTTCCACCACCGGAGACCAACGATGGGGCCTTTTTCATGCAAGAAAGAACTGAGTGATTGTCTCCAGCTGAATGATTATCCAATAAACCAGTGGGTTGGGCAGGTGGAAAACCCAGTGTCCTATGTCTTTATGATACATGATTAATTTTGTGGTTGGCTTAAACACAAATGTATTCAGTGTAGATGTTTTGTTTTTTGTTTTTTTGTTTTATTTGATGCATTTATTTGCGTGCAGGCGGCCCGGTGGTCCAGTGGTTAGCGCTTGGACCTCGCAGTGCACAGGTCGTGGGTTCAATCTCGGCTCCGGCCTTCCTGTGGGGTGTTCTCCCCAGGCCTGCGTGGGTTTTCTCCGGGTACTCCGGTTTCCTCCCACATTCCAAAAACATGCATGGCAGGTTAATGGAATACTCTAAATTGTCCCCAGGTGTGAGCGTGGATGGTTGTTCATCTGTGTGCGGTTGGCAGGCAACCGGTTCAGGGTGTCCCCCGCCTACTGCCCAAAGATGGCTGGAATAGTCTCCAGCACCCTCCGCGACCCTTGTGAGGATAAAGCGGATTGGAATATGGATGGATGGATGGATACATTTATTTGCTTATCTCAGTTTTGAAGAAATCAATCATTAATAATGCCAGTGTTATTATTATTGTGGTTACTGTATATACAAAGTACAAACCCAATTCCAATGAAGTTGGGGCGTTGTGTTGTCACCAACATCCAGAGGTGGGCAATCTATAACATTTTGCTGGTCAGTCAGCGCCCTTGGCACTCATCCCGTCAGTCCATCATTTTTTAAATAAAATGATAAAGTTTGGACTACCCTGATATGAACAAATTATAAAAGGCACGACGGAATATGTGTGTGCGTGTGTGTGTGTGTGTGTGTGTGTGTGTGTGTGTGCATATATTTACAATTTCAGCAAGGCCTTGCTGCTTTCCCAATGCAATCCTGATCAATCGGCGGATCAGAGGCTTAATACATGTAGTAGGGCTTGGATGTGTTTTTCTTGCCTGGCCCTTTCAGACAGAATTCAGCAAAAAAGGGAAAGCAGGGCCTTGCTGTGACCTAAACGCACATTAACAACCTTTGTGACACAGCAAAATACGATAATTCGATGAACCTTATAGCACACAGTAAATGGGTAAAAATGCTGGAAAAGAATGACAGCTTAGCTGCTCAGTCAGTTTCTGATGTGTAGGAAAAAGAAGGCAGCGATGAGTATTTGACAGCAAGCTGTGCGAAAAAACGTAAGAGTAAATTTGTCAAACTTTCAATCAAACACTCTTTTACTAAGGTTTTTCTGGCTACTGCTATTTTATAATCCGCTTCTTGTGCATGCTAGTTCAGCGCTGCGTTTACCCCAGACTTAAAAATGTATTCCTCTTTTATGAATTAATAGAGATTCATACACCTCATAATGCACTTTGTATAAATGGAACATCATACTGACGAGGTGTTTACTGTTTTTCAGAGCAGAGACCAGCTGCAAACCAGAAAACAAGAAACTTCAAAATCACAAACTTTGCTATACATACTGTACATAGGTGGCGTCTTACCTTACACAAGGCTTGATTGCCAAGCGGGTCACTCTGAGGGACCTGAGTGCTCCTGCTTCAAATTGTATGCGCTTTGAAATTAAGTCGTTACACACAGTAGCGTAAAAGACGTACACTACAGTATTGTTTTGATTGTCATTTGTTGGTGCATTAGCAAAGTGAGTTACAAACTACACTGCAAATGTGCCGGTGCAAATTCAACACTTAGGGTGTTAATTTTAAAACAGGCAAAGTGTCTATATGCATCCACAGTAACTGGTGTTATAGTAACATTTACAAAAGTGTTTAATGTTAACACACACTTGTGTATTATATCAACAAAGTATAGTGTTGAGAGCGCAGTACTAATGACACTTGCCAATTTGCGGCATACAGTACTATACCACTGCTTATTTGCACATCTGCACATTGCACACACAATAACTGATAATAATTGCCTATTTGTGGCATTAGCGCTGGACTAAAAATTTGGGAATGAGTATGATGTTTCCTTTTAATTTGTTGTTTTACATGTAGTCTTATCCATATGTGTACCTTGTCTTCATGTGCTCCTGATGCAACATCAATTTCACTTCAAGGGACAGAGAAATAGTTGCTAATTTTGATTCTGATCTCTTATCTCTGTAGACAAAAAGAGAGAATCGACATACCATAGCTCACAACGCCATCACCATTAGTCTCATATGTTTGGAGAAAAACCTTAACAAGTACCAGTACAATAAATCATTATTTGATCATGTCGTGTTTCTGTGTTACAAATTTGCACAACTTCTTTTCTGAATTGAAATTAATACCATAACCCAATAAGTTAACTTCTCGTTCCCATCGTGCTTGCAAATAGTGACTTTATTATTATTATTATTATTATTATTATTATTATTATTATTATACTTCATTCATTTACAGTATGGTTTAAAATGTTATTATTTGCATGTTTTTCTGCTAGGCTGGACATACCAGTGGTAAAGTAATTAGTAGTATTTTAACTATGGTAGAAAACGGTATTTCAGACATTAGTTTACATGTGCTTTATAATCAAGACTTCTCACGCTTTTCCCCAGAATACAAAACAACTTGCTGCATACCCTCATGATTAGATTTCTCTCAACTGCCACAAGAGGACGGTAAAACCCCGTCTTGCAATATTCAGACGGGAGCATTATTGCAGCTTTTCCAATTTCTGAATTTACACAAGCATAGTATTAACCCATATCTCTTGAGTCAAACCAAAAAAAAAAAAAAGTTGTAAAATTATATCTGGTAAGGTATCCTTTCAAGCACGAAGCGGGGTAAAGTCATTTTGATTCCTTTTAGTGTACAAACAAAAATACAGCTTTATATTATTATTTATGCTTATTCTATGGGACTTTGAGATCTGTTGGAGCTACATATCTCTGGTATCCACTTCATTTGGTGCATTTTCACAGTTTTATGAGTTCCAATAAAAGCTCTCCCAAAGGTAACGATGTTGCTTATTTATTTACCAGTACAAATAAAGGAATTGTGTACAGTATACACATCCATCCATTTTCTGATCAGCTTCTCCTCACGAGGGTCGCGGGCGTGCTGGAGCCTATCCCAGCTGCCCTCGGCAGGGTACACTTCGATCTGGTTGCCAGCCAATCGCAGGGCACACATAGATAAACAACCATTCGCGCTCACAATCACACCAAGGGACAATTTAGAGTGCTCCATCAGCATACCATGCATGTTTTTCGAATGTGGGATGAAAACGGAGTACCCAGAGAAAACCCACGCAGGCACGCGGAGAACAGCAAACTCCACACAGGAAGGCCGGAGCTGGAATCGAACCCTGCACCTCTGCACTGTGAGTCTGACGCGCTAACCAGTCGTCCACCGGGCTGCCCTTATACAAATACATTTTGAGAAATTATAAATGCTCATACAGTGCCAAAATTGGGCATTACAACATAAAAAATTATTAATATATGTACTTAAGTTTGATGATGATGATGATGATTATTATTTTAGTACTTTATATGTCATAGTAAAATATAAAAGTGGTAATATTTAGATAATGCTGTATATTTTTAGCATTTATACATGCAATTTTGTTTAAAACGAGTGGCTGTTCTAATAAATATATATGAAAACAGTTTAACGTAATATTCATCAGCGATGAGGAGCATGGGTACATGCTGAAGTTGGAAATGACACTCGCTAGATAATAAATTCTGTAATCCCACTCTCTCACCCACACACACCCACGCTCCATCCAGAGTTTCGTCCCACCCACTGACTTTGATATATTTGCTCACATTTGAGTGAGGCACACAGTCTCTTTGAGACAGGTCTTTGTGGCGCATACAGGTGCGCACATTTGACGATGGGAGTGTCACTTTTGCCTCTGCTGCTGCTGTGCGCAGTCTGCCGGGCAACCGACAAAACTGTGAGGGAGCATTTCATTGCAGCTGTGGAAATCGGCTGGGACTATGTCAGTGTTGGAGATGGTGACACAGCGTCTGACCAAAGGTGATTTTTTTTTTCCTGTTTATTTAATGTCTTAGTGGGCTGCTTCATGTTGATTTGTAGCATTTGCACTGTACACTGTATTTTACTTTGCTCTTAGGTGGCTGTCCAAAGGCACCCCCCAGAAATATATCAAGGCAGTTTACAGGGAGTACACGGACGCCACGTACACTGTCCCCAAGCCGAGGCCAACCTGGTCAGGTTTGTGATAGCAGACAACCTCAATGAGTTTCGTCTTGGGTTTCAAATACCAGTGCAGATATTATAATAATAATAATAATAATAATAATAATACATTTATTTTGAAAGTGCTTTTCATCATATTCAAAGACACTTTACAAGAGTTTAAAACACAGGATAAAAATGTACACTTAAAGCCAATCATACATGATTTACAAAAAACACATTTAGATGAACAAAACAAAGCAAAAATGGGTAAAAGTGATGAAAGATATGTGACAAGCTGCACTCATTACTACATTCTATAGGATTATTGTTGTTATTATTATGGAATAGGTATAGCTATCGATCAAATAAAAATATTTTTAAAAGTTTTACGTGCACTCATCGGCTCAGTTCTATTCAGGGTCATACAACATTGTGTTGTCTGACTAAAATCCAGAGAAAATTCTTCTGAGCTATTGGGATCCCACTGATGTTTAGATATGAACTATTGCCTCAACAAGGGTCTCTGAGTCATACCTGTCAACTTTTCGGAGCGCCAACCTGTATAAACTACCAAAAAAATCCTTATAAAGAGCAAAAAATCCTTATAACATACCAAAGCATTTTATATGTCAAAATAACGGCAGAAAAAAAACCACGAAATATGAATGATATATTTGTTTCCTTGTAGAACTTGCTTGTACACTACCGAAGTATGCAATTTTCAACTAGGAACCACGTGATTTACTGGAAAGTTACCGGAAATGAAAGCATTCGCGTAGACTAGCACCATTCTGGGCAAAAGCCAATGGAACTACCTGTTAGAGGAAAAAAAAAAAAAAAAAACGAAATTTTCAGAATCCGTATGATTTGTGCGATATGGCCATATACGTAAGATTCACCACAAAATCCGTATGAACTATGGCTAAACCATATGAGATGACAGGTATGCTGAGTGTTCCTTTTTTTGTGTTTAATGCTTGCAGGTATTCAAGGTCCTGTGATTGTGACTCAGCCCCTTGAAATGGTGGTTGTTCACTTCAAAAACCTGGCATCACAGCCTTACAGTATCAGCCCAGTGGGTATAACATATTGGAAGCAATATGAAGGTACTGAACTCGACTGGGATTGAAGCAACTGTTTATGTCCTATTTGTATAAGAAGTGTACTTCTTTGTACTGTGGCTCGCAGCTTGATAACAACTTGTCATCATGCAGCATTCTTATCTTTTTTGGCTCTCGGCTCATAATCAGTTGTGTTCGTAAAACCTATCACCTTGAGAATGAGAAAAAAAAAGTTTTGATTACAGTATACTGTATAGGACTTCCCAAAGAATGGAGTCATGAAATGACTTAAATGGTCAAAATACAATCACAAACATTGTACAGTTCATACAAACAAATTGTATAGCAATCTACCAAACCAAAAGCTTTAATTTGAGATATGATTTCGATCACATTTGTTGCAAATTGATTTTTGACAGTTTTGACCTTCAGGCTTCTCCTCACCTAAAATCAGTCAGCTCATAGGCGAAAGAGTATATTCAGTGAATTTGGAGACATGTCAAAGCAAACGTTTTTGGTCGTTCCTTTGTCATATGGGGTCATATTTGAAAGATAACTATTACAGACGTGGAAAGCCATCACCACAAGCTTTAAAATGTGGTACACCAAAATGTGGTTTCTTAACTTTGACATAAGTAGCTTCCCCTGAAGGTCAAAGTCAACCAAAGTTTGGAGACATTCAGAAAAAAATTGTGGGAATGAACCTGTTTTTCTATCATTAATATTAATGGTGGTTGGGTGGGGCCTTAGGGTCATTGCAACAGCTTGTCCAGTAACAGGATGTATGCAAGTTCAAAAAAAGTTTGGATTGTGTGTTTTCAAGATTGACATCAATCTGAAAGCATTAAAGAAGAAAAGCAAGTAGAGGTAAGATCGGGCCAAAAAATCCGGCCCAACCCGACCCAGCCCACTGGTATTTAAGCCCGACCCGGCCCGAGCCCGACCAATTAACTTGATTTGCAGGCCCGAGCCCGAAGCAAACCCGACATTTCCTATTTTATTTGTGATGACTCGGGAGGAGGAGGGGTGATTTGTGATAACAAATTAAAGCCTGCCTTTTGTCACGAAATCTAAGTTAAACAAATCTGTATAAATATTTACATCTTTTAAACATGTATTTCTGTTTCTGCAGAGGGTACATTAACCGACAATTTTCCATCATTGACAGATTTTTTTTTAAGAGTTGTAGGAAAAATTGAAGGCCGTCCGTCATTTTGACGGTTTGAAAATTGGGCCATTAACCACAGCAGCAGTACATCCTTAAGAATCTAGCACGGCACTTTAAGAGAGAAGCAGAGAGACAAAGAAAAACAATGACGGCTGGATAATAGACAAGAGACGGGAAGGAGTTCTTTGAATAGTCATTGCAAGAATTTAGTACAGTACGTGTTGTGATGAGGCGACTTCTGTTTTTTTGTGCAACCACGGTCTCTCGTGGCCAAAACTATTGACGGCCTCGAAACGAAAAAAAAAAAAAAGGCAGCGAGAGAGAAGCCCGTCCCGACCCGACCCGAACTCGAAGCAATGATTGACATTTTAGGCCCGACCCGACCCGGCTCGCCCGATCTTACCTCTAAAAGCAAGTGAAGTTACCAGTGTTGCAAACAAGCAAAACCACAAACAATGCAATTTGGTACGATAATTAGGAATTAGTGGTATTAGCACACACTAAAAGTCTTTGCCTCATTTCTGAGAAATGTGACCTGTGTGCAGACTTATTAGCTGCAAGTAGGAGCCAAAAGATGATGTCCAGTATCCCAGCATGAGTTCAAGTGTGATTCCCTCAGAGCCAGAAGATTCATAGCCTCCTCTGAGCGCTCCTCTGTGTCATTTCCTGAAAGCAGCTCATGTCTTCCGGTCACAGGATGACATCCCACAATGGACTTTATCATTATCTGAAATGTTGTGTCAACCACCTCCAGCAATCTTGAGCAAGATTGTAAGATTGTTTTTGTTTCTAATACTTTGTAATGTTTTTTCCCCCACCAGGAGCAGGCTATGATGACTCCACAGCAGGCAAGGAGAAAGAGGACGATGCGGTCCCTCCCGGAAAATACCACAAGTATATGTGGGACATCAGCACTGCCGATGGACCCACAGTTGATGACCCCGAGTGTCTTACCTACTCTTATTCATCCCAAGTGGACCCAGTCCGCGACCTCAACTCTGGACTTTTTGGTGCCCTGCTCATCTGTCGGTCAAGTCAGTGTTATGGGAGGGATGAGTGTAACAAAACACAAAAGTGCATATTCTCCTGTCAATATGGAATAATCATTCTAAATTAAATACTCTTTTGGGGAGTAAAACAGTAAACTGGTAAAGCATGAGATTAACGCATTATAGAAGTTAGTGGTAAAATACAGCAAGCAAAGACTGTCATGCTTTGAGATACAAGTGACCCAACTGATGATTTTTTTTTTAGACATGACTCCAGCCAGTATCCAGTCGATTTTACTTTGACCTTCGAGCGCAAACTTGAGCCGCGAGCACTGTATGCTGGGGGCGAAATCAACTCACTTTTCAACAAGCAGCCCTTTGGCAAATAGTGAACAATTCTTCAAAATAGAGGCTTCAAACTGTTTAATGCCAGTCCCAGTTAAAGGTTACTGTCAAATTAACTAGGAAAATTTACACAATTAAACAAGCACCGTTTAGCCTTTAGTTTGCTAGCCTATATTTGTTGTTTTTTATCTTCTGTGAGGGGGTGAGACACACTGCAGGTGGTGCTTGTTTTAATCTGTAAATAATGTAAATAGCCTTTTTTTTTTTTTTAATCAGCATACGGTATACATCCAAATATTATTTACCCTAAACTGTATTTGGGCTCCTACGTTTCGATTATTTTTTTAATTTTTCAAAACGGATGCATTTCTCCTAGATTTACCAAGAACTCCACGGAAATGATAAAGGATTAAGCACACATTTCTTTCCATCATTGTTGTGCACGTTCCTCTAGGTGCATTCAGTAAGGACAACCAGAGAAGAAATACTGCATTCGTGCTGCTCTTTGCTGTGTTTGATGAGAGCAAGAGCTGGTATGGGGAAGCTGAAGCGAAGAGGAGCAGAGAGAACACAAAGAAGAACAACAGCAGGAAAGAATATCACACCATCAATGGCTACATCAACTCCACTTTACCTGGTGAGCAACTGCACAAACGGTGGTGGTGGTGTGTTGTGGCTATTATTGATCCACCTGACATCATCATTTGTGTGTGTATGTCCTCATGCAGGTTTGACGATGTGCCAAAAACGTGTGTTTTGGCATATGATTGGTATCGGTACTGCCCCAGAAATCCACTCCATCCAATTCCAGGATCACACTCTGAAGGTGATGCAATTAAACAGATGTTATCTATTTATCATTTGACCATGTACTAAAATCTCATTAACAAAAATTCTGAAAGTTTGAGAAAATTCTGCTCCCCGCCAAAAGAAAAGTCAATTAGAATAATGATAATTTAATCGGGACTTGCAGATTCACAGTCAGTGTCACAACAACTGACATTTTAAAGTCTTGAATCAACCTAACATGCTTACTTTTGGAATGTGGAGGAAACGAGTACAAAAAAAATGCTGACTGTCCAATCTAAAATTTGAAGCCTCAACCTCAGAATTTTGAAGCATCACCGTGCTGCCATACATTGCACACATTTATTTCCTTTTCCTTTTATCTCTCCCAAATGCATTTGTTTCTTTTCAATTCCACATAATATGAATAGTTAACAAATAAATACATCAGTTTCTCAACTTTTTGTACTTATTACGGTGGCAGAGAGTTGGACCCGATCCCTGATGACTTTTGGCAACAACTCAAACACCCTGACATGCTCTCCAGTCAATTACAGGCCACATAATGTAGAGAATCGACAACCATTCATACACGCGTTTGGACTGAGTGGGAACTCAACCCATATTGCTTGAAAGTCAGGCAAATAAACCCTGACACCATCAAAGACATAGAACACATACACACACATACAGTCTGGAAATACAACCTGGCACTTCAACAATTTGACTCCTTTTTTATGTCACGCTGTTGCTCAAAGTAAATTAAAGTGTATTTGTCTGCCTTTGCTTTTCCAGGTGATGAAACATCGCAAAGCGACCATAGAGTTTACTCCCATGACCTTTGTCACTGCAGAAATGAAGCCTGGCGCCGAAGGCCGCTTCCTCATCAGCTGCCAGATACATGCACACCGCACAGGTAAGAGAGGCCCGTTCACCTGAATGTTCCTCCCTCATATGAGCTGAAAGTGATTTTGCTGGGGTCCATGCGCAGATGGCATGAGAGCAATGTTCAAGGTGGAGAAGTGCCCTGGACCCGACCTTCGCAATGTCAAAGAAGAAGACTACGATGAGTATGGGGAGAACTACTTCAACACCATCAATTTACAGCCCATGAGGCCACGAGCACAAGGGGGAACCAGCACGAGTCATCGGACCAAAATCTGGAAACATTACATCGCTGCCGAGGAGCTCATGTGGGATTACGCTCCTCATCTCACTAACCGAAACAGGTAGCACACAAAAGGGAAGGAAAGTTGTAGACGGAAGTAGGAAATAGAACTAAATCAAAGCATTACTCTTGCAAAATGAGTCCAGAGGCACGCCTGGGGCCCCTCAACACCACAACTACAAGTATAAAAAGGTGGCTTATGTGGAATACACAGACAGATCTTTCACTCGGAGGAAAAACAAAGACAGGACGCTGATGGGTCCACTCCTGGAAGGAAAAGTCACTGATCGGTTCCACGTAAGTCAGACAAACCTCAATGATCAGAAAATATTACCTATATTTTCTGCATTAAAAAAAAATGCTTGACTTGTTTTCACATATTTATTTATTCTTGAATTCTGCCTCCAGATCACATTCAAAAATCTGGCCAGTCGTCCTTTTAATATCTACCCCAATGACCTCACCAAAATCTATCCACTGCAGAAGTCCACAAATGGTAAGGCACAGGGTAGGTCCTCTTCCCAGTTGGCCCCATTGCAGTTATTCATCAAAAAGCCATAGTGTGTGTTGTCATTTATTAGTTTATTGTTCACAGTTCAGGACTTTTGTTGGTCTCAAACTGACATCTAATGCGAACGTGTGTCAAAGTTGCAGAAATTGACTTGCGGTCAATGGAGGTGCCCCCAAATGGGACCTTTGTGTATGTCTGGGAGCTAACCACCGATGATGGGCCCTTGGAGGAGGACCACCAATGTCTCTCTCAACTGTATCAGAGCACCGTGTCCCCAGAGAGGGATCTGGCTTCAGGGTTGGTGGGCACCTTGCTCGTCTGCAAGTCTAAAGCCATCGACACCAGAGGAGTCCTGGTGAGTTGATGTGCCCTGCCTCTTAATACACACAAGGACAAAATTGTTGGTACCCTCCAGATGTCCTGTTTCAGCTCCATCCGCAGATGTTCGAGAGTGTTTAGATCAGGGATCATAGAAGGCCACTTCAGAATAGTCCAACGGTTTGCTCTGAGCCATTGAGCTGTGTGTTTTGTGTCATTTAAACATGTTGGAAGAACCATGACTTGCTTCTGAGACCGAGCTTTCTGACACCGGGCAGGACATTTCTCTCTAGAATACCTTGATAGTCAAGAAATGTCATTGTGCGCTGCACCAGTCGAAGACCCCAGATTTAGCGAAGCAGCCACGGAACACAACAGTATTTCCTCCACGTTTGACAGTAGGGACAGTGTGGGGTGCCTTGCCAAAAAGTTTCACTTTTGTCTCGCCTGCCCATAGGAAATTCTACGATCTGACACTGACATACCTTGACCTTGGAGTTTATTTGGCGTTTGTTCTGGGCCCTTTTCATATTATCCACCTCTTCAATGTGCCACAAATGTCCTGGGAGGTTGGCTACTGTCCCATGGATCTTGAATTTCTGAGGAATATTTGTAACACTTTTTGCTTTGCAGCCTCAGCACCATGTTTAGTGTAGTACACACTAAACAGTAGAGTGACTGCTTGTCACGCTCTAAATAGCCCAAGTGACCGTTTACATGATTGAAGACACCTCTGATGGTAATTAGAGGACACACCTTGATTGAACATGTCCCAATGATCAAGTTATTATTATTATTTGAAATATCTTTTGTAGGGGTACCATCCTTTTTGGCCACAAGCCAGGTTCATGAGTTTGTTTTTAAAATAACCACTGTTCAGAAGCGCTGTCCGATTCCGATTTCATTGGTTAATTTTTGTGTTTGTTTGGGGGGGGGGGGGTTGTCTTTTGTCAGATTCAGATTTATGTGACCACTGTGGGTTTTTCTTTCATTAACAGTGCCTTTCCAACAATTTTGTCCACCGCGTGTGAATATGACATGAATCCCAAGGAGGCCATTTGCATGAAATCAATGTTTCTTATACCATTGCAGTTGGCGTCTGATAAACAGGGGACTCTAACATTTGCCGGCTTTGATGAGAACATAAGTTGGTATGTGAACGAAAACATTCAGAAACACCAGAACTCATCTAAAAGCACAGACCCTGAAGGCTACAACTCCAATGTTATCTACAGTGAGTACACCCTACACTTGATTTCAACTATGCCGTGACAACACCCCCCCCCCCCCCCCAAAAAAAAAAAATCCATGTATTTCATCTCCATCTCCCAGGCATAAATGGCATCATGTTTGGTGGGACCCTATTATCCATGTGTCAGACCGAAGTCACCTACTGGCATGTGGCCAACGTAGGCACCCAGAGCAACTTCCTGTCTGCCTACTTCACTGGAAACGTTTTTCAGTATAATGGCCTTCATCAATCTGTCCTCACCGTCTTTCCAATGACCAGCATGACCGTTCTTATGGAAATGGAGCTGTCAGGTAATCACATTCAACCATTAAAATCAATGTTAGTTACTTTTGCACAGTGAAAATTGCATGGGTCATTAGTGAAAAACATGATTTCGCTCGAGTCACAGCTACTGTTCTGCTCAGCAAAAAAAGCCAAAAGGCTTGGTCTGCAGATGCGCAATAAGACACTTTAATCTAGTGAGGCTTTAATATTTCCTGTGCTCATGCGCACCTGCAGACCTCTTATGTGCACCCCTGGGTATAGAAAATAAATAGATGGCACTAGGGCTGTCAGTATTGAATATTTTTAGTATCAATCATTCTCGTGATTAATTGAATAATTGGATAGTTAACATAAAGGTCTATTATAAAACAATTTTTTTCGTGATGACTGTTTATTCACCAATTTTTGATTCTTTATTTGACAGTGTTTAGTGATTTTAAAGAAACAACTAAATAATTCCGCAATATCACACGAGAGGGATTGATGTTTTCCTCACCAACCTTTTCGAAACGGATTACTGGTTCAGTCAAGTAAAAGCAAATGTTTGCAAATGTGTAATTTGGATTTTACACAAAAGATAATCTGTCTGCTTTCATGAAGGACTACAGAAATCAAAGAATAATTACTGCTGAGTGCTAAAATCAGAGTATTTGGACAATTTCAATTTCAACAACGGCTCCAAACCATTCCTCGATGATTAAAATAGTTGCCTTCAAGTCCTTGGGATCAAGTCATTACATTGAACAACAATCACCCAATGAACTCTTGAAGTCTTGAGGTCTTCAACTTGAGTTCAAAGTTTAATGTTCCCAAATGTATCAAACCACACGGCTGTTTCGGCTTTGAGAGGATACTAATAAACCATGAACCATTTCTTTGTACATTTCCCCACATCCTGCCTCCTCTCACAGGTGAATGGGAGATCAGTGCCTTCGATGGCAACCTCAAGAGCCGGGGGATGAGCGCTCGCTACACAGTTTGCCCCTGTGATTATGGAGACATGCTGGTTGACCGAGACGAGGACATCAATGATCTCTTAGACTGTGTGGACATACTGCCAAAGAGCAGTAGACCTAAGAACACATCAAAGATTTGGGTGTGCAGGAACATTACTGAGAGTCAAAATGACACTGATGGCGATATTAAGTGGACTGTGAAAGGAGACCAAATCTGTCGATTGAAGAGTGTGACTACAATGTCTTCGGAGGGAGGAAATACAACTAGTGTACCTGAAGGCGGAATCCCACTGGAGGTCTTGAAAGAACTGGAGAAAAATGGGGAGTGGATTATGGATTTGAATGAGACCGAACATGAAAGAAGTGGCAGACAGAGCAGAGAGGTGGAGGGAAACTGGACATACGAAGACATGAGTTCTGTAGAGACTGAAGATGATGAATTAAAAATACAGTTAGGAGGAGAGACCAAAGAAAATGGAACAGACACCGGTGTTGAGATGAACCCTTACCAAAGTAGCGGGATGCCGCTTGAAATGAACGTGACGAAGGAAGAGAGCAACGAGATTTTACCAGACAGAATTCCAAGGCTGAAGGAAAAGCTTTTAACCGAAAGCAATTCACTGGAAATGGACCAATCCTTCAGAGAAAGCCACATTGAGCGTGACGCTGTACGGGCAGACTCTAATCCTACAGCCACAAAAAACATGACAGGAATCAACCTGTCTTTGAATTATGACGACTACAGCCAAGAGGTAATTTTGCTTTTCATAGAATGTGGAGTGTCCACCTAATTGCGTACCCAAATAATTCATCGCACATTATTGCTGTTCTTACAGGAGGACAACAACACTTCTGACGTAATTAGCTCCGACACAATTGACATTCGCTCCAGAAAAACAGTATACCGCCATTACTACATTGCTGCAGAGGAGATGGACTGGGATTATGGCATCAGAAAAGCCTCCAATCTTATTACACCTGGGTATGAAGTACTATATTTCCCATAAATTCACACCGTCACTTCCCAAAACTTTCTGAGGTATGTGATCAAAATGTGTTAAAACAGCCATTGCACTTCCTTCCTTCCTATAAGGTTCCTCTATTTTAAAACAGCCATATTGTGGTTACAGATGAGGAGTGGATCTTTTTGGGCATTTTTTTTAATGTTTTGGTATTAGGATTTAATGACTGTTTTCCTTGTCTTTACATTTGTGAGAATGTTTGGTGGTAGATGTACCATTTCTAAGCCGTTCATCAAGCCAGTGTGGTGAACAACTCTTCATTTGTTCATTTGTTGCCATTTCACGATTCTTTCAGTAATAGTTTTTCTGCTCTTGCTCAGTTTTGCCTTTGTCCCCTCGTTTCATGTTATGCTGTTTGGTGATTTCACTTGAAACTAAAGCAATCTCCTGAATTAAGTCAAATGTGTCTTCATTGGGATATGTTAGAGATGATTGCTAAAAATGAACCGATACACTTCCTTTCCTCTAGAGAGGAGCGCCGTGGAATGAGGAAGTTCCTCACAGAATACAAAAAGGTGGTGTATAGCTCCTATCGTGACAAAGACTTTCTGCACCGCGACCACAGAGGAGAGCTTGACAGACACCTGGGAATCATGGGACCTGTCATCAAAGTCAAAGTTAATGAGCTCCTTACTGTAAGTTGGGTACAGTTCATGAAACAAAATCAACTGAAGTGTCGTGTTTGGTAACGGTGACCTTTGTTCACATTCCTTTGTCTTATTCAAGGTCACATTCAAGAACAAGGCATCCAGGCCCTACTCATTTCACCTTCAGGGAGTTTATGATCGTAGTCAGGGGTTCGGCATGGCGCAACAATATATCCAATCCCTGCCAGATGGGCTCCCTGGAGAGCCTGTCCCACCTGGAGAGGTCCGCATATATAACTGGAGAATCACGAAGAAACAAGGTCCCACCGATGCGCAATTTGACTGCAAGGCTGGAGCGTACTACTCCACTGTGGACAAGGTCTGCTTAGATATGTCGTCCATTTGAGTGTTACGTAAAACATTGTCAGGAAAAATCAAAGGTTGCTAATTTACTACATTCTTATGTTTAAGAGTTGAAACTTTCATAGGGGATTCATGCAGTTCCTCAGGTATGTGTGGCAGGGGGGATTTATTTGCGCAACTCCAGAGATGGGAGGTGTGCATCAAGGGGAAGACATGTATACGTATAAAACGGCTCAGGGAGTAATTTGTTGATTTTTGACAAATATTATCGCTCATGTGAAAAAAAAATGAAAAGGCCACTCTGAAATTTATTACACGGCACAATGTCACTGAAGACCTCGCAAGTTTTGAGGGATTGTCCAATTGGCGTGCTGACAGGTGAAATCTCTCTGCAAAGGAAGAGTGTTCAGTACCACAGTTTTAAACTGATTTGTGAACAAAATTAATCGAAAGTGGCATCTCGTGAAAAGTACAATGTTATGATTACAAATGAAAATTCTATTGGCTGATATGGCCTAATTTCCACAGACAACAATGCAATGTCCCGTGTTCAGAGAAGGCTCTTTTCTGTCATACCTCGATGTCTGTAATCGCACCACATCATAAAAATTGCAATCAGAATTTACTCCTCAATGTCAAATCTGTGTCAGCCCTCACTGTCCGAAAGTCAGGTAGCAATGTACTGACGCATTAATAATTAGAGGATAATTGTGCTATACTGGCCTCTTACAATTGATTGTGTTCAATTGTTTAATTCGCATAAATATGAGATGCATTTATGTGTGTTTTAATGTGCCAGGAGAGGGACCTTCACTCAGGTCTGATTGGCCCACTGATCATCTGTAAGGCTGGGACTCTGCCGGCCGCAAAGCACTCAGAAGTGGGAAAAATGATCCGGGATTTCAGCCTTCTCTTTCACACATTCGATGAGACCAAAAGCTGGTATCTGGAGGAGAACCTGAAGAAGCACTGTGTCTCTCCTTGCGAGGTCAACCCAGATGACCCCTGGTACCACGTCGGCAATAAATTTGCAGGTAGGAAGAGCTGTTGATGTTGGTATGAGTCGCGGACTATGATTATTGATGTACATTTCTCATGAACAATATTTGACTATTTCATGTCCAAAGCAATAAATGGCTACGTGGCAGAGACACTTCCTGGTCTGGTGCTTGAACAGCGGCAGCGAGTCAGGTGGCACCTGTTAAATGTGGGGAGTGATGGAGAGTACCACGCTGTGCACTTCCATGGTTTGCCTTTCACCCTGCACAATGGGGAGAAGCACCGCATGGGCATCTACAACCTCTTCCCTGGTTAATATGTGCAGACAGACACACAAATCCTTTCGACACCACAATGAATAGATACACTTGTCGAGTTTACTGACAGACAATAGAAATGCTGTATAAAAAGAGCGCCTTAGTGAAGATCATCCTGTTAGTGTAGTCCGTATCTGCAGATAATTTAAGATGGCTCTTTTATTTGATCTCATTAGTTTATTAAGTGTTCATTTATTGTTATGTCAACTAAGTTTCCTTGAACTTTTACTACTACTTCCTCTCTCATGTGCATCTGCTGACTTTAGGTGTATTCGGCACCGTGGAGATGGTCCCCTCCACAGTGGGCACATGGCTGGTTGAATGCACTGTCGGAGACTATCAGCTGGCTGGAATGAGAGCTAAACTGTTGGTCTACGATCCAGGTGGGAGCTGCCAAATCACAGTTGACTGGTGGTGAAAAAAAAGCATGCCTTGCTTTTCAACTTTAAGAACGTAGCATGTTTGCTGTTTCCCGAAAATATTCTAGCCATATTTCATTTGGACTCCGCACTACAGTGTGCTTTTTTTTTTTAATATTTATTTCAATTGAAAACATTGGATTTCCTGAAATGTATGGTCACCAATAATAGGACAGGATTCATGTTCGAACAAAATGTACCCAGAGCTCCATTAGTGATCCTCATATTTTGGTAACGTTATCTAAATGTGGTTGGCACGCTCTCAGTATGATGCGGTGACAGTGACAATCGAAACTGCAAACTGCAAACTTACTCGTAATGGATTTCCATTCGATGAAGTACCACTCCTAATGTTTTGGAGGGCAAGGGTCTGTGCATATATGTCGTTAAAAACCCAGCAGATTATCTCATTGTCTGATATTTATTTCCTTGATGCAGCCTGTAATTTACCTCTGGGAATGAAATCCGGTAGCATCCAGGATTCGCAGATCACTGATTCAAATCACGCAGGTAAATCATGTTTTTTTTTTTATTTGTATATAATTAAATAATATTTTTGTAATATGTTTTATTTCTATTCAGTTTGGGGTTTACATTGAGAGGAAGTGCATCTAATAACCTTGACACTAACCTGCATTGTTTGAGCTATGACTGTACATTTGATGCTGACTATGTTTGCACATGTGTCCAGATAGTTGGGAGCCCCATTTGGCCAGGCTGCATCAGTCGGGTTATATCAATGCTTGGATGGGTAGAGACTCATTCTCCTGGATACAGGTTGGACATGCACTGTTGCCCATGCTGTCAACCATTTCCATTCTAACAGCTATATCCTGTGACCAGTGCGCTTCCTGTTCACTGAGTGTTTTACAATATCAGTGTGCATAACATTCTCTTTATTCTTTATCATTGCTGTATTATCAGGTGGACCTTCTGAAGCCGACTCTGCTGCATGGCATTGAGACACAGGGAGTGAGGGCAAGCCTGAGGGACAACTACGTGTCATTATTTATCGTTTCCTACAGCCTGGACCAGTGGTTGTGGACAACCTACCAAGGGAACAACATGAGTTACCCCAATGTGCGAAATCCCCACAATGCCCATGAATGTCATAATTTTCACCTAATCATGAGTTACGATATTGTATTTTCACTTTTCAGAAATAAGGCTAATATGAATGTAACTGAGAAGTCACTGATGGTGTACCGTAGTGGTACACTCGCCTAACTGGTGTGCAGTGTGGAAGTGGGTGTAAATGGGTTTTTTTGTCTCGATATGTGCCCTGCGACTGGTGACCAATTGAGTGTGTGGTGCGCTTTTTGCCCAAAGTCAGCTGGGATAGGCTCCAGCACCCCTGCAGCCCTGTTCAAGATAAGCGGTGGTGAAAATGGATGGATGAATGTAGCTGCTTTCATTATCAGTGGCGACGTCTTGTTTTCAGTTGATCTGCCTTTCAAGCAATGACCTTGTCAAAAAAAAAAAAAAGTCAGACCAACTTCTTCCGTGAATCTAACGGATTCTGTGACTCTGTTTTAGAAATTTTACGGAAACATGGACAGCTCCACAGTGAAGCATAACCAGTTCTCCCCTCCCTTTGTGGCTCGCTACGTCAGGATTCAGCCTGATAGCTTTGTGCGGAGCCCTGCACTGCGAATGGAACTACTGGGCTGCGATCTCAACAGTGAGCTTTAACTTTTTAATATATACCAGGTGGTGCTTTGACTTACGGGTTTATTTTGTTCCATGACCACGCCATAACTCAAAACTCAAATTACCTGTTGAAATGAATGGAAATGCCATTTTTACGTTCCAGCTCCACTGTGCTACGGTTGGTGTGTGCACTTTGGCCAACAAGGGACAGATTAATACATAGAGAAACAAACAAAAAAAACTTGCAGGAGTAAATGAATCATTCAGATGCCGTAATAATAGTTGTTTTTAGCAAAGGATGAAGAATATATGCATGTGAGTATCGTCATATAGTCTATCTACGTTTGCTGCCACCATAATGATATGGTGTTTCGCATTTGCATTGCGTTTCACCGAAAGCTTTCCTGAGATGAGCTAAACTAGTCCATAAGTGGTTTAACAAAAATGGCCTTAGGCAACGACATAGCAAAAAAGGCCGCAAAATACTATTCTGCAGCCCGCAAATGGCCACCTGATCAGACCCCTGATCTTGCGCTTCTATCTCAAATTTCATATTTAAAAAAAATTTAATAAAACTCTTAATCAGGTCACTGGTAAGTCAAGGCACCACTACATCCTGTTCCTCCGGATATGGCTGATGTGTGTGTGTGTGTGTGTGTGTGTGTGTGTGTGTGTGTGTGTGTGCGTGTGCGT
>NW_017805744.1:2203841-2282296 GCF_001891065.2 Hippocampus comes
GTGTGTGTGTGTGTGTGTGTGTGTGTGTGTGTGTGTGTGTGTGTGTGTGGACATTTGTGTGTGTCCGTGCAGGTTGCTCATATCCACTTGGTCTCAGAAGCGGACTGATTTCTGACATTACCGCCTCCTCATATCGTTCATCCATGCTGCGTACATGGAGCCCCACCCTCGCCCGCCTCCATCAGGAGGGTAGGGCCAACGCCTGGAGGCCCAAGGTGAACTCCTTTGCATGTTACTTGTCTTCATGTAAATGGCCAATATGATAAGGAGGTAAATCCGTTTAAGAGTATTGCAGGCAGTATATTAACATGTTTTCGAAGCGATGTTGCCACTCTTTTCTATTGTTATTGTTAACTAACAAAATATCAGCAGAAGAGCGAAAACATAGGCATAAAAAATTAGCATGCAGAAGCAAGTGACCCATCTTCTAACCCCACCGTCCCAAGCGTACCATAAGTCCAAATAACAAACAAAATAAAGTACTCTACCCAATGCACCTCTAAACATATGTATCCCAATGTCATCATTTTTTTTTCATTTAAAGTATGGTACATTGATTATAAAGCAGGTAACATTATTTGAAAAACACAATGAATGATCGAATAAAAAGAGACAAAGTAAATGAACTCATAACATTAAGACAGAAATCACTTGCTTATTGTCAAGAAGTACTCTTCGTGCAGTGTGCTCGTGTTTCAGCATAGCTGGTCTCATTGTTGTCCAGTCTAAAGGCAAACTTCTCCAACTGATGATGATGCAGTGCTGTGAAAAAGTATTTGCCCCTTTCCGGATTTCTTTGTTGTATATTTATCACAAGCAAAGGTTTCAGTTCATCAAACCAATTTAAATATCACGCAGAGACTACCCAAGGAAATATAAAATTACTTTTTCACATAGGGACAGGTAGGTTTGAATTTGTTGTTTGGTGCCTTAATAAATTAAATTTTGTATTTCCTTGGGTTGTCTCTGTGTGATATGAAAATTTGTTTGATGAACCGAAACCTTTGTGTGTGATAAATATGCAAAGAATACAGAAATCAGGAAGGGGCTAAAATACTTTTTAACGGCACTGTGTATTCTTCAGAGATGGTGTCTTTCTTTTGACTCTGTCGCTGCTCTGCTTTGATTATCTTTGTGCTGCCCTCGCCAATTTATCATCTTCCCAAAATGCGAAATTGAGGTATGACCTGTACTGTGCTTGTTATAAAAGATCACGGGTCAAGTTTGTGATCCTTGGCGAGAACTCAAGCACTGCTGGCCAGCTATAACAAACACCAGAATGGTGGCTTTTCAAATGTTGCCAGTGATTCAGTGATTAATCTCAGGATAGTTGTTAAAGGGGAAGTCAAGTCAATTTTTTTTTTTTTTTAACAATATGTTCTATATGAGTTCAGCAGAGAATTCCACCCATTTTTTCCAACTCAAGGGGGGGCCATTTTGTCCTGTACTTCCACTTGCTGTTGAGTGAAAATGACATCACAGTGCCTAAGGGCCCTTAAATAGCTAAAAACTGAAGGCAAGCAACCATTCCCTTCCCTCTTAAAAATGATCTTTCATCATTTTATCCTCAGAGTAACAACCCTCACGAATGGCTGCAAGTGGACCTGACCTCAGTCAAGCGCATCACAGGTGTCATCACCCAGGGGGCGAGGTCTTACTTGACACAGATGATGGTCACAGAGTTCTCAGTGTCTGTCAGTCTCGATGGAGTCTCATGGAGCACTGTGTTGGAGAAGGACTCGCAAAGGGAGATGGTACAACCAAATCGCACATACGTACACTTACAAAAAATAAGTAGATATGAAGTATACTTTATAAAGGACACTCAAGTATAATTATATAAAGTGTACTTTTTCATTCTAAATTGGAACAAATTCAGTTTTAAAAGTATACTACCGGTATATGTATCTGTCTGTATACTGTACTTTTCAGTACAAGCCAAGTGTACTAAAGCATACTTTTGTGAAGTTTATCAAAATAAAGTATTTAAAAAGTACACTTAAAGTATAATGCCTCCGATTTAGTGCCAAAAAAAAAGTTTACTTTTAAAAATCTACTTGAATAAACTACTTTTTGCCAAGGGAGCGATCCATGCCACATTTATACTGTCAAGAGATCCCCCCAAAAAACAAACAAAAAAGCATTAGGTACACAACTGATTGGCTTTTTTCTATCCTTGCGTGCTTCAGAACTCTGTCAAGAAGTGTCGAGTAAGCAAGACTTCTTCTTTTTCTATTTTAGATCTTCACAGGTAACAACGACCCGGACGAAGAGGCCCTCACCGTTTTTGAGCGGGCCCTGTTCGGCCGCTACTTGCGCATCTACCCTCGTGGCTGGATCAACGACATCGCTCTGCGCCTGGAGGTGCTGGGCTGTAACACGCAGCAGGACTTCTAACAAGCAGTTACACAAAGCACCTTTTAGTTGCACATCAACTCTGCGCTAAACGACATGGTATTGCATCTGTAGTTCCTGTTAGAGAAGTGGAACAGATATGTTGTGGAAATGGAAAGAGAGGTTGTTACGTTCAAAAAGCATTTGCCTCGGACATGCCAACATCTTCAGAATGTAAGCTTGTGTAAATATTTCACACAGTAATGCATGTATACTGTTTGAATGATTGTTATATATTGTTGGAAAAGTATGGACTGGACAAGTATGAATGGATGTATATTTCTGCTTTGGTAAAATTTCATATAATGAGTCTTCTTTGCAATGCTTCAGGTGTGACGATAATATAAACAATATTTACACAAACGTGTATACGCGTATATTACATTCCTTTTATTGTTCTCACACACAAACTGCTTTGTCTTCCAAAAAGATAGAAAAGATGGGGGAGATAACAGTTTCCATTCACGTTCAATTCTCCCATGGCAGGAACTTTCTCCCAACTTCGTTCTTGCACATTATCTTTGGTCTTGCGTCAGTTCAAGTGCCCGCTATCCTCGCTGTTCTTTAAATGTTGTTTTGGCTTATCCTGCTCCAGCAGGCCGTCCTGACACACGCAATGAGCGACTGTGCTCTCACATTGTTTCGTGACAAGAAGCGGCCTGGAGGCTTGTGTAAAGAGTCTTTGACCAAGGTTGCATGAAAACATGATCGTGTTTGTTGGTCCAAATTGTTTTTATCACTTTTTTATCAGCAGAGGAAGTTTCCAGGCAGCAGGAGAAAGGGAGAGCAACACAGGACAGGACGTGCATTTGCTCAGACATTGGCAGCAACACATCATGCTTCGCTGATAGGGCTCTGAAAACAATAGCAATGTGTCTATTGTCAACAAGAGAGGGGGCACCTGGTTTTAACACCGACTGAGTGAGCTTTGATGGGAGCATGCAGAGGTCATGACCTCATGCTCAGGTCTGAGCACCTGGCTGCTGTTTGACCTGTGCTGGAAACAACCAACAACACGTGTCAATCAATCTGAAGGCTCCCATTTTTGATGCACACAAAATGCTTCTCATTCCAACTCATTCACTGTTGTGACGTTTTGAAGTCACTCAAGTCAAGGAGGGTTTATCTCGTACTTACCAGGAAGTGCACACGAACATTCGCGTGAAATGCAAGGTCATGATTATCTAGCAAAGAATTCAAGAGAACTAACCGGGATGTTATTGTTTCACAAACATGACACAGTCACACTTTCATGGTAATGGACAAGATAAAATTAACCCGACAGTGAATTAAGACACATAGTCAACGAACTATGGGTAACACTTAAATGCAAATGATTAACATTTTTACGGAGAAGGTTCAGCAATGCAAACCACAATGCATCCTGGTAACCAAAGCGGGGCTGATCTCAAAAGTATAGCATTTTTTTTTCTTTCCAGGAACACTTGACCATTTGTTAAAAACGCATGAATAGTTGAGACCTGTGTTGTTCAAAAAAGTTAATAGCATTGTAAACACATCTGTACATTGGTCTAATATTCAGAAAATCCGTTCCATCCGTTTTCTTCCGCTAATCCAAGGTCGGGTCGCGGGAGCTGCAATTTAAGCGGGTAATTCCAGACTTCCTTCTCCCTATCCACTTCGTCCGGCTCCTCCCTGGGGGATCCCGTGGCGTTCCCAAGCCAGCCGGGAGACAGTCTTTCCAGAGTGTCTTGGGTCATCCTTGGGGCCCTCTCCCTAGTGGGACATGTCTGGAACATCCCACCAGGAAGGCGTCCAGGTGGCATCCTCACAAAATTTTGAAAATTTCATTGAACATGGCCATTGAACCACCAGTAAATTTTAACCGAAAATATTGAGTCACATTCTTAGTAACTGATGGCACGTAGGCCATAGCTCTCAGGCTCCGATGTTTGTTTCACCTTTTTTAAGCGAAAAATTCAAAGATTAAATTTCATTACAAAACAGACAGCATTGGTTCATCATGATACTTAAACCAGTCCTGAAATGTGGACAAACTTGCAACAACAACTGGAAGATCGATTCATAAACACTCAAACAAAAGCTGACAAAAAAAATATCAATGTTCAGATTCACCATCCGAATAACAATTCTGGCATATGTAAAGCGATTTGCCAAGAGTGCATTTTTCATTAGCCCATTCTTTGCATGTCATGTGACGACTAACCCTAAAAAGTCTAAGACATGTTTCCCCAAACTCCCAAGTTTGCTCATACTAGCTCTAGATTAAAGCCTGTCTAACAGAGAATCGTGAATGAGGTATGAAAAAAATGCCTGAATCCGTCCTCTAACAAGTCCGCATGTAACATTTTTATCTTAGACGCTTCTTTCAAAATATATTAAATGTTAACCTTTTTTGACTTTGGGTCATGCAAAATGCTTAATTGGCTCTCATCTCAGCTCACAATGTGCGATTGTCTTCTCGGGCAGGACTCGATTGCTGATCACGCGAGGAAGAAAACTAGCATTTCCCTTTTCAGTTGGTGGAGAAGATGATTGCAATGTGACAACTTACCTGTGGGACAACAAGCCCTCTGCGATTGGCAACCAGTTCAGGGTGTCCCCCGCCTGCTGCCCGAAGTCAGCTGGGATAGGCTCCAGCATGCAAGTCCTCATGAGAATAAGTCGTTCGGATCATGGATGGACAACAAACCCTGATCTCTCTCACGTGTTTTGTTTGGCCTCTTGAACAAGGCAGTGTCAACTGGCCTGTATGGCACAACAGGTATATATTACAGGTGAGTGAGTTGGCCTATTAATTTGAGGATTTACAAGGATGTGCACAACAAATATAATAACATAGAATTTGAAGAATTTTAATCCAAGTCTTGGCCTGAGTTGCATTCGATTTTGCTCGAGTACCCAACTACGTGTCCAGCCACAACTGGCATCGAGTGAGTTTGCGGTATAAGTTAAGATGTGTATGTAAAAAAAAACCCAACTTTGCAACATCATAGAAGTTCTTGAACTCATGGAACTGGGGGTAAGTATTTCCCAAAATGTGGACATCTGTGTGTTCCGATCTCTCACACATGACTGACCTTGACAGTGCAACAGAGTGATTTTTTTCACCTTCCGCTCTCACAACCTTGTGGCTTCCTTACAATATTTCCTGTTGTATGCTCTCTGGTCGCGAAAAGTTCACCAACTCTGGCATTTTTTTTTCTATTGTTTTAGTATGGTATATTAAGTAATAATTACATATTTTACTTTGATCCTGCTCATAGAAATGTATTGCATATGGTTATAATATTGAAGACAGAAAATTGAAGTCATGTTTTCTGTGTTGCAGGCTATATGAACCGAATTCACTCCTTAGTTGCTCATCCAGTCATACATTGGGTGCGTACCCGAAAAAGTTGAATGAACTTTTTGAGGATTGGTGTTAAAAAGATTTTCATTTTACAATGAACGAATGCATTTTCAAATATTCCCAGAGCTACAGTCACCAGCTTGAGTCCTGACTTGGACTGTAGCTGTCCATGATATATGGGTGGAGAAGGCCTTCTAGTGGACAAGTGCTGTGTTACATGCAGCCTTTGAAAAACTGGACAGTTTGTGAACCTGATGCAAAGTAAAATGTAACATACCCCAGCCTCATTTGCCAGATGTGTAAAATACCAGCAGTTTAATTTTAAAGATTAAAATTGGTTGATGCTTTCTTACAGAGCAAACAGGATCTTTTTTTTGTGGGTTTTTTTTTTTGTGCCCATGACTGTGTCCAACTTCACAGGCCGCGTCCTCCCAAGGCTGCATTTTCGGCCGCATTACAACGACTACACGTGGTTCCAAAATTCACATTAAGCCTGTTCAGATTCACCACGGTTTATGCGGTCCACGGAGACTACATGAGGAGGAGCCTTTGAAGGTGTCAAAGGACCCAGTCTGCGAATTGTCTATCTAGAATTCGAAAACCCACATGCGGTCGAGTTACGCTAAAAGTGGCGTGGCACTGCCGAAAAATGCAGCCTTCTGAGGACGCAGCCTGTGACTTTGAAAACAGCAAGTGCGAATTTACCAGAGAATGCTATCAAACACAAAAAGACATTGTGGGCATGTACTATAAATCATTTTGTGCAAGTATTTCAACCTGGCCTCTGGCCTTGTGATTAAAAATTGTGACTTTATGCCTTGTACAGTGTGATCTATTGAAGCATAATTCACCATAACAAGGGAGAGTTATTGAGGACCAGAGGCTTCATTTAACTCAACCGTACTCAACCAAGTACTGTACGTCACTTGGTTGAGGGCTTTGGACCCTACACAGTAAGGGATTGTATTTTGCTTTCCAACTGACACGATATGTCTTTGTGTACTCAAAGTCTTGAGTTAATCTACCCGATTTAATACATGTCTGAAGGACCTCGAGATATATAGTAGAGCATCGTGCCCAATACGTCGATCACGATCGACCGGTAGCTTGCGGACTAGTCCCAAATCCATCGCGAGGGGTGGAGAGAGAAAAAAAAAAAAAAAACAACCAAAATATTTGTTTGTCTCTGTGTGTCTTATGAATTCGATATATTTTTGTGTTGATATATGATATGATATATTGATATGTTTTGTGCATCCTATCAGTCTCACTTACACAAAAAAAGTATTAAAAAAAAAAAAAAACAGGTCACCTTTAACATGCATGTGACCTGCATCACCGGAAGTCGCTAGCGGTCAGCAGTCTGGAACTGCAGCTTGCGATCAGAGATGTTGCGCTATATCTTTTATTGATATCATTATTCTCAACTAGATTTTGTTTCATGTACAATTCACAGAGGGCACTGGCAAAGAATGGGAATCCGGAGTGCCGGGAGAAGTATTTTAAAACGGTACACGTGAGCTACGATCGTTAACACGCTGCAAAAGTATGGCCCATGCCTCCGTGTCAGGTCTCTACAAAGGTAGGCAGTGATTTGCTTTTCACAAACTCACATACTTTTCTGTCTACTTTATTTTTCTTATTGGCCATTATAGCTATTGCTCATCAGGGCATGTGTGTGGAAGTGCGTTCATATGCGCGTAATGTACGGTAATGGGTCGATCGCGGGAGGTTGGTTGATCAAAAAGTAGATCTATGGTCAAAAAAAGGTTGGGCACCCCTGCACTACAGTTTCTCACGAAGAGAAACAACTCAGGACAAAAAAATAACGACAGCAAACATTGTGTTCAGATTAGGTCTTTAATGTTGTTTCAATAGAAAAAAAATGCCTTGTAACACAGATTATGTTGACCATAATAGATTTTCTAGCAGCTTGATGAATCTCAGTTTTAGTAACATTTAGCCAATTGGCTTTATTTATTTGTTTCTGTTTAGATCGTCATATAAAAAGGTGCCTGCAAAGCAAGGATATATATGCAAACAGTTGTAAAGAGAGGCAATCATGGTTTACTACAGCAACCTCTCTGGAGGTTATCACAGAGCCACGCGTGTGTCAACAATAAGTAAAGACAGAGGGCACAGAGAAAAGATCACGAATACAGTAAAAGGCTTGAAATTATAACAGTTACAGCCATTACAATGACAAATAAGCATCAATGAGCCCACAAGGTTTGTCGAACACGGAGCAAAGAGCTATACGGCACGTTGCTTGGATATAGGGAGAAAAAATAAACATTCACCAAAAATGTTTTTTTTTTCTTTCATTTTGGTGATTGTGGTTCTGGCAAAATATTCTTGCTGGAATCACACCATGGCAGTGTGAATGAGGTGCTGTTGGAGAGATTTTTGCAAAGTCATGGCTCAGCTTCATGTGAATAACATGTAGACTTTAAGCGCCTGCTTGACATATTGGTGGTCTAGTTCGCAAACAAACAGTACAAGAGTAGGCAAAAGATTGAGGTCAGTAGATTAGAAAAAAAATGGCACATTTTCAGAGGAGAATAACACATTTTTCTACACTAACTAGTTCTATTTTTTCCAATCATTATTTCCTATGTTAGTTCCAAAAGAGTCAAATGAGGTGAGAGTGACTGATTTGTTCTGTGAGAGGTGTGAATGTCAGCAACTGTTCAATGAAATGTAACTCAACATATTGACTGCACAAGTGATTATATACAAAAGCCCGAAATCTTAGTTCGGCTTCATTTATTCATGTACAGGACAAGTTTAACAATAACTTTGTCCTTTGCACAGCCAGCTTGGATGAATGCACCTGATCTGAGCGTCGCAAGCACCAACGGATAAGGACAACATTTTAATTAAGCGCATGACTTTCCGAAATGAACTACAAAAATGTCAAATTAAATTAACAGTAGTGTTCAGAGTAAAATATGACACGCGTTGGCTAAAGTTAATCATTTAGCTTGACGTGGTGTTAGGAAGTGAAGGAGTCACAGAAATGGACCACAAGCTCGAGACAATAAATCACCAGCTCAGTAGATCGCGAGCCAGAAACCAAAAGCGGTTATTATTCTTGGTTTCATTCTGTGTGTTTGCTTTTGTTTCTCCTTTCATTCATCTAATATGACAATATTGTTTGGTACAGTGGAACCTCCAAAGAGTCGCCACAATATGTTCCGTGTAGCTGTTCAATAGGCAGGCCAAAACCATCAAAGAACCTTGCTTAACTGTACAAGCAGTCATTAAAGTAACAATCCTATCCATCATACAAGTGGAAAAAGTTAAACTTTGAAAAAAATAACAAATAAATTATCTGTACAAATACAATAGGAGCTCCGCAGCTCGCACTGCTCGGCCCTAAATACTGCATAACTAATACAGCAACGCCTTGAGATACGGGTGACCCGACTTACGAGGTTTTTTGAGTTTTGAATGCAAGCGAACAAAAATTTGAGATATGAGTGGTGTAACCCGGCACTCCACTGAATGTTTATTTTAAGCATAATATTATGGAGTACTATTTTTCTTTTTTAAAAAAGCGCATGACAACAGTATTTGTCGGATTTTTTTGACATAGGCTATAAGGATGAATGGCATTACCATACATATCAATGGGGAAAAAGCTGACATGACAGGCGAGCATTTTGAATTACGAGCGTTTATATGGAATGAATTAAACTCTTATCTCAAGGCACCACTGTATTGAGTAATACTGCTTACACTTTAAAAGAACCGAAACAGAAGCATAATATTAGAGGGAAGAGCAAAATCTTCCTACAGTGATACCGACACCCGATGTTGTTTAAATGCTTTATATGCTGGGAAAGATAAAGCCTTGTAAAAACTGTATTGCTCATATTGTAAAGAGGAGCCAGACCTGTCCCGTTCTATGGTGATCATCACACTTTCCATCATTGACATCACGCAAGCATTGGCTGAGGTTGCGTGGGATGTCACACATTTTAAGGATTTCAACCAGGTTTTGCCTGACTTGAGGAATAATTTGGGTTGAAATCCACATGGTTCCACTTTTAGCGTGTTCCAATTTGGTGGTTCCACTGTACATGTACTGTAGCTCACGTTTCAGTTTTCACAACGTGAAAATTCATCCATCTATTATCAGTAAAGTTTAAAAAAAAACACACACACACACACACACACAACTAGTCAAGTAAAGATGATAATACGTATTTTTAATCTCGATTGACAAAGAGAAGGCTATGTTTTGACGAATTAAGTAAGCAGGTATTGAAGTTGGAATTGGTATGAAGTGAACCTGAGCTGACCGGTTTGAAAAGGTAGATTTGTTTTGAATTGAGGTTACTGCTGTGAGTCAAGTGTACTTGTATTACTTGCTCCACTATCCCAAAAAAGAAAAAAAAAAACTGATGTCACAGCTTCCAACAGGACACTATTCACAGCAGCGAAACTAAAAATTAAATGAAAACTGATATTCGTCGGCATAGACCTTCCTGCTTACTGTTCTATTCATTTCAGTAGACTAACAGTAGTCTTCTACAAAAATCTTATCTGTTAATAAGCTAATAATGACAGCAAAAATAAAATAAAATAAAAAATAAATCATTTGCCACTGACTAATTACGGGGATATGCAGCAGAACCTGTTTGCTTTATTTAGAGGACGAGCTAGCTTGTACGGCAAGCTAGAACGAGCTTACAGTGTATGCCTGGTGCATGAAAATCTCATGCAGCCTGTACATTTTAATCTAACCTATGAATGTTTTGTCAAATGGGATGTGAAAATAATATAACACTACTCAGTCAATCTGGCTGCCTATGTTTTTTATGCTTAAATGCATATTTTGGTTCGCCAGATGATTTAGTCCACCTGTTAGAGCACATACCGGTGAATGTACTGTGAATCTCACTTCAGCTGTTTACAAAAATATGTAATTTGTGAATGTTTGAGTCATAATATTAAGCAAATTATTCATCATGAATTAAAATTGATTGACGGTGAAAACCGTACATTTTGGTCGTTCTATTTAAGGACGAGTTAGCTTTGTGGCTAGCTAGAACTAGTTTGATTGTTTCATCACATGGTTTATTTCGTTAGAAAATGATTGTAACGTGAGCTTAGTCCATCTATCTATTGTGTAATCTACACACTCATTTGAGGTTCAGCACTTGTGTCTCCTTTACCGGTTAGGTATCATCAGAAATGAGCGTTGTTATGATAATAATCTATAGATAAAGAAAAAATGTCTCAGAAAAGGTAATCCACCTTATTTCTCAGGGCTCTAGTGTAGAAACCATTATGGGTGTGAGTTCCTGTAAGACACCAGAAGTAGCAATTAGTCATTTGCTACAGCGGCTTTCGTTGCATCGATCATAAGGCCCTGTCACATTTAATCTGTGGCGACAAAGAGCAATGTTTTGAACTTGCTCCCCAGATGAGGAGAGAATGATGTGAGAACCGGTTCAGTTTTCACTGGCTACAAGGAGAGATGAGGAATAAAGAAGGATTAGGCAAAAAAAATAAAAAATCTCTTTTTTGTGGTGGGGGGTCTCGCCGAAACATTCTTTGTGTGTTTTGTGGACCGAAAGCACACAGAGCAGCACGCGCATCAAACTTTATGCTCGCATTACAACAACCACCAGGGAAGCTTCTCCTGTTGCTGTTCTGTATTCACCTCAAATTTCAATCATTTCAGCACAAGCAAATTGTTGAGCGATTCAGTATTTTAATATTAATCTGCATGTAATGTTTTTGTTGTTATTATGTACCGGATTTTTTGGAACACATACGATAGGTGATGTGGTTAGCGTGTAGTGGGAAGTTGTAGTACTGATATAAGATTAAGGGGTCCGACATCTGCTTGAAGGGAAGTAGGACTATGTGACACAGTCTACGCCCACACAGTCTGTGTCCAACCTCTTGACAAAACACGGCCAGCTTTATCTGTCATGATACAACTCAGAGCTTTTGAGATTGCTCATTAACTCGTCACCTGAAGCGACAGAGTGCAGAAAGTAGCTAAACATGCGACTCCTTCTACCCTGCTACAGTAGTAGGAAGCAAGACTCAGCTGCGACAACTGTCATTCCTTATTTGTTTAAGTTTCTAACTGTGATCGAAAGTGTACTCCCGCAACCAGTTACCATGTAAACAAACGACGGTTCCAAGTCAGACTGGAAGCCATGCCCACAATTCACATGAAGGTTCAAGGGGCTTAAGAAGAAGGTGGATATAAGAAGGAATGAAAGGATTAGCAAATAAGACAAAAGAAGGAAGATTAAAGATTTCCTTCTCATCAGATGACCCAGTTCAAATTCACCGTTGAAGAGCATTGTAAAAGGGAAGAAAGAAGAAATTCCCCCTGCAAGGGAAATGTTCCAAGAGGCTTTTAAGTTGAAATGTGGAAAAAAATGGTATCCTTAAGATGACCCTACCTTGATACAATATAGTGACAAACCACAGGGGAAAAAACGAGTATTCATTGATGAAAGCCACGGATTGTCTCGTTATTTAGAAATCTCCGCCCCCAAATCTGAAAACATAAAGTCTACGATCTGAAGCATTTGGAAACTAAATCCAAATTTGAAGCACGGCATGGAATTTCAGTGATTTGGCTTCGTGTTATCTATCAGGCACCCATCATTAAACGCAATATGAATAACATTTTCCTTGTGCGTGCGTAGGAAACACTTCCTCAGTTGCGCTTCTGTCTCCTATGAAGCTGGCTGGTAAAGTAGTTAATGCGGCAAGTATGTTTTTCATACCCCTTTCCCACTGCCGCAAAACAACGGATAAACACGCATTTTTGGGTAGTGGGAAAGGCTCACTGGCCAGTGTTGATCCGTGTCGATCCGTGTCCACCAGCACGCCATGGGAGGTGGGTTGTGATCGCCTCCGATCGTCTCCGCTCCGTATCGCTTGCAGTTTGAAAGCCTATCACGGGATCTGCCCGGTAATTACGTGATGACATAGGGCGGTACGTGATGCGTCATAATATCGTGCGCCATCGGCCTCGTATATAGTACGCCCCCCGCAATTTCGGCCAAAAATTCACATCGTCTACGTTGTCTCAGTAGTAGCAAAGAGTTGATGCTCCGCTGCTTTTCGACCATTTTGAGGACGGTAAAAAGCATGACAAAAGAAAGAACACTCGCTTCCATGTTGCTTTGTTTACCACCAAGAAATCTGTCGCACTATCATCGACACAATCACAGCGTGGTGACTTAACCAGACGCAAAGTGGTGGAAGGGGGCGGGGGGGCACAGAATTGCCTTCTGTTGGTCAATGGGAAAGGGACAATATGCCAATTGGTTGCGTGTCGCCACGGATCACTGCTATCCACTAGTTTCAGTGGGAAAAGGGTATCAGTTGAGGTGAGGCTCATTGTGGTTTTTCCCTCGAGTGATATTAGCAACATAATACAGTATATGCTGTCACGAGTAGAAGCCAATATACCATTGAAAGTACTTTTCGTCCATTTTAAAGGTAATGGGATCAATCACACCTACTGATAAGTAAGTACACCGTGAAAGGATTTATTTTATTTATTTATTTTTTATAAAGTGAAAAAGCAGCGGGCCCCCGCTGTTTGTAGGCTCTAAGGACCAAGCCCCACCACAAACAGCGAAAATCTTCGTAAAATTGACGGCCACGGCCATTATAACTGCATGAACCAAAACCCCCCAAATGATTAAATAAAGAGGGATATGCTGCCAATAAGTGTTTTTCATGAAAAACAAGGTGTGGTTTCTGAATGAAATGAAGTAAAGCAAAAAAAAAACTGTAAAAAAAAAAAATAAAAAAAGTTATTTAGAGATCAGTCCTCGGGTGGCAAACTGCATATATGATCCGTTCCACTCCACATTTGGATCATTAAAAGACATTCTATTTGGACTTTGAAATGAAAGCAAAATATTAACTTGGGTTTTGAGATAAATCCCAATTATAAAAAAAAAAATCTCATTTCATTCCTCTTGGAGGATATTTTGCTGCCTTCTCAGACTGTGTTTTGCTTCATCTCCTTAACTTGTATAGCGGTGAGCCTTCTTATCATCCCTAATCCGGTTTAAAATTCTGTTTCTCTTGAGAAACCACCAAGCAAGGTTCAAGGAGGAGCGTGAAATTAATGGTCAGGCAACAGGACAGTCCCACCAGTGCAATCAGGAGAAGGGAAATCTAAGGATGAGAAATTGTCCTTAGAGAGAACAAATGGGAACATTTTTGTACATGCCATGTATAAAAGTATTGTAAGGTACCGATATAAGTCAGATATGCGTCTCAGCATCAGTGTAGCCGGGCAGCACGTCTCCATTGGAGCAGCTCTTTGGTGTCGGTTGGGCACTGGGTAACATGCGAGTGGTCGTCTCTTCTGGCGCTGCCGGCGTGCTGCCACGCTCCAGTCGGCGGTGTATCAGAGGAACAAAGAACAGCATCACTCCACCGATTATGGGGGGCACACCAGCTACAGAGAAGGCTACTTTGTAGTCTTCCAAGTAGTCGTGTAGCAGACCTGTGAAGTGGAGAGAGAAATGATTGGATGTGTTCAATTAGGGAATTCCCGGTTAATGAACTTCTTAATGTTTTCCTTGTGGTTGTTTGATTTTTGTTTTCCCAATCAGATTTCATCTTCTATGTGCTTCATCTTCTAATTTAATTTGCCCGATGATCAGGACCAGGGGTCTCACTTATCAAAGAGTGCGTAGAATTCAAACTAAAAGTGTACGTACACACAAAATCCAAAAGTTACGTCCAAAAAAAAAAAAATCATTCCTATCACACCGTGCGTACATACATCCACCTGTACCACATTTTCCCATGATAAGTCAGTGAACTTGGAAACCACACGTACCGCCCGCTACATGGCCAAATTGATCCATATTTGGTCAATGCAATAGGCAGGACATGAAAATGAAAGAGCCATGCTTGCCAGCACTTTGTCAAAGGTGAGTGCTGAGCACCGTGGTGGAAACAAGCAAGGGAATATTTGGTGGCCTAAATTGGCATCGCACAAAAAAAAAAAAACACGACAGGCAGGACAGAAGGAGAAAAGAAAGCCTCACACACAAATATATAAATAAATACATTCAACTGCAGCGGTGCAATGGCAGGCACAGCTGTGCACTCATACAGAAGGACACAACTTGGGAACGCAAATGTTGCTCCACTGAGAAAATTAGGCTGTTCAATTTACAAAATGCGTCAACAGTGGTTGTACATGGTTAAAACGTAATGAATCCATTACAGTAAAATCTATTTAAGGAGGGGAAAAAAAAGTGGCCGACCCAGTTGGGTTTGTAACCGCGCTGAGGGTGAACATGCTGCACAGCAGCACAATCGGCGATACTGTATTTGTAGGCTACACTGAAAAAAAGAAATCCATTGGATTTACTTCATTCGGAAATGTAGATCAGTTGCACATGACTAAAATTGTGTTTAACTAACATGTTGAAATATTTTCAATGAGAACAGTAGAAAATGAATTAATCATGTCAACCTCATTTACATGTCCGAATTAAGTAAATAATTTTTACCCCAGTAGATGCATTTAGGGACGTTTTTTTTCTTTGTGTATGGCGTCTTGTCATTATTAGAGACATTGACGCTTGAGAATCCAGAAATCGAAGCACTGTTCTATTATTGACAACCAAACACAACAAGTGCAAAAGCGATGATAAAAGAAAAGTGGTTTTGTGTCCTTTGTTAATTCGTATAGAGTTGCAAGTGGTAAATGCAGGAGAGTTGCTCGATAAAAGCTGGCCAGCCACCTCCTCCTCCACACGCACACGCAGGATTGATCTGGCTGCGCTTTCTTACAATTTCAAGTTTTTTTAGGTTACATACTTTGCACAGGCACTTCCGTACGCATCTCTCAGACCCCTTTTTGTGCATAGGCAGCATTGATAAGAACGACCCCAGCAAACAAATGCACAGCCCATTACATCTTTCAATAGATTAAAACAATCCAAGTTTACAAATACAGGCATTAATTACTTTTAAATTGGGAAAAAAAAATTGTACACCTCGACAAATGTTTAAAACATATTGTGATACAACTTAGATCTTTAAATTGAAAGTGTGAATCCAAACAGACTGTTGTTGCATCTCTCTATTTCGACTGATACTACATCATAGTTCAAGTTAAAAGGAATGGCCAATAACATGTAGGCCCATTCTAACTTCCTATTGCCAGTCGAGCAAGTTTTACAGCTGCGCTTCAGCTGTTCGACACCTCCTCTGTTTACATGTCACTGTCACATGAATTCATGGCACATACTGCAGCGGAGGGAGGTCAACGAGTTCAACACCGCAGCATGTGATTTGAACCAGTTTGTAAAGTCGGAGCGGAAGACTTTTGCTGCCAAGTCCATCCGACTTGTTGCTCAAATCAGTCTACGTGTGTACAGCATCATTTGGACACAGCAATGTCTTATAAATACCGGTACTGTATTGAGACAATTGAATTCTTAAGTTTTCCAAATACATTTTATTTTTTGTTCCAGCGTGACTTGAGTGCAAATCAGCTTGTCCCTAAATGCTTTAAAAACACCTTTAGAATGACCTAAAACATTGATTCGGGGTGTCGAATCCAAATTCACAGTGGGCCAAAATGAAAACCTGGAACACAAGTCACAGGCTAAGTTCAATACTTCAAGAAAAAATGCAATTGTGCACATTTTCCCTGTCAGACGTCATCACACAGCTAAATACATCTGTTCATGACATTTCTTCAGCATCGCCATCTCTCGCCTCAGGGTGATAGCACATGTCTATGAATTCAGAGCAAACCTCACCAGAAAAGACTTGAACTGGCAGCATTTGAAGCGTTTGGCTCTTATGAACTTCACGACTCATGTTATGATAACCTCACTGACATGTGCCGAATCCTGAATGACTCGCCTTTACAGCTGTAGATTTTTCTTGTTTGAACATAGTCTGCTGTAAAAACTAGTCATTTTCATATCCTCTAATTACCTGGAGCTTCTGCTTTACATACATGTCCTTGTACTTGTCGAGGTGTTTAGTTTCATCGTGTCTATTTATGTTTTACTGTATTCTTTCATTACAGCCACCGTGGCACCACAAACAAAACAAGCAGCACTTAGGCACAATCCGGCAGATTTTCTTTTATAGAAACAGGATGAGCTAAAGCAATTAAAACCCTACACACTGGGAAAAAAGTACCTATTTTGTATTTACATATTATTTACAAGTGATTTTGGCTAACTGAAAAAAACGTCCCCCCTTTTCCCCTTTTCCTGAAACATAATCAAATAGTATGTCAGTTGAACATTTTAGTCATGTGCGACCGATGGTTGAATGAAGTGTACAATATTAATCGGACTTCAGGATGTCTTCGTGAAAAAGGTTTTCTCTTCACCTGTGTTTTGTTTTCAGAAAGCAGGCATCGAAGTTTTGGATGCGGTAATATGTTTTACTTGCAGCCATGCATATACAGCTTGTTTAAATGTTATAAATAAAAATATAAAATAATTCATTTTGAAGTGACATTGTTTTAAAGTCTTCTTAAAGGTGTGAAACCCACTGGGAGTAATGTTATCTTTCAAACTGCGTAATAGGGCAGTGTCTTTCCTTACAATAACATTAAATATTTTGGGGGGAAAAATGGATTAATTTTTTAAGAAAACTCATACCTGCAATGCTGCTGCATTTTAATGGTCGTCATCGTGGTGGTACTTGGAACGCAAAATATTTTGGGGTGGGGTGGGGTTTAAAAAAAAAGTCCTCAGAAAGAGCATGCCTGAGCCAATTAACAAATATTTTGTACTTGTTGCTCTTATTAGACGGCTGTAATGACACTAACAGGAAAGGAGATTTGCTTGGAGGAAGTTGGGGATCTGAGAAATTTGCTGAGCACAGTGAGCCTAATGTGCTTCTTTAGCCTAATGACAAACCCTCAAGACACTACATAGTTGGCTGCCATCCCATACCTTCCCACTCTTGATCACTGTACAACTGTACTTCTACCACTCCCCTGTGCCCCCCCCCCCACACACACACACACAAGTCTTTGTCAAGTCTTTTACTTTGCTAATATTGATCAACTGGCAGCTGTCTGTGCATAACAAACTTCAGCATGACAGTGCTGATAAAACAAGTTGAAAAAAAATCTAGTCATTCACCTGCAATGGGTGGACCTGCAGTCATTGGAAGAGACATGAGACCAAGCAGGTATCCTATGGCCTGTGATGCCTGCATGGGCCCAACCAGCTCAAATGCAATGGGAGCCATCATGGTGAGGAAGCATCCGTCACACAGTCCCAGGAATGCACATACGACTATAAGTTCCTCAAAGAGAGAACACTGAGGGATCATAATGGACATGAGTCCCAGGGCTATGAATGATGCCACCTATAAAAGAAAGAAGAAACATGTTACATTGTCCTTAGATTAGTTTATGACCACATTGCGTGCCATTGTTTGTGCAGGTCTATATGTCTTCATGTAAATTGGTGGATTGGTGCAAACTTGAGATCCGCTTTCTGAGCATGTGCGATATTTCCGTCTATCGGTTTGAATTTTAAATACTTTTCCACACTGCAAGACAAAAATGGTTGGTATTTTTATTTCGATTCTGAGTGTTTACCTGTTTCGTTTATTCGTTTAGTACAGTATTCAGGATAGGGTGATAGAAAATTTGACATCTTGCGGCTTGGCTTGGGCTGTGTTTATGTTAGATGTATATACAGTACAGTGGTGCCATGCCCATAACTCAAAACAGGCATATCTCATACAGTATTATCTTTCCCCAGTGAAATGAAGGGAAATGCTATTAATCCAGTCCAGCTTCCCCCTCCCAAAAAAATAAATACATTAAAGTTAAAATGATGTGTTAAGGAAAAAAATACAATAGCATTCTACAAATAGAGTCAAAACAATCAAATAGAATCTAAATAATTAAACCGTTTCAGCACCATGATTTAACGCAGCAATCGAATTCATTGTGTTGCTCCTTCTGGTGCAACTGCCTTTGGCCACCGGAGGGCAATATAATCCAGTCATGAAAACAAATCAAGACAGTAGTACTGTACTTCTATTGCTGCTATAAATGATTCAGTAAATTTTGTAAGATCAATCATGTTTCATAGAGGATGAAAAATATATGCGTGTGAGTAATTCTGTTATCTCTCTAGGTTTGTTACTCCACCGTTTGTGTTCAAATGTCTGTTGCGCCTTAAACCATGCCTATCAGTGTTAACCATGAACACGCCAAATGGCACTTTTCCTTGTTTGTTAGCATTAAGCTTGGCAGATTATTCTGAAGCTAGGATGTTTTTGTCATTAAATACACAATGTGAAATGAATTTTGTCTTATGTTTCATTTGACCGTAAACTTCAACTGGGAGCAGCACTGAACAGCTTAAAGCCTCTTTTGATGAATTGTTCCGTCTTTGCCAAACTGCTGCTTATTGGGAAGTGAGTTCACCGCCACCATACAGCACTCATATTTCAAGTTTGCGCTCGCAAGTCAAAGCAGAAAATCTGCCGAATGACAGATTGCATCTCGAAAAAAAACAATAAATCATGTCACTCGTATCTCAAGGCACCACTGTAGTTGTATTTTACAAGGTTTACTCTCATATTACAATTGCAAGGCAGCTAAGGCTTAAAACAATGCTTGTACAGTTGGAGGTTTTTGACGGCCACACTTTGACACTGAAGTGTATACTTCCATCACTTCATAGAGGGATTTTTCCAAGGTCTACCAGCATCCTATGCAACATATGGGTTTTGACCTTTAAGGTTCCATTATTGCACAGCTGCATGGTTGCATTACAAGCATTAATATGCTTGTTTGTCTGCTGGCATGACACACGAGCAAGTCAGAATTTCAGTTGGCAAAGGGATGCGGCATCTGAAAGACTCAAGCATCAAGAAAGCCTTGTGTGTGTTTGCACATTGTGCCTTCAAAAATGTCTCATTTTGTGTGTTAAATTAAGAGCGGTCTTTCTGCACAGGGCTACAGACTAGCGAGGATGTAATGTGTTCACTTAAATGTCTTGGTCACTAATTTAAGGTGAACACATAAGAACACCTTCAGCAGAAATTGAAAACATCTCTTGGTAACAATAAGTAAGGCACATTTGAGGACAGGAACAAAGTGTTGTAATTTGAAACTCCAAGTATACAGGAGACACAGTGCAGTTCACCTCAAACCCACTCGATTCGGCTGGGCTCTTTCTTTTCTACTCTCTTAGTCGTGACTCAGCCCTAACAATATCCAGCAGTTTTTCATTCTTGGACTCTTGTGTGAATGCAAATTAGGAATGATTTGCAGCCAAACTATTTAAACTTACACTGAATGAACTTTGCTTCAGTGTACCTTGTCGATGCCAAGGGCTCAGTTCAATAAGCAGTTACAAATAAAGTTAATAGTTAATTTGAAGTTACCGATGAAATGTGCAGTTTTAGAAATGCAGCACACTGTGTTCTCATGATCCTCACAATATAGAGGGTGATTACGTATTACATTGGCAATGTATTAAGTTCAGAAAAAGAGACTATAAAAATGGAGACAAAAGTGAAAATGCATGGCCACTAATGACCACAATGTGATCCGAATGCTAAAGATAGGTGTGCATTTAAGCGTAATGTGCAAACACCCCAAAAAGACACCGTGTGTTCTTCTCCTTGAGCACTCCCGCCACCTTCAGCTTGATCGTAAGAAAAAGTCAATAAACATCCCACCAAATGAGATACAGTACAATCACGGATTAAGCTGTGATGGTTTAAGTTTCAACAAAATGTTCAAGTCTGAGACATTCAAACTCTCCACTATCATTCATTTCCCGACCTGCATGTAGATTTTCTTCAGACCTGGGATAAGGTCTCCAACTTTGCCAAAAGTGAGACGCCCCACCCCTGATGACGCTCCAATGCACACAAGGAGCACCCATTCCTTCTCGGTGCCCTTGAACTGCTCCTCGACAAAGTGCATCTGTCACACAAAAACAAAGACAGATGGAGTCATGTTGGTGCGCCGGACGACCGTCACAATGTCATACATACAACCTTCTGGGGAAACATCCTCACATGTTTTGGTCCATACTTAAACAAGTGGATTGTGCACTTGGTCAATTGTCCCACCATAAATCTCAAACATTAACTGTTGGAACAGTATAGCAGGAATATATGTGAATATATATGTTTTTATGGGTAAGAAGCAAGCCACTCTCCCGAAGCCCTAACGCACAACCACCCTCTGATGTCTTTCCTGAACATGCTGAACTATTTGCTCTACTTTGAACGGTTTTGGTATGCATGAATGGCCATTGAACAGGCATGGTTCAGGACACAGAGGGGCCACACAGGAGAGTCTTCCTGAAGTGGTCAAGTCATTACAAAGGCCGGGGCTGTGTTTACACTTGGGCCTGGACCTGAAACAACAGTTCTGGCAGAGGGAGGCCGGAGCATGAACATCCTATATCTGGATACGGCAGTGTCAACTTCACAGCTTTGCACGGCGGCTTTATGTTGCATCCTCAATATGTACTTCCATTTTGTAGATCAAAAGAGAAATTGAAATCAGTGCACTGCAAGTGGATATTGAAATACTACGCTTTCATTGTGACCGTAACAGCTGATGAAAAGTGATAACAGCACTTCTTGCAAACTTTGTGCAGCATAACCCGACAGACGGGAACATATCTGATCCTTACCAGCACACATTCTGGTCCCAAGGCCAAAAGAAAATGACAATTACAACCCCGTCACATTGCAGACTGATAAAGAACGATATGGCATGTGTTGCTTAGCAGATGGTATTTAAGTTCAACATGGAAATATGTTTAATCTCCATGGTATGGAAAAACGTAATCAATAAGGAACAGGCTGAATATTTTTTTTGTCCTGATTTTGAGACAGGTACAGTATAAATAAATATAGCATGCAATAGAACAAGAGCATAATGTTCTTACCAGATGGACATAAGGCACAAAGTATCCCAATACTGCTGTAGCCACTCCAAATGCCCACACTCGGTAAGTGAGGATGTGAAAGACTCGCAGGTTGAAGTACTTTCTGACCCATAACAACGCCTTATGCCACCAGTTCCCACTTTGAGGAGTCACCCCTGCCTGTTTTTGAGACTCAGAGGGGCCCGTCGGTCCCATGCAAAGTCCAGCTGGTAGCAACGGCTTGAATGTTAATGCCAGCAAGGCTTGCACAAGCATGAAGAGGCTGAGGATCTGGAAGGTTCTGCTGAGTCCCAGCGGCTCCACTACTTTGTTCAGCAAAACCGGGAGACCCATGGAGAAGAGGCTGGCACCTGCCGTCACCACGCCATTGGCAAAGCCCAGGCGCTGGCGAAAGTAGTGGCCGAGGATGACCAAAGAGGGTTGGAAAGCGAAGGAGGATCCGCAGCCAAACAGTATGCCATAAGTAAAATAGCGGAGGCTCAAGGAGCTAGAATAGAACAAACAAACAAAGGCAAATTAATTGGGTGGCATCACAGAATGATTAAATCACTCATCTACCATTTTTTTTTCATGGAAACATATTTTTAAAGATTATTTTAAATGATTGTGCAACATGGATACTAAAACTATTGGTTGGAGCTGAATACTTACGTTAGCACGTAAATATTTCAAAATTACAAACATTCAAGCATTCAACATTGGTTTTTGACCTTGCTGCTTACGTGCAGCGATTTCTTCAGAACTGTATTTTATGATATGGACTCTCAAATGTGGAACTCCCAAATTCCTTGCAATTGTATATTGAGAAAAGTTACTCTTAAACTGTTGGACTATTTGCGCAGGCAGTTGTTCACAAAGACGTAAACCTCACCCCATCCCAGCTTGTAAACAACCGAGTCTTTCGATGGTACTCCTTTTAAACCTAATCATGACATTCACTTGTTTCCAATTAACCTCTTCACCTGTGAAATGTTGGAATGTTCCCCCCATTTTTTTTTTTTAAACATCCCTCAACTTTGCCCGTCTTTTGTTGCCCCTGTCCCAGCTTTTTGGAGCATGGGGCATCAAATTCAAAATGAGAGAATATTTGTGAAAACAAAACGAAAGAAAAAAAAAAACAATCGCGTTTATCACTTTGAAAATTACATGTATTTTCTTTGTAGTGTATTCAATGGATTATAGGTTGAAATTTTGCAAAACGTTGTATTCTGTCTTAATTTACATTTTAAACTATGTCTCAAATACATTCGAACTGGGGTATGGGCACACACGATTATGCGAACGAGCCCACTGTTAGAAGGTTTCGAGTAAACAGAATGTGCTTGTTTTGCATTGCTGGAGTATACAATAATCTAATCTCATGAGCCAGAGGCATTTACCATGAAATTTATAAATGCCTGAATGCATCAGCGTGCAGTGAAAACATTTTTTAATGATAATTTCTTATCTGCAATCCATGCTAGCAGTCACTATGTTTCAATTTCATGGATTGGAATGGATCCCTCAGGCACGATGCATTTCTGAGTGTTTTAGAGCAGGGGGTTTCAAAGTTATAGAAAGCAACCCCTCAAGGAACATGAAATGGCTGGTTCAGAAGAGATTGGCTCAACCAGCTAAACATATGACCTTATGCAAATTAAATTAGATTTCTGTTCATTATGGTCCAACATTGAAGAATTTTTATTTGATTGGTCTAGTAGACGATGAATTAGGATACATTTTGGCCCAAAACGTCATACTCATGAGACCGACCCTGTTATCTGCACTACATTAATGAATGGGGAGCAAATACAGCTTACTTTGCAAAGGATGTACTGAGCAATCCAATGAAAGCCAGGAGCGCCCCACTGACAGCAGTTTTCCGACAGCCAAAGTGGTCCGTGAACATGCTGACCACCGGTGAACAGAAGAATATCATCCCCATGGCGAGGGACCCGACCCAAGCTACAGAGATAATAGACACATGAGGTCGGATTGCATTAGATCAATGATATTGTAGACATTGCCTGAAGAACATGAAGGCAATGAAACAATTGCACCACAATCAATGTGTGACAGGCAATATGTGGATATCCATTCTTCAATCGAAATAACTGAGCTAGAAAAAAAAGATGACTCTTGTCTCCTTTGTGTCGCATAACTAACGTGAGTGAATCAAAGCACTTCCTAGATCATGATGTTCTCAGAACATTATACTTTTCCTTAGTCCTCCATATGTCACCTGTGTTAAAGAATGGGGAAACATTTATTTTTTAAGTTTATTCATTTAGTCATATTGCAAAAATAAACAGTAAGAATCATACATGAGGCTCATATAGACCTTGCTTTGTTGCTTCTGGTGTACATGTGGATGGCTTTTTTGCCATGATCCTTTTTCTGTTTGTTTGTTATAAATGTATTTCGCCGCTGTTTGGCTTCATCGAAAAATTAGATGTTTCTTTGGCCAGCTCAAAAACAAACAAATAAAATCACACCTGTATGTCTACTGTGCCACGATGTAGAATGTGTCAATTGTAGCTTCGGTTTGTCTAATGTCTGTTGGACAATTATTAATTTAGTCCCTCACTCACATTTTGGACTGATGAGAGTAGAAGACAGTGCCTCATGTACTCTGAGCAAAAGAGATTTTGATTCATTCTGAAGATTTACTCCCAATCTGGTGCCCTGTGCACTCAATTGTACTCCAAAATTTTTAAATACAACCCAATTAGAGGGGAAAATAATATGACTCAAAAAATTACTCGACCAACTTTGCTGTGTGCAATGGATATAAAAAGTTTACAGTCCAAAATACTGATAATTCGATAATCGTCTTGCCGGATATTTGACATTTTGGCAATTTATCGGCCTTTTTTCTTGATCAGCAAGCTCTGCAGAAGCCTGAAACCATCATGATCAACTGAATCCTGTGTGTTGTAGTTGGGAGAGAGCTAAAACAGAAACCGGAGTACCCTACCCCTGTAGTGTGGTATTGGGATTGGGACTTTGTCTGCTGCGACTCCTGTCCAGTATTGGTCCGCCCACAGCACCATCTGATCATACATCCTACATCCATCCATGTGTAGAGAGCAAAAACCCTGCCAAGGTTTGGCTTCAGCCACGGGTGGTTCTACTCAACCGGCAAATAAACAAGCTCTTGAGTAGAAGCATTTGTGGCTAAAGCCAAACTAGGGCTGATTTTTTTCCTTTCAGGACCTGGATTTTACACCTCTGCTTCTGATTGGTTGCTTGTGCAATGAGTACAGGCCAATCAGAAGTAAGAGCCACATGTAGCCTGACGAAGGTCAGGCTACAGAGTTTACCGAAATTATAATAAATCCCAGTCTTCTAAGACTCCCAACTAGTAACATTACTATGAGCCCATTAATGAACAAGAAATTAAATTAAATCAATACATTATAATGAGGGCGGTCCGGTGGGCCAGTAGTTAGCGCATTGACCTCACAGTGCAGAGGTATTGGGTTCAATTCCAGCTCTGTCCTCCCTGTGTGGAGTTTGCATGTTCTCCCCAGGCCTGCGTGGGTTTTCTCCGAGTATTCAGTTTTCCTCCCTCATTCCAAAAAACATGCATGGCAGGCTGACTGAACACTCTAAATTGTCCCTAGGTGTGAGTGTGAGCATGGATGGTTGTTCGTCTCTGTGTGCCCTGCGACTGGCTGGCATCCGGTTCAGGGTATCCCCCGCCTACTGCCCGAAGACGGCTGGGATAGGCTCCAGCACCGCCCGCGACCCTTGTGAGGATAAGCGGATCGGAAAATGGATGGATGGACATTATAATGACAAGCGGCAGCTCTGCTTGCCGCAGTAAGGTGCCTCGCCTTAAGGCTAAAACGAACCGCTCCCCGTGTTCCTCAATGCACATTGCTCCAGAGAGAAGTTTAACCACTTGAAATAAATAAAGTTCGGGAAATAGTGATAAAAGTCATTAGAGAGTGAGTGCCTGTATGTGTGCGCATGTGTCAGCCACCTGATAAGCTGGTGCGGAAATTGACAGCAAAGCATGAAAGTCCGGTTTTAGAAAACTTTAGAGCAATATATTTATTTCACTCTTTCTGCTGCCACAGACAGCCCGTATGGCAGAGACGGCAGGTGCATATGGGGAAACACAGGAATGACAGAACATCCATAAAAAGCAATGCAGAGAAGACACAACTGTGTTGATACGACGTTCATATCTCTCGCCAGTAGCTACACAGTGGATGCACTTTTTGTGTTTTGGACTTTCAAAATAAGAAGAGTGAAAGATTGGCATCTCAGTTCTATTGAATTTTTGGAAAGCTTAATTTTCTGTTGTTGTTCATTTGTTTTCATTTAACATTATAAGAAATGCCTGGGAGCTCACTGCACTTTGCTTTTTTTTTCTATTTTCTAAGCAATAAAAAAAAAACCTTTTACATGTTGCAAATCACAAAGGCTGTCTAATTAAAAAGTATTTAAAGAACGTCATGTGTTAAATAATTTTTATTTTTCAAAATGTTGACTATTCTCCCCCTTTTTTCTTGAAATGAATATTTACTTCAAATATCGATTATCGGCCTCCTTGACTACTAATAATCCGTATCAGTATCGGCTCTGAAAAAAAAGCATATCGGTTTATCACTCGTTTAAAATCCAGGTTGTTGCTGGCTGTATAAAAAAATGCTTGTGGAAAAAAAACCCACCAAGATGAAAACCATGAACGTGACTACCTGTACAACTTTTTTTTTTTTTTTTAAACATTTTTCTGGTAATTATTTGGCTTTTCCGATTGAACATGTTTCAAAACAAGAGTCATTTTGTGAGCTTTTTCCTCTCACTCGGTGTGATATACAGTATCATTTAAGAAAAGGTGTGATTCATTGCATCTTTTGTATCATCAGAATGTGGAAAGACAGGCAGTGGTGCAATGTCCATGAAGTCACAAAACAGCAGTTCAAATGACCACACAGACAGTGTTCAAATGTAAACAAACAACGGTCTGGTCTTAGTTACCTGGGGAGCAAAGGTATAGTCACTCTGACATCAACCAGAACCTGGAGGCTGTCCGATTCCAAATACAGTGCCCCCTTCAACTCTCCGCCAGCACTGGGACCAACTGGAATAAATAACCTACTCACATACCACAGGTCACACAGTTTCAAATATGCTGTGCCATTACAATATATACACCTATGGTGCCAGTACCCCAAAACATGTTTTCTTGCTAATTCCTCCGCATATGACAAGCATATATTTCCCCTCTCAGTGGTTCTAATGCAACAAACAAATAGTCATTAAATTTGTCCTCAATACTCATAGGTGACTGAATTCAAACCTGCTCTCACTCTCTCATGGAACATTAGAGAGAACATTGGTTCAAGCACATAAATAGCACTGTTCGCCTGCAGGCTGCATAGATTCGGTACATGTGTGTGTACACAGACCACTTTAAATGACTTATTGTGTGTGTTATATGTACAAAACCTTTTGAAGCTTGACCAAAGGAAAAAAAAACATGAGCAGCTTGGACTTTTTAAAAGGTGCTGGTCGTGTTTAGCTTCTAGAATAGGAGGCGCGAAGACCTTATTGATCCACATAGAGGGAAAATTCATTGCTTACAGCAAGAAAAACTAATACACTCTTATGAAACGATCAAACATTATCAAAATAATTTTCAAATCCGCTTATTCTCGCGAGGCTTTTTTTTCTCCTTTTTGTGCATGTATGTGTGCGCTATATAATAGTTGTTATTGCTCTTATTGCTGTTCTGTATCAACGGTGTAAAAGTCTGGTAGTGCAGGAGGTGGGAAGGGCTGTCCATGATGAATGTCAACTTGGCTAACATCTTTCTGTCTGCTCCCTCCATAGTGGAGTCCATTTGGCAGCCAAGGACAGACACAGCTTTCTTCAGCACTTGGTTAAGTCTCATCCTTGCTCTGTACGTGAGGCCTCCTCCCCAACACACAATGACATAAAACACTGCAGAGGCCACTGCTACTTCCACCTCTATCACAGTCTTCACATTGCCTTGTGAGTTGGTTTGTGGGGGGGATTAGTTCAGTGATTCTAAACCATATGTAAATAAAAGAAGAGTCATTTGTTCAATATTAAAAAATGCTTTATTTCAGAATTCTAACTTCTTGGTATGACTGTTCCCTTTGTGATTGCTTTAAGTGATTATGGTCTTTCTCCCATGAGCACTTTTACACGTGAACCGCATTCATCCTGAGGCTGCAAAAGTTTTCCAAGTTCCAGTTCCAAAATATTCAAGCGTAACGCTTAAAAGTATGTTATACAATGCCCACTTTTCACTCCAATTTGTCCCTGAATAGGCTGAATTGAGTGTACCCATTCTGGACTACATCAGAAAGAGTCTGTAGACTGAAAGAAGTGGGTGAATGAAATGTGTGCTGAGAAAGAAAGAGAGTCTAAGCCAAGTACCAGCATTTTGAAACAAAGTTGCTCCAGAGACGGAAGCACTTGTTTTAGAAATAGCTTTGTATACCATGCATTTAAGTTGTCAAAATGTTCTCACAAGAATTAAGCTGGAATGTGTACAAAAGTTAAGTTAAAACTTAAAGAGCATGGGTGTGTGGGGGCGAAGAAGAAATGCAAAGGTGATTCGAATTGTAGCTGTGGCTCACGCATTTTTACCTTTCCATTGTCATTTATTTTATGAAACATCTTTCTGCCAGTTGTTCTCTGCCTTTACTACCATTTTTGCCTACACTTTATAAAATTAAAAATTGCATGACTAAAGGCAGGGGTAGGAAACTCAGGTTCCTCGAGAACCATGTCCTGCCTGTTCTGGATCCCTCCCTACTCCAACACACCTGATTCAATTGATCATGATTTTTTTCAGCCTTCTACAGAGCTTACTGATGAGCTGATCATTTGAATCATGTGTGTTGAAGTAAAGAGAAATCTAAAACAGGCAGGATAAGGCTCTCGAGAACACGGAGTTCCATTCCCCTGACTGAAAGGGAAATTCCACATCTGCAATCACATTGTTGATGTCATGAAACTAGGACGAACATACCCCAGAGCAATATTCCTTATACTCACTTTCTACACTGGCACCAACATACTGTCATACAGTAGATGGAACTGGTTCTACAAGATAATTAATGGTTATTGCCCTTATTCAAACAGGATATGAAGAACGAGGCAGTCCTATACACAGTCATGAATTAAGGATATCAAATAGAAGCAACAGAAGTCAGCCCATGTCCAGGTCAGTTTTTTTAAAGAATGCAATCCTGTAAGTCAGACGTTACTAACTTGGGTTAGACAAGTATTGAAATGCAGACCTTAAATCTCAAATCAGTTGTGAGTTTAACATTGTGTAGGGCAGGGGATCGCACTAATGTTGATCTAAGGAATGAAGCTAGAGGTAGAGGTGAGAGGGCGGCCCAGTGGTCGAACTGGTTAGCACATTGGCCTCACATTGCAGAGATGCAGGGTTTGACTTTGTGGCTCCGGCCTTCCTGTGTGGAGATTGTATATTGCCTGCGTGGGTTTTCTCTGGGTACTCCGGTTTCCTCCCACATTCCAAAAACATGTACAGCAGGTTAATGCAACACTCTAAATTGTCTCTGAGTGTGATTGTGAGCACGAATGTTTGTTTGTCATGAGGATAAATGGATTACAAAATGGATAGATGGATGGATATATCGAAATTTAACTGTGGACAAATATTGTGACATCCTGAGCTGCAATTCACTACAAATTAAAAATAATGGTGGAGAACAGTCATGCCCTAATCCTTGACAATTATCTTGATCCTCAACTTGGAACAACAGAAAACATTTGCAAAGATCATATATCACTGGGCGGCATGGTCGACTGGTTAGCATGTCCACCTCAGTGCACAGGTGCAGGGTTCAATTACGGGTCCGGCCTTCCTATGTGGAGTTTTCATGTTCTCCACGTGCCTACGTGGGTTTTTTCCGGGTACTCCATTATCCTCCCACATTCCAAAAACCTGCATGGCAGGTTAATGGAACACTCTAAATTGTCCCTGGTTGTGATTGCGAGCGCAAATGGTTGCTTGTCGATGTGTGCCCTGCGACTGGATGGCAACCACTTCAGGGTGTACTCGCCGACTGCCCAAAGACAGCTGAGATAGGCTTCAGTACACATGCGACCCTTGTGAGGATAAGCGGATTGGAAAATGGAGGGATGGATAGAGATATCATCAACTTAAGTCACATATGTTAGTGTTAGAATTTATTGCATACAGAACCCTAAATCTTTAACCCTTATTATTCTTCCATCCACACACCTTTTACACTAACTTAATCATGATGATAGTGATGCATGTTTTGGGACAGTTCCAGCGTGGGGTACAGGACAAAAGACTTGGTAGGGTAGCACATTCCAAAGAGACCACGTGAATTGGATTTAGCAGGTCCTGGGGAGAGCAGTTGACATTTTTCAGATAAACAATAGCAACCTCGTACGGAAATAATGTCCGTTCATCCAGCCATCCATTTTGAACACAGCTTAATCTGTTAAGGATTGTGGGGTGCTGGAGCCTATCACAGCTAAATTCAGGAAAAAGGAACATGGCAACCTAAACAGGTTGCCAGTGAGTCACAATGCACAATCAGACATGAACAATCATACGCATCATTGCTGACTGAGAACTGAACCCATGCTGCCCGCACACAAGTCAGACGGGTGTACCACTACTCCATCACTCACTCTGTAAATTATAGCAAGGTTATTTCAATGCTGACTGAATTTGATCACACCATTTTTGTTTTCAGACTCCCTGAGTGACTCTGGTGCTTGACAGGACACTTTTGAAATCAGATTCATACTCTCGCTTGGGTCTCACAATAATATCCAGGCATCTATTTTCTATAGCGCTTGTCGTAATCAAGGTCACGGGTGAGCTGGAGCTTATCTATGCCAGCCTTTGGGGAGAGCCAGGGTACACGCTGCACTGGTCGCCAGTCAACCACATAGCACATACACTTTGTAGTACAGTATAGACAATCAACCATTCACACTCTCATTCACATTGGGACCATGTTGAATGTTTAATGAACCTACAATGCATATTTTCGGAACGTGGGAGAAAGCCAGTGTGGCCGAAGGAAACTCACAACAAAAGATCTTCCCTCCTCGCACATCCCCACTGAGTGCAAAAGCATCGTGTTTTTGTTCTTCCCCTTCAATGTGGTGATTGACAGAGCAGAGTGCAGCTGAGTACACACCTTCACATTGCAAAGCTCTTGTGTAAGTTGGCACGGTGGGAATTAACCCAGTCACATGCCGTTGTGTAACTACTGAGAAATAGCAGACCACCTACAAGTAGTAAATAGCCCACCCATTCGTTGTGGAAAACATAATAGCAGCCCGGAAAAATCCAGTGATTTAACTGTGGAAGCTCCGAAATCCAACACACTGGAATTGTACAATTTAGAATGAAACCAAAGTTATGAGGAAGATATGCCATGACAACAACAAAACATAATGAGGTGATATCAGCAAATATCATAAGACCTGTGTTCAGACCAACAAAGGGCTGCTTGTGTCTTTCTTTTGTTTTTTGTTTTTTTGGCATATAACACAAAATGTCAGCATATTGCATGTGACCTCATCATATCCTGCAGGGCCTGAGTACTGCCATCAAAGGATTACCTGTATCGGTGTTCTGCAATGCATTTACCAAATGCAGGGCTAACCTCAATAAGAGTTGCGAAGAAAACAACTATATTGGTATATACTACTGGTATACTACTATACTAAAAACTATACTAGTATTACTTCTAACAAACAAAAAAAATGCTAGTTTAGTTTAAAAATCGGCTATATAATTGATTTGGCAAGACTTGACCATGCAGGGTTGTTTCTATTTCCTTCATTTCTATTTGGATTTTTCCATCCATCCACCTATCCATCCATTTTCCACCGCTTATCCGGGGTCGGGTTGAGGGGGCAGCAGCTTTAGCAGGGAAGCCCAGACTTCTCTCTCTCCAGCCACTTCTTCCAGCTCTTCCCGTGGGATCCCGAGGCATTCCTTGGCCAGCTGGGTGACATAGTCTCTCCAGAGTGTCCTGGGTCTTCCCCTGGGCCTCTTGCTGGTGGGACATGCCCGGAACACCTCACCAGGGAGGCGTCTAGGAGGCATCCTAATCAGATGCCTGAGCCATCTCATCTGGCTCCTCTCAACGTGGAGAAGAAAGAAGCACCTCGACTCCGAGCCACCCCCGGATGGCCGAGCTTCTCACCTTATCTCTAAGGGAGAGCCCGGACACCCTGTGTAGGAAAGTCATTTCGGCCACTTGTATCCAGGATCTCATTCTTTCGGTCACACACCATAGCTCGTGATCATAGCCACCTATGGAAATGTAGATCGACCGGTAAATTGAGAGCTTCGCCCTTTGGCTCAGCTCCTTCTTTACCACGACAAACCGATACAAAGTCCGGGAATGGATTTTTTTGGCATCCAAAATGATCTGAGGTTGAACAGCATCCCAAAAAGATTCGTGTTTCACCTCAGGTTCCTCCGTCATTCGATGAAATGATAATGCAGAAAAAAAAGCATAAAGCAAAGAAAAGTACAAAAGAAAACAAAACACAAAAAGATTCACAACCGTAAATGCAAACACTAAATTATTAATGTGTGAATCAGGTACAGACCAATCACGATCAAACCAGTTAGCAGTTATCCACTGATGATGGCGCTGGAAGAGGTTTTTGATGAGCATGCATAACGTATCTTAAGCAATGGAAAACCTTTTTTTGTAGTTAAGCACTTGCACTTGTATTTTATTCATATTCAGGTTTTTTTTTTTTTGGTTTTTTTTGTTCATACTCAGGCTGGATTGAAATTAATTCCTTTCACATTAGACAGTGTCTCACCAAGAATTATATAAGGGGACTTCTAGAAATGGAAGATGAAATCAAATTCTCCGTTTTTCTTGCCCAGATTATGAGGAATCTTTTGCGGTGAATATAAAGGAACAACAGGTTCTGCTTTGACGGAGCCAACACATACATTCACATGCCTCTTGGGCCTTATGGACATACTCAAACAGAGCTGCCATGAAAAACGTCAAGCTGCTGACACATGACCAGCCCCCCGCAGCTTAGACTTTCACCACTTTTACTACTTTTGCGCTGATGTTGGACGGCCAAAATTGTTCCGGGGCACAGCCTAAGAATCTTAATCTCTTCCAACATCTTGGCCTTAACCCATACTTGTTACTGTTGATCCAGTCTGGAACAAATTCAAAGAGCAGGCCCTCAAGATTCTTGCGTGGTGAATAGAATTCACCAAGACACAAATTCCTTAAAAGCATCAGGGGATTCCTTGAGGCGTGAGACCCTGAGAAATTTGGGTCAACATTGTCAGTAGCCTGTTATACAAACCAGAAGCATGCAGGTAAACAGAGGGGGAAACAATGGTGTGATTCCAGTGGAGGCAAGCTTTTTGAATTTCAATTCCTGGAACTCTAATTATCACAAACTTTTAAAGCACATGTCCTGTGCAAACAGTCACATCCTGCCAAACCTTTTCCTGTGTAGTACTGTTTGGTGAGAAATAAATGCTAATATCAATATTAAATCATTATGAATGCCTATGGGCAATCATTATTATACACTGACATTTTCCCGCTTTGGACAATGTAAGAAGGTGTCAGAAATGTCCCAGGTCTGGTGTCCCAAAAGATATAGTTCAAAGGCAAACTACAAATTTTCCCCTTCAGTCTAATCACTCTTGAGTCTGTAAGTGTGACCTTGGTTCTCAGCAGCCATTGAACATTTTTTTTTCTCCCACATGCTTGTATCTACATATCCTGTGTGTATCTGGTGTCCAGCAATGAGCAGAGTGCGTGATGATAAGGCCAATCAGACCAGACTTGTGATGGAATAATTGTTTCTATTTTAGGAATATCTGGAATCCTACTGGAAAACCCCAAAACTTGCTGTGGAGGCCAATGGATCTTCAAGTATGATTCTGTAACCAAATTCTAGGGCTGGGCAATGGTGGAAAATAAATAATAAAATAATAATCCGGATTTTTTTTTTTTTTTTTTTTTTTTTACATTGAAATTACAATAAGAAAAATAATTATTTGTTGAGTTCAAAGCTTGACATTTATTCAACTACCAAGTTTCAAAAGAACAACCAGACAACTGTTTGGCAAATCAATTGTTTTTCAATCAGAATATCTTTATGATTACAAGAAGTTAAAATCCGAATCACAATTAAGTTTCGATTAATTGCTCTAGCCTTCATGGGTAGCATTCGACATCGCTAAAGCTGAAAAAAACCATCATCCTCTGCGAGTTCTTGCCACAGGGCCAGACGGACAACCAATAAGCCTTCAAAGAGGTTGAGCAGCAATTGCTTTGTTCAGTGCGCGAGACAAGGTGAGAATTGTGTCGGGACAACACATCTATTCACAGTTCGCTCAGAATCTAAAAGTTCTTGGCCAACAAGAACTTTGGTGTGCTGGAACAACTTGCCTGACTAACGCCAGCTGGCTCTGTATGATTTTTTTTCCATCTTCCTAACTCTGTATGATTTTTTTTTCCATCTTCCTAAGCTCAAGGAGAACGTCAAGGGGACCGATTTTGAAGAAGTTTACGACATAAAGATGGCCTGATGACAGAGCTGTTGAAGATCCCAGAGGGATCCTTCCAGGAGCACATAAAGGCATGGCAGGGAAGGCTGGGAAAGTGCATTAGACTCCATGGGGATTACTCAGAAGTTGTGTGGTCATCTCCCAACCAAGAGGTTGGGAGTTCACTTATGACCATGTTAAAATACTTTGAGCAAAATATCGAACCTTCAGTGGCTCTTGGTGCTCCGTCTTCTCTAGGTGAATGAGGAGTCAGTGTGAAGTGCTTTGAGTACAAGCGAAAGCCCAAACCCCCCCATTTATGAGGCCATTCCTGGAACTTTTATGACCCACTTCATGTTGTATTCGATGTTGGCTTTCAGTAGAGAACAATACCAGCCAGTTGTTTTCAGTAAACGTTAACTAGATTTATAGAAGCTAGGTGATTAGTTCAATGGATCAAGCAAGTGTTATTCAGATGGATAATGTAGTGATGACAGTATTGCTTAATATCAACCTTCTCCAATTCCACTGCAAGATGTTCATAAGGAGTTTGCCATGATGAAATGATCCATCATTTTTATCGGCCTGTTTCTCCTTTCTTTTTTTTTTTTTTTGCAGACACACTTAAAGTGCAGGGCGACCCACATCTCCTGTGAGAGTGAGTGATTTAGTCTATACAGCATTAATGTGTGTGTCCTACTTACCCACTTTGAACTGAGACGTCTTGTCCTCGGTGTCTGCGTGCTCCCTCACCAGCATCATGTGCAGGATGCCAAAGGAGTTCTGAATCCCGAAGATGGACCCATTGCACCAGGTGGCTGCCAAAACCACCAGCCAGCCAAAACCTCCTTCCGGCGGCGAGAATAACGCGCCGTGCCTTTCTGCCGTGTCAGTTTCGAGAGCCGGAGATGAGATCGACTTAAATCCAGCCTCGACCAGTTGCACGTTGCTGTCCTCCTGAGGGAGTTTAACATCGCTCTCCCCTGAACACTCATCCGTCTTCCACTCTTGAGCAGCATCGCCCTGCTCGGCCGACTGTTCTGTCTCGGACACCCGGCTAGACGGTTGCGCCTGGTCGTCTACCTCGTTCTTCCCCATGCTGCCTGCTCTAGCGTTGAGGAGACTGCGGGCGCTTGGCGTACACACATGAGATGTAGGTCACTGACATAAGCGTGGATTTGAATAGCAGATTTGATTGGCTCTCTTTCAAAACATAGTGGCCGACAAGTACCCTTAGCACTGCTCACAGTCTCGGCATCAATAGAGCCACGAGCCGATTAAATGTGTGCATCCAGGAATTAAAAATCGCCGTTGGCTGTCGTGTTCTCCGATTAAAAAAAAAGTCTTAACACAAAGAGACAATGTTTACTTTTTGTTTTCTCGCCCACCAAAGAACCTGACAACCGACCTGCAAGCACCTCGTCTCGGCCGAGGCACCACGTGTCCCCCACAACAACGCAACAAAAGCTGACCGAGGTTAAATTGCTCTAATAAAATGTGACCAATTTCTCGTGGGGATACTTCATAGGTTGTCTCGTCCCGTCCACACTCCGACCAAAACACTGCCGCCGGTAGGGTCGTCATTCAATAACTAACGCACGCCCTCCTTTCCTGGCAGTCGAAGTAGATAGATCGATACAAGCATCGATATTATCGATACCTATCTGTGCGTTGATATCTATCGATATCATCATGAGATTTATACAGTATTTGGTGTCCTGTTTCGCCCATATATGGTATGCACTGCGGATGTTTTACCAAACCGTAACTCAGCTGACTGTGTTTATATCTTGCTAGTCATTAGTCTCCACGAGCTACAAATTAACTTACAAAAAGACGCTTACGTATTGTGTGAACACATAACTTATTACAAAAATGTGGAGTGGAAGACACAGGTTTACAGTTAGACCTTGCAGTCTCCTCATAATTCTAACATCTCTTTTCGAGGAAATGAATGGCAGAAGCTGGACAGATCAAACTGAGATAGGAATAACAAGTTTCTGTTTCCCATTTAGTTTATTGCAAAGCAACACAATACATCAGGAAAGTTTTCATATTTATAATGACAATAATTGATTTTACCTGAGTCTCTTTCAAGTAACAAGAATCTAGGGAATTTCGCCTGGACTGCCAAGTGCCAAGGTAGTTCAAGTAACAAGAATTTGGGAATTTCGCCTGGACTGTCAAATGCTCAGGTATTTATTTCACAGTCACACTGATTCTGGGGTTTCCAGAGGGTATGGCCAATTGAGCAGTGGCTCCAGGCATCTACGTGGTAAAGGGGCATGCACAAGCATATTTCCCCCTCACACACATACCTCCTCACGCAGCTAACACGCACACACACACACACACACACACACACACACACACACACACACACACAGGCACACAAAGAATAGGTAGCGGTATCAATTTTAGAGATAACCACCCGGTATCAAATCGATACCTGACGTGTTCCTGACGACGAAGACCAATGGTTCGGCTGAGGAAAGGATAATACTTCGGTTCCTTTCGGATTTACGAACAGGCACGAACGTGTCCTGGTGGATTCCAAGCACGCTCCGTTGCCTGGTTCCTCCCACACGTTGTCTTATGAGCTAACAACCAAAATTGTTCCACGACTCGTTGGAGCAACCGCGTTAACACGCGTACCTGGTAGTGAGATTGTTTCGCAGTTCAGAAGTCTGTTCTTGCTTTCTCGTAGCATTTGTTGATGTCATATCAGCAATTTGCTGCTCAAGTTATCACTACGACCACAAGAAAGTCGCCGAAATTACGCGTCTGTGATAGATAGCATATCAAGAAAAAAGACCACAAGGATTTGGGGCGATTGGGAGGGGGCGGACGGAAAAACTAGGTCAACCCTATAATTTTGAAACAAAAGACCAACTCCCTCTCTTCACAATTTTATGAACGGTTGGGTGGAACAATAGATGGTCCGTATGTAGGAACGACTGTGAGCATCAAGAAGCCCTGCAAAATTTGTATATTAGATCACGACATTAATGGTCAAATTTTTGTGCTGTCCTTTGTTCCCAGTAAAGGCATTTAGTGATGAATTTAGGACCCAATTTTGTTATCTGTAGTTTCCTAGTGCTGTTGAATTCACTCCCAAATAGAAGCAATGTGCTGTTTTAATCAATTTTTGAAATTGAACAGTAACACGTATTTACCACTACGGGGTGCTGCAACTCTGTGTAAGATTTGCTCGCTCATGTGGCCAAGAAACTCGAACCTCGTTGTTCTATTGAAGAAAAAAAAACTAAATTTCTGTCCTGTTAATTTTCAGAAACACAGATACATTTTTATTACTGCTTGTTCTGCTAAGGCTAAAACAGCAAAAACGTGCCGCTTATTTTTATTCCAAGGTATATACTGTATTTTCTTTCTGTATATGACATTGGCAGAGGTTAAATACCTGTGTTATGATGATTGAAATACAGTACTGTTTTGTATTATTTATTTCATACCGTACTCTATATGTTGACAAGTCTACTATGGAACACTAATCAAAGCCATTTTCCATTACATGTGCTTTAACTGTCCCTCCTTATCACCCCAGTGGCTTTTCTACTCACAGACAATAACAGAAAATGACAATGTGAGTTATTGGGCCTTTGGAAGGAACATAAACAGCTGCAGTGCACAACGAAATAAAATGAGTCATTGTATTGCATATAAAGAATAACTTAGTTATATTGTATTTTCCCCAAACAGTTTTGTTTCCTCATCATGCGTATTGTATAGATTAGAGGTGATGTTGTTGTGTTTTTCCCTAAGGATTTATTCTTACTCACATTTTTTTCAGGGTGTGTTCGCTTTCTATAGTGGCTGTAGATTCTGTACTCCTGGAGGCATGATCGTAACGTAACAGTCTCAAGGGTGTTCAGTCATGTTGACATTTGCTGACTGCAGGGCATAGCGTGTGATTCACATCATGTCCATACAACTTAAACAGACCGTTTTGTTTTTCAGCATTAATTTTTGACAATGTTCCTGAAACCTCTGATTAGACTGTTTTGTGCTTGTAAACAAGCCTTAACCCATTAGGGTTCCATGTAGAGTAGTGAAAAATGTCATTGTACATTTAACAGAGCCACTTTATTTTATGTGACTCTTTGTGACAAAGCAAGTTGTTTACCATCCAAAACTACTACTCCAATTTAAATTTGCAGTGGTCACTACATTAAAAAAAAAAAGTAAAGAAAGTGTTTAATTGGTGTCTGAAAATGACAAAAAAGTGGCAGATGATGTGTTCAGATTTTTTTACCGGTAATTATTTTTTTATATTTTGGGCAAAAAGTCGCACATACAATTATTCATATAAAGGGGCTTTTGGGCTTAACTCACTTCAATAAAATGATTTGGTTTAGACACTGTGTTCAAACTATCATGACAGTTACCAGCAGATATTAAACTGTGAGTAACATGAATGAATCAACCCTTTTGTAAAATGTTTGCGACTCTTACATTTTTCCTTGATTCAACATCACTCAAACACGTTCTGAACGAATGAGTCATGAGATGGGGTGCGACATCATCATGGACACATGTTAGCATTCAGCCCTTCAGAAAAAGAGAAACATCATCCACAGTCATTTAAAAATAAAGAGCTTAAAATAGCAATTCACGTAACACTCCAAACACAAAGGCCGATCGCATTCAACTATCCTGGAATTTTGCTTTCAATGTCAAAGTTGACCAGCGACAGCCAATAACAGCGCTTCCCATTAAATTAGGAAGAGAGAAATCCTCCGAGGTGTTTGTAGAAGGGGAATGAGTATCTGTCTAGCAAATGTAGGACATCAAGAGGCCCACACATTTCTCAAACAGTATCTAAGTCCTGAGATGAACACAGTCAATGGGAATTTATCGGTTGGAACTTGCTCAGTGGGTGTAGGTCACTCTCTTGAATCTTGGCGTTCACTGTGTTAAGAAATAGGATAATTTTCCATGAGTATTTCTTCCATGAGTGTGTCCTATCCCACTACCTACAATGGTTAGGATGGCACAGTATTATGCAACATGCTTAAACATGCTGCGCTGGTGGGAGTGGAATCCTGCACTGGCAAGCTGCTTTTTATTTGTAGTAGCATGACTCACTCCGGGTTCATTTATTCCTCAGGGGCCTTATAGCACCAAAGTTTGTACAAAACATCAACAGTCTTGTTTGTCCAGTTGTAGGGTATTCTTATAATGCATAATAAATGCCCTCTGTTTCGACTTTGAAAATTTCACTCATGATCAAATGAAATTTAACTTGTATACGGGACATCACGTAGGCAAATCGCTGAAGACTAAACAATCTTATCAGCAGTGGAATCTACTTTTTGGAGACTACCTGTATTCCACAACTTGAGAGGAGTGTGGACCAACCATTCCATACCTTTGATTCCTTTGGAAGGAGTGGTACTGCGGGTAAATGTATAAAATCACTTTTTGGGGAAAATCTCAATTGCATTATAAATGGAGAGGAAAAAGTAAACTTTCATGACCCCCGGTAATGCATATTGTAATTGATTCACGTACTTCTTTCCTCCTTTTCTTGTAGGAAATAAGCTCTTTATCCGCAGACTGCATTCTTATGCAAAAGCCTGAGACCGCCAATAGATTGGTTGTTTTAGCAATGCCTCAACGGCCATGTACTAGAAGAATGTTCCTCAGCAGAGCACAGAGTTCTGTCAAAAAGCATCACGTCTGTAAGTGTCCCTCATCTGATTAAGCAGTTGAGTCATTTTCAGACAGGTGCATCACTTTCGTACTATTAGGCACCGTTCTTGTCAGATAAATTCATACGAATAAGCATTTTGTGTGTGTGTGTGTGTGTGTGTGTGTGTGTGTGTGTGTGTGTGTGTGTGTGTGTGTGTGTGTATGTGTGTGTGTGCGTATGCGTGTGCGTGTGTGTGTATATCTATGTGCGTGTGTGTGAGAGAAAGAAAGTAATGCTCGCGTATTTCCTTTTACCAATTTTTAATGTCTTATTATAAGTGGCAAATGCGCAACTTTGTTTTATAAAGTTGTGAAACCGAATAATGACTAGTCAGTGCCTCACCAGCCATGATCGTCACTACATGTTGTTGCGCAGTATAAGCTCTCATACAAGTGTCATGCGTCTGTCATCCTGTCAAACATTTCTTTCCCACTTCCTCAAAGAATATTTCTAGGTGTATTGACGACAGTACATTTCTCAATGGCAACAAGACAGTCAAACATCAATGACTGCACACATACATTTTATTTCTAACAGGAAACATGAAGAGATATTCAATTACAGGTGTTGCCAACAACTACAGAGTGAAACAAAACAAAATGGTTTTATTGATTATGTATAAAAAGGACTTTGTTTTGGGTGGGGGGGGTAAATAATGAAGACTTCAGACTGGGGAGAGACTGTTCAGAAAAGAAGACTGATAAGCCGCAGTAACATGTACCATCCAGTTACAGGTTTGTGAAACTTATCAGCGCCCGCATTTCTGGTGAGGATGGCGCATGGGGGATGGAGGACACGGTGGTCACCGTGCCAACACTACCTGAAGAGTGAAGACATATAGATACGTGTGTATTCAGGAGATTCTTTCAGGTATGTTTTCATAAAACTAACTTTTAGTCATTTACAACGACAAATAAAAAAATGTGACTTTTTCCTCTCCCTTTACTCCCACACCTTCAGTAAATCATAAGCAACACTTCAATGATAAGCAACACCCTGAATGAGATGCATTGTAAATTATGAAATGCAAAACACAACTTCAGACGCATTCTCAATAGATTGCGTGTTTGTGAATCTATTTTGTATGTTTCGCTTCACCAAGAATGTTTTCCATCTGTTCATACTCAGTCGTTGTGGTTTTAGTAGACATTTGACACAAATTTTCTCTTATCCGGCACATCTGGCTAATATACCCACACATGCATGCACACAATTGTGTGGACGTCTAAACACCACATTTTTTGGTGTCATGTTTAATGTGCAAACAGTACGACTCTTCAAGTCCATATACTGTCGTCTTATTTGGCTGAACTCTTCAAAGACTTGTTTAATCTTTTCAATAATTTATTACTACTTCATTTGTTGTTATCAAATAGGCTTCCCTTCATATGAACATGGTTACATTAAGGCAGGAAAGTTCACATTCACACGATCTCATTTCAATGCTGTTTGTTTTTACGTGACGGTGGGCATTTTTCCAATTTAAAATCATTTATTTGAAAGAAAACAACAGTGGAAGTCAAGGAATTTGCTAAAGAAAGGGCAGATTTTTTTTCTCACTCTGTTTCACTAATAAGAAAGAGAGCAAGCAATCTTTGCCAGCTTTATCGGCACATAACAGGGTTAGCATTCATCGTTCCACTTCACTGACAATAGAGGTTTCAAGCGCTGGATGGAGACTATTAGAAATAAACAGGCATGCATTCCTCACCCCCTACCCTCGAAAGCACACAATGATGCTGACCTTAATGCCCTAGTCACTCGAACACCTGCATAGCTTGTCGGATGTTTTTGGCTTAAATAATGAACAACAGCTGCGAAAACAACACACACAACAAGTTACAGCCTCCTTCACGCAGCTATTAGTATGCTGAGCGCTGCACAAGCTGATGGTAACCCAAAGACACATTCAAGCGTATCATAGCTTGTAGCACTGTTGAGAATGGCAGCATGGTTAAAAAAAAAAAGAGCAGAGGCAGCATGTTAAATAGAGACGGGGGGAGGGAAAGGCACCAAAGGGAGAAAAGCGGGGATGTTGAGGAGGAGGAGGAGGTGGTAGAAGAGGAGGAGGAAAGTTTTTAGAAACTCACAGTGACAACACAAAACGGCGAGCACACACACACACAAGGAACTGAGAAGACACTTGAAATATTCTTCATCACCAAAGAGGTACAGTAAATCAATGTTCTTTTCTGAGTCCAAAATGCAAGACAATGTCATGGTTTATTCCTTGTGATTGAGCAATCGGTGTTGGCATTCAAACAAAGCAATCATCTGGAACAGTTTTTAGTGCACTTGGATTACCGTTAAGTTCCCACGGAAACCACTGAGCTTGTCAGCGCACTCATTTGTTGAGATTCCAGTATAGCCCTATACTGTCGTTTGTAAAGATCAGGAACATTTCTTCTCATGTACATTTCTTAGTACAATATTATCTACATTTCTAGTTTTGGTAAGACACGAATGTGCATACTCGGGGATCTTTGTGTTGATATCAACACACTTTTCAAAAGAAAAAGATGATGATTTTTATTATTTGTACTGTGTTTGGGGCCTTATTTTTATGATGTTTATTTTCTTTCAAGCTACAAAAAAAGCAATCAGAATAATCAATAGGTCCAAATATATAGAACCCACAAATCCACTATTCATCAAAGTAAACACAATGAAATTCTATGACCTGGTTGACTTCAAAATCGCCCAATTAATGTATAAAGCACATCACAGTCTCCTTTGCCAAAATATCCAGAACCATTTTGAAATTAGAGATAGTTGTTATAATCTAAGAGGTACGAATCAATATAAAAAATCCAGAACAAGAACAAACATCAAGCAAAGGTGTGTATCAGTAATAGGAGTCAATCTGTGGAATAAGCTTGAAACGGATCTGAAAATGAGTAAATCGCTGGACGAGTTCAAAAACAAATTTAAAAGATTAGTACAAACAAACTACAAAAATCAAAGTTAAGAAGATAAATTCGATATACTTATAAAATATAGTAATATAACGGTCTGTTCTTGTTTTGGATTTTGATCAACTCATTAAATGTATTCAAGAAATGCAGTAATTACAATGAATATGAGACAATTGATATAAAAAGGAGAAAGAATAATTATGTGTGTATATATATATATATATATATATAGGTACAGTACACATAAGGGTAAAAGTATTTGATGAGATGTAGATCTCTTCCTTTTCTTTTGTATTGAAAAAGGATTCATTTATATTATTACACAACAAGGGGTAGGACTAGATAAGTTGCATACTTCTTCCGACTCCTTTGAGCATATAACTGTGATGATGTTTGTTTTTTACTTACTTTTTCTTTAAAGCTTTAGGAAAATAAGTTTCAAACTAGACAATTTAGATTAGGTACACCTGCATTGTTGAATGTGATACACTGTGTAATGTGTCCAATACGATACAAAAAATTTAGTTATGATCCTTAGTTAATTAGTTCTTATACTAATTATACTATATGACTCCTACTGTGTTTGAGACATTATTTTCAATTATGTGTATTTTCTTTCTTTTTTTACATAATTTTCAAAAGACACTTTTCAGTTGGTACACCTACACTGTCGAATGTAACTAATACAAAGAGTAATTACTGCTGAGTTTGCTTGTTTGTTTGTTTGTTGGTTGGTTGGTTGAAAATAAACCACTTTCACCTTTGTGAAAAAAACCCTACACTGATTAGGGTTGTTTGTGCTTGGCTAATGCCTGCGCTCCATTTTAGCTCTCCTAAACCAGATGAGTCTCATCAGCAAGTGCACCGAACATGGTGGCTGTGAAGTCTATTTAATTCACTAAACAACAGAATTAACTAAGCCATTTTAACCTTTTCAGGAAACAAAGAAAAAGCATTTCCAACACATAAGAACAGCCCCGTTGCCTGAATTTAACCTCTGCAGATTACCATAGCCCGGATGACTGAGAATCTACACAGGCATCAAGGAAAAAAATATGAGCAAGCAGAATTAACTAAGCCAAAATGACTCACCTAATTACAAATTATACAATTAGGCTAATGATTTGACAGACAATATTGGTTATTGTTGTTGCATCGTTATTGTAATCACCCTTGCAATGTTTCTGGACAGGCATGACACCACTACGTAGGAACCCAACTGTGCTTCTCCTTTTCCTGAGTGCCTGGCCTCTCCTTCACTCCCACCTCGCCACTGACGCTGCTTCTACATCTCCTCCAATCACTCGCCCACGTTTCACATTTATGACTGGCCTTGATGCAGATTACTATGAGGATTATGATGAAGAGGATGACTCCCCCAGCAAACGTCCTCCGGAAGTACTCGCCACCACACGGATGCAGTTTCTACAACGGGAGCTCTGCAAATTTAACCCCTGCTTGGAGAATCAGGTGCCCTGTGCCAAGCTGTTAGCAGAGACTGGTTGCCTCTGCCCCGGCATCAGTGGAGTTGATCAACCTCCTCATTCACCACGGTTACAGGCAATGATACCAATCCATAAGGGGGAAGTTGAGGTCAAGTGGTGTGCTCCAACCTCTGTGGTGACTCAATACAGAGTGGTGGTGGAGGGAAAAGATGGAAAAACTATAGAGTTCGGGGAAGATTCTCGACAAGGCTTGGTGGGGTCTTTGGAAGTTGGAACCAAGGTGTGTGTGGAGGCGGTCAACAAAGCAGGACATAGCATGCCCACAGAGTTTTCCTGCATGCGATATGACCCTCCCTCTTCATCAGACTATGAAGTCTTGGTAGGTATTATCGGAGGAGGAATTCTTCTCTTGATCCTAATCTCAAGTGTGATTCTCTGGAGGTGTTGTAAAAAACGACAGGCAAAGAGAGACTCCGCTGATGGACTTGGAAACCCATCATACAGCACAGAAGGGACATTGTGATCCAGATAGAACGATTTTAGTAGGATGTTAAACATATAGGGAAACAGTCCAAGAGAGGATTATTTACCATATCAGGAAATGTGTCAATATAGAAATAAATGATCAGTTTTGTTTTGTCTAATACCATACATTTCAGGGCTAGAACTACCTGTTTTTGCTGGCAATTGACTTATGTAGATCTCTAGTTCAGTTTTTGTTTATATTTTTGTATAATGGCTGAACCTTTGGTAATAAAATTATGTTTTGTGGAGAAAAACTAAATAATTTGTGTTTTGTTTTGTTTTCTCAGAGTTGGTATTATTTTGTGTGAGATAAATTAATCTAGATTAATTAATAAGATTTAAAATTGCTTCAGAACATAGTATCTCTATTTCTTTTTTTCAAGAATCTATTAAGCCTCTGAAAAGGATTCCTCTGGCAATCTACTAAACTGCAGTCAAGATTCATGTCCTTTATTAAGTAAAATCCTATTTTTGTACGACGATAACATTTTAGAACTATTACGGCGTTTATTTTATCGATATACTGTCACACTGAAACGTTAATATTATTGGTTGAGAGTAAAATAAGTCCCGCCTCTTCTTGGTATACAGAGCAATGATTTGTCACAGAACACCAGGAAGTTCCTTCCCTATCTGCGAGAATGACAGATTCAGGTGAGTGACTACTTTCTTGATCAAACGTGATTTTGTCGTGTTTTTCGGGCCATTTGTATGAATTGCGTGAAACGTCCTTTTCTTCTTCTTTTTTTTTCAGTTTTAACAGCCATGTTGTAGACGATCGTATTTTTGAAATAAAGAAAAATAACCGGGAGCAGTTAAAATGCGCAACAAGAGGAAGTGGGAAATGAAACCATCCTTAAAAACACGACTTTTATCGTTGTGTCACTTGAAGGATAAGCAATGAATTTGCAAAGCACACAAGCAAACGCGGAAATTTGAAGGCAGTCAGCAACGTCCGAGCACGAGCAGCAACGCAAAACAAACACAACAGAGACACAAAATGTATTCAATAGGCACATGCACGAAATACACGACAATGACAGCCTACTGCTGCATATTACACCGTTAATTTTCCTTTGGGGATGAATACAACATATCTATCTATCTATCTATCGATCTATCTATCTATCTAATCTCCATACAAAAACATTACTGTACTTCCTAACTACAGTATTTTAGATTTTTCCTTTACAGGTACTGGAAATGACAGTTGATGCCTGTACTGTACACCTAAACTGAATGTACTTTACTAATGTACTCCAGTACAATAGCCATTGTGAGGGCTTCATAACATCTTGAGCCACAAATTACCGTTTACCTCTAAGTACTGCTGTTAATTGCGGTACGCGTGTTGTGTGCTGATTGGTGCAGACCCATTTATGAAACTTTAATTCTCCATGTTTGTAATTAGGTGTGGGGATCCTGTTACTCAAGTTATACAAGAATTGCTTTGCATGCTGTAATTGTATCCTCTGATTTGAGGTCTGATTCAAAAGCAAATGCTGACATTTATTTGGAGCATTCAACATTAATTGTATTATTTTTCTTTGTGCTTTACAGCCGTTATGGAGATATCATATGATGATCTGAGAGCACTTATGGAAAAAGGCCAAAGCCTATTTCTTGTTGATGTCCGTACTCAGCAGGAAGTGGACGAGGGACGTATACCCGGATCTCTTCATATCCCAGGTCAGCTCCGACTCCATCATTTACTTGTAAATACAGTAGTCCGAAACAGGTATGCTGTTTAGCCTAGTATAGATTGGTGTCATGTCAGCTGACTTGTCTTTCTTATTTACATTTTTTCCTGCATTTCACGTCAATAACTCAGTTGATACAGTGGAAGAGGCCTTTAGCTTGGAACCAGAAGCCTTTAAGGCGAAATATGGCGTCACAAAGCCACCGCTGGACTGCCCAGAGCTGGTCTTTCACTGTCTGCTGGGAAAACGAGGGGCAGCGGCCACAAGCAAAGCAAACCAACTTGGCTACTTGCAGTAAGACAGTTATTTCAGTTCATATTGTACTTAGGGAAGTACAGTCATGTGGGCTTTGGCTGTCAACATATTCTATTAACTCTTTTTACTTGGAACGTACTGATGCATTTGTTACTCATGAAGTAAGCAACATTTGTGTGTTCTTGTGTCTCAGTGCCCGTAATTACGCCGGAGGATACAAGGAGTGGTCTGAGAAAACAGCACAGTGACTTTTATTGATGAGAAGAGCATAGGGGCCGAATTGGACCATGTATTCTTGTGCTTAATTTTTGTATCCTGGTTTGCTTTCATTTACACTCCATCTTTTCATTAAAGAAGTTGCAAGTAGTATTTGCCCAGTTGTGTTTTGTCATCATTGTCAAGTCGTAATACCGTACCTAAACCAGAGGTTTGTAGTTGTTAATGTATTACTCACTTATTACATAGAATAAATATTACAATTATATTAATCTGTGGTTATTGGGCATAGTCTCCCCCCCACCCCCGAAGGCATCTTCCAATTGTAATGCTGCTAAATTACAATACAATTGTTTACTTACAAACAATTTTACAATAAATACGATAAGATATAACATTGTTATTTTGAAATGATAATATCAACGACAAGTGACATCATCAAATGATAGTTATTTACCCTCAGGGAAAAGTAGTACAGTATATATGAATATAAAGTATACTCTATAAAGTATACTCGGTTATAATTATATAAAGTGTACTTTTTCATACTAAATTGGAACACATGAAGTTTTAAAAGTACACTTATAAGTATCTGTATACGTTTCAGTACAAGCCAAGTAAACTTCTGTGAAGTTAATAATAATATAGTTTTTTAAAAGTCCACTTATAGTACACTGCCTCCAATTTAGTGTAAAACAAGTTTCCTAACAGTATACCGGTACTTGAAGAACCTACTTTTTGCTCAGGTTAATTATAGCACCTGTGGCTACTGGCTATATGACACACGGCTATATTTGACGATGCTGGAACAAATAAAGCAGGTCAGTAATGTGTTTTCCCAAAACCACAAGTTATCATTTGTGGTGGTTTTTTGGAGAGCTGCCTTTAATAGTTAAGACAATATGCATATGCTAACGCTTATTAGCAGAGCAATATGTAGCATGCTATGATGGCAGTAGTAAGTAGTTTTCCTCGACCCTTAGGCACTACGGCTCTTTCTACTTTCGGGAAAGGACGGTCGCTGTCAAGGGGGACTTTTAGTCCTTCTCTGGGCTGAACCAGGAGCCGCAAACTGCGCTGGTAAGTTATGATATTGAATTGTTAAATAATTTTAGATGCTCTATAAGCTACAGCTAACAGCAACTCACGTTGCCAACGCTTGTCTCTATATCTACACATAAAAGGTTAGTAATTTATACTCTTTCACTCAGAAACAAATGTGTCAGCTGTTTTGATGGGGTTTTTTTTCCCACAAGGAGGATGAAGAATTCATTAAAAATATGCAATACTGTACTGTCACAATATTGCGTATTTGAAAATCAACTTTTAAATGGGATTGATTGGTTGTGTCACGTATTCAATAGTAAATGTGTCCAATGAATACATTAGATTTCAGAGACCAATTAACATTTCATTTCCTCACTTAAAAAAACAACAACAACATAACATGTATCCTGCAGTCATTTGACTGTTCTTAAGAGAGGAAACATGAACAAGGACTAGAAAAAATATGCCCCTTTTATGTGGTGCAGTTGCAGCTGCGGGTTCTAAATGGGGACAAATCCAACCGGAAACACTCAAAAATGGTATGTGCACTCACACGTGGTTCAGTAAATCCTTACAGTCATGTCACCTTTGGGACAGTGTTTTTTTTTTTCTGTTGCATTAGTCCTCATAGATTTGAAGTTTTCCTGCGCAGGACCAATTCCTGAGCCTGACCCACAGGATCTGTGCGCTTTCACTGATATGCACGGCTCTCTGAAATTATTTCTTTTTTTTCAGGTAAAATCAATCGGAATTGTTTGCAAGTGTCTGTTAGAAATGTGTGCTTTTCTTCTGTTTAGGGCACATTTTTTACTCTTTATGCTCCACAGGTAAAAGATTTAAGATGCTTCAGTCCAGAGTGGTCTGCTGGTATCAAAGATTTCCTACGCATATTTAGTCTGGCCAATGCAGGGGTAGGTATGGTCCTGCGCAGACATTTTTTCAACATTTTTGTACTCAAATTGGAGAAAATGTTAATTTATCTTTTTACAGATCAGCGTGCACCTGCGATGCAAGTTCCCCCAGCAGACCATTCAGCAAGAATTTAGGTTTGTATCATTTGTGTGTATCATATCTATATCTGTTCACTCCAATTAGAATATTTTATGTATGTACCGGTATATTGTAGAATGTTATCTTTTCTCTCTCTCTCTCTCTCTCTCTCTCTCTCTCTCTCTCTCTCTCTCTCTCTCTCTCTCTCTCTCTCTCTGTATACACACACACACACACACATATATATATATATATATATGTGTGTGTGTGTGTGTGTATATATATATATATTTGTCATTGTGCACCTAAATGTAATGGGTTCACCCCACACAACTGTTCCATTGTTGTGGAAATTGGTTTAAAGTACTTTGGCATTCTACTAACAATCGCTAAATAAATAAAATTGCATATTTATACTCAGGTGAGTGTAACATCATGTAAAAATGTGTTCATTCAATTAAAATGAACTTTATATATTACCGGTATGCTCGATTGCCTTCTTCAACATTTGATCTCGTTGTCTCCATTGCATCGGTTTAATTTTGATTATGTATTCAAAACATTTTGAACTTTTCCATAATGAATGCAAAAGCCAAGTACCAGACACGAACTAAATGTATTTAGCTTTTAAGTAACTAAGAAAAACATCTTGTTGACATAACGTTGTTGTTCTTGCAGAGCGAGCTTCACAAGGAGAATTACCCTGGCAATGAAACCAGCACGGATGTTAGATGTCACCTGTAGTTCCTTGTCAGTATCTTGACGGTCCAGTTCTTGTCACGATGAATTAGCACAAATTCTGCCTTTACAAACACAATACAGTACTCCATTTTTAATTGACACTCTTGGAAAGATGCCTATTCAACAATATACAGTGTGTATTGTTGTGGTTGTAGTTTGCAGTGGTGTATAACTACACTGGGTCATAAATGTCATAATATTTTTCCCTTTTTAATGGTACGCAAGAGTTTTTGCTGAGGCTCTATTCTTGAGTGTTGAGCGAACTCGTAACTAACCAAACAATGTAAGGGACTGAAAATATGCTCTCTTGAACTAGGACCTTTGAATGTTTGTTAAGTCTCTCTTTCCATCTCTTTGGACTTGAAGCACCAACAAACTGGTGACGAAAGGAAGCTGGTGTCCCGGAGGCCACCCTGTCCTGGGCAGCAATTTGCCTCTAAGCATCCCACCTGAGACCATGGACAGCGGCCTGTACGGCGAACTCAGTTTGCAGCTTGTGACCCTACTTTCACCTTGTGTGCTGCAGTACCCCAATCTGGAAACCCTTCTTACGCACATGGAAGTATCCTTCCATTTGTTTCTGTTTATATTCTGTATTTATCATACTGATTAGAATACCTCAAGGGCAAATTCTACTTCCACTTCTCGTATCTTTTTTTTTTTTTTTTTTTTTTATGCGCACCACCCAGAGAACCAGATCACAAACATGCAAGGAGATTGAAGGGGCATGCATGTAAGCATTGTTGTACCTCTTGAGCTCAGGTTTTGGGGTTCAGTGCCTTGCTCATGGCCCCCTTGTCTGCAGTCTCAAAGCAGACTAACATCTCTCCGACAACGTTTTACAATTTTTGCCATAGCCTCGCTCTCCAGTTCCAAAACCCATGTGTGAACCACTACTGACCATCTCACTGGTAACATACAACTCACATAAAACCGACACATCGACACACTGAGTTCCTTAACTTGTGGTTAGGTGCTGGCTTACAGCCCTTCTAATGTTCCCATTACATTCCCCTTTGCCTTCTTCCAAAACATCCGAGCTCATCTGGACTGCCAGGAATTGGGGCAACGAATCCTTCCCTGCCCCTCCTACACAGGTTGGCGACAGCTTTTACAAGGAACAGCACACACAGATGTTGCATCAAGATACATTCTGTGTCATTGATGCGCACCACCCAGAGAACCAGATCACAAACATGCAAGGAGATTGAAGGGGCATGCATGTAAGCATTGTTGTACCTCTTGAGCTCAGGTTTTGGGGTTCAGTGCCTTGCTCATGGCCCCCTTGTCTGCAGTCTCAAAGCAGACTAACATCTCTCCGACAACGTTTTACAATTTTTGCCATAGCCTCGCTCTCCAGTTCCAAAACCCATGTGTGAACCACTACTGACCATCTCACTGGTAACATACAACTCACATAAAACCGACACATAGACACACTGAGTTCCTTAACTTGTGGTTAGGTGCTGGCTTACAGCCCTTCTAATGTTCCCATTACATTCCCCTTTGCCTTCTTCCAAAACATCCGAGCTCATCTGGACTGCCAGGAATTGGGGCAACGAATCCTTCCCTGCCCCTCCTACACAGGTTGGCGACAGCTTTTACAAGGAACAGCACACACAGATGTTGCATCAAGATACATTCTGTGTCATTTCCAGAACACAGCTAAACCCTAAAGGCATGACCTCTTAAACCCGGCGTCTCAGCTAACCAGTGTGAGAGCTTTATTGTTTACCAAAGAGTGCAGTGTAAGGACAAAACTGCCTTGAATTGACTTGTTAACTCCTTAATAGAATGCATGGCCATTATTTAGAATCCAAATAAATAGAATTTTAACAGAAAAGTAGTTCCTACATGAAGAAGAAAATGTGATATCAGTGAAAGGCAATTATTCATTCATTCTATCTCATGTGAGTTGGTGACATGCACAAAAAGAGACAAAAGAGCTGAGATTAATCCACTTTCTTTCGTATTTAGCAGGAACAAAGTGGCAAGAAAGCATCGTCGACTCTCTTTGCAATGGCTTGTTTTTCCTTTTGCTGAACTAAAGATCTGTTCCAAGTTATTTTAACAAGCTCAAGGTTCCAGTTGTAGTGCGTAAAATCACTTCCAGGTTTTAGAAAGACTCTCCAGCAGGGTTTGACTGTCTTCACTTTCTTGGCGTTATCCCACATACTTGCCACTGACCCAGCTGCATCAGCTAAATATTGTATCACATAAAATTATGTGATATTTCCCAAAATAATACATACATTGTAAAATTGGTTTTTGGATATGTTAACATCTGGGTATGCATGCACGCTGTGGTTATGAAAAAGAAAAAAAAGTTAAATCAAGCTGCTCAAATCTCATAAACATTTCATATGATTCAACTTTGTAAAGATATTTGAGTCCATATCATCATTTTGCTTTAATCTCCCATCATCTCACTTGGTACTTTCATTAGCTGTCAAGGTCAGCAAGTCATATTTTGTCAGGTTATTTCATTTTGTCATTTCTTAACTGCCCCAGATGATAATTGTGGCACAGTTGCATACTGTTACAAATTTGCATTTTTACACCAAACGTACGGCCCGCCTCTGAAAGGTTATCTTTGTCTAATTCATTGATTTCAGTATTAATCCAAATAGGTTTGGTTTCAATTTCAAAGAATATTTTACCACATGGCTTCCTCAGTTATTACACATTTCTGTGAACAAAATTGCAAAATTGACAGTGACATTTACAGCAAACTGTCACTTACATTTGGAGCGGTTTACAGTAAATAGTCATAAATTAGTCACATAGATGTAAGCATTAAATCTTGGCCTCATTCAAAAGTAACTGATACACTCATGTTTCATCTTTTTTTACACTGCACCAGGGATGCTAGAGAAGCACTGAATATAATATAACTGTAATTTTAGTCGCTCCACGACCGCTTCCTTAGCAAATGTTCTGTGGATTTATAAGTCTTTGCTTCGCTCTTGCTCTGCAGGTCCTTCATGTGAAGGCGGCATTGTGTACGCTTTGGAGCACGAAACCTGTCAGGAGCCTGAGAAAAGGTTCCATTTGCACCCCGTAAAACAGAAACTCTTGATCTTCCTCTTCCTGCAGCACACTGACCCGTTTGCTTCACAGCTCTCGGACTTCATGGGTGAGGGACTGCTGGAGCAAACACCAACTAGATTTTTAGTCCGTCTTCTCCAGCAGAGGAGAAATTGAATTTGAGGATTCGCTTATCATGTCATTTTAGTCACTGATGCCCTTATTGAGCGCCACCTGGAGGACATTCTGATCAACAACAGGCGGGCAGTCACAGGAGTGCTGCAGATGGAGTTAAGTAACACACTGAAGGCTCAAGATCGCAGAAAAAGGGCAAGTAAAGGCTTAGAAACAACAACACACACACACAACTGCCAGAGTGTAAAGAGTAAAAGTGTGAGTGTATTCGTGTGTGTTTGTGGAAAGAACCAAAAGAAACTCCTTTCGGCTGCTGAGATCATTCTCAGCGCATCCATCAGTATTGTGAGCTGCAGCACCAACCTCAACTTCAGAAAAGACTGCCTGAGTCGCATGCAGGTGACATTTTAATGCCTGGAAGCTGTTGTACCTTTCCAGATGACTACAATGCATTAACGTTACTGCAGGTGAGTGATACTCATGACCTGACGGCCTCTCTCCGTGACGCCTTGCTGAGGGTGATATCATGGAGATCTGTCCCCAGGAAAGGGTGCTACTCTGCTCAGGTACCCAGGAGGCTTGTTCAGTTTGCGTCAACATGCATGTGATGAACTATGCTATGTGCTAATTGCATTGTTTGTTCACTTGCCAGGTAGAAAAGGTGTCTAGAAAGTGCCGATGATACCAGAACAGAAATCTGATGCCCGGCTGTGTGTTTAAAAAAAGTTTGCTCCTCGTTGAAATGTACTTGAACTAAATATGTTCACCTTTAGTTCATACCTTGGGATGTTTCAAATTTGAAATCCATGTTCAGTAAAAAGCCCTCTAAATTAAGCATTGATTGTCAACAGTATATTGACAATCAGTGTTGAAATGTCCACATTCATATGCTGTATTTACTCTGTATGCACATCAAAGATTAACTTGGCCTGAATAAACTCCTGACTGGCTCATTGACCTAAAGTGCATCAACACTCTCATTTTTCTTCCGTAACCTGATCTTACAACTGCAAAGCTGTGTTTGTTTTCAACAACTGCAAGTAAAACCAAATGTGTACATAACTGACTTGGTCGGTTGATTTCCAAACAGCATGCTGTGATATACATGTGCGTAGTGTGCCATGAAGATCAATAAGCTTGATGTGGGAAATGAACCCATTTCGCTGACGGTTTGTCCCAAAATTATGATATATTCATTGAAAATATATCTTTGTTCATCTATCTTTGTGAGTGACGTATCGTGATCGGCAGAACAATGAAATGCCCTTCCATTAGATGGCAAAAGGTACAAGAAACCTGAGTTCCCCTATCCACTTGTTGCCAGAAGTTATGGCTTCCAGCCAAGTCTATCGACTTTATGTTTAATTAAACAGGCCCGTATTTCACATGGAGTAAATTGTGATGAAATTATCATTATTTAACTTTTCATACTCTTTGTCAAATTTATGTTTGGTGGTGTTCCGTGATGTTTTTCTCATGTAAAATGGGTGTTTTGGCTCACTAAATAAATACTGGTATAATACATTGCTCCATTTTTATTGTCATCAATAGTTAAACCATGATTTTTTTATTTTATACACAGTACAGTATATGAAATGGGTGGTTTGAAATGAAATGTGTGATATGCACTCCGAAACAGCAGATGGCGGTAATGCGTCCAATTTCTGCTGTTCAATCGCCAGCACCAAAAGGAAAACAAGCGGAAGGGGATGAAGCGCAAAGGCGTATTTTCGCGGTAAAATAAAACGGTCTTCCTTCTAGTGATGGGAATTCCGGCTCCTTTTAGGGAGCCGGTTCTTTTGGCTCGGCTCCCTAAAAAGAGCCGGCTCTTTCGGCTCCCAAATGGCTCCTCAGTTTTTTTGTTGCTTAAATTATTCCTTCACTTCTGACCAAATATCCTAATGGCGGTTGCTCTCAGAGTGAAATTCAAGTTTTAACCTATGTCGAAGTGTCTATTTCCAAAGGTTGGACCGGTGCAATGACTTCCGATTCACGCAATTGCTAATCGCTTAACCATTACCTCGAATTGTGCCCTTACTTTTCGCCCTTGTTTTCCTCGTCGACTCAAGAACGTACAACAATGTCACAAGTAACATCAGAAGACTTGAGATCAGAACTCGAAATGTTCTGCATAGCTTGTAAAGATGACTCCGCCTTGGACAAAAGTAAGCAGCGAATTTAAGATAATTGTTCTCCACTCGTTACGCTGGGTTGCGACCATTTGTTTTCTGCTCAGTTATTGTTTGCAGTTTTACATTAACAAAATATTTCAAGTGTGTTGTGTGTTTCTTGTATCCCTTAGTGGTAGAGCAATGCGTTTGCTACAGGATCCAAGCAGATGAGTGGGTTTTGGAGTGGGTTGCATACAGCACTACTAAAAATGGACTGTTGCTTTGTGTGGACACCCTGGAACAATTTGAACACGAGGTAATTACAAGAAACAATTCCGTAAATAACGCGCCTGATCTTTTTTTTGTCGTTGTCATTAGGTTGATGATTTTGAAACGTTGTTCGTTATCTGTATAGGTGTTAAACAAGAAGATTAAATCCAAACAAAGCTTCAAGAGAGAAGAGCGAAACAGACCTAGAGACATTAACACAATACAGGACATGTATCCTTTTTTTTTTTTAAAGAAACCGATCCCATCAATTTTTTTGGATTGACATGTCAGGCCATCACATCACAGACCTTAACTTGTTCTCCCTTAAGAATAAAAGCTGAAGAAGAAGAGGATAATCTACTGGACTGCTACTCTACTCCTGCTAAGGTTAGTTGTCACTTTAATATTTTGCTGTACTTGAAATTGTTTTCTTTATGTGTCCACTTAGTGTCTGTGTCATGCACTCCCTGAGTTTGTGCGCTTGCATGCAGGGCTCCCAGAAACGAACGCTAACCACTCCAGAAAATCCTCATTCAAAGAGGAGCTCAACCTTGTTGGCCAGTCCCGGTGTCCTGCTATCTCCTTCGTCCTTTTCTCCCAGGTACTCTACCATAAACAGTCTTCATCCACATTCAAAAAGCTAAACAGTGACAGCAGAGGCGATATCAACGGAGAGGTGATGTGCAGATTTCCATCTGGGTGTTTGAAATTCTTCTTAGTGTTTCATTATTCCTCAAGTAATAATCTTAATTCCGCGGGCATTACAAAACAACCTAAAATGACCAGTTAAAAAGCAAATTGGTGTACTAATGAAGTAAGAGTTATTTTAGGAAATTATCTGCAAAACCAAAACACTGTAGAACATTGTGCTTATAAAATAATATACATCACTATTCTCTTTGTCATTCTAGGGCAAATTGATGTAATAATAACAATGATTGATCTTATTTTCATTGCTTACAAAGTGCAAATGCTTTTTGCCAAACTTTGAGTTTAAGGAAGAACCAAATTTAAAGTGTCAACCAGCCACTTGATCTGAATATTGTATACATTCTGTATACAGTATGTTAATATCTCTAATTCAAACACACAGACAGTGTTTTTTAATTACGCGTGGCAATAACGTGACATCATCTTTACTGGACGTCTCCATGAAATGAAGAGAAGGAAAAGCGTTGCTTCATTTCCCCATAATAATTCCACTGTCTCCCGCATCGCTCCCCTGTCTGTATAAGATGATAAAAAATGAGCCCCTACAACGTAATTGCGTGTGTCACTTGACGTCATGCTTTGTGCGCCTTCGTGTCACATCACGGACGCGTTTAACTAACATTAGATGATGCATATGTTTTATCATGTGAATCAGAACATAAAAATAGTGGATTTAAAAAAAAACAACACAAGTTGACATCATGCCCTGCAGTGTGAGCATAGCCTGTCTAACCATGACATTTGGCTGCCGAGATAAAAACTACATGTAAATGTAATATTCTGCACCTCACCTTTGCGAAGAGCTTTGAAATCTGCATCAAATACCAGAATCGCGGATCATATGTATCTTTGTGTCACTACTTATCCTAAAGAATAGTTCACATGCCCGCAAAGTGTTTGTTGTTTGTTTGTTTGTTTGTTTGTTTTTTCGCTGTTGATTTTAATCTGAATTTTGAAAATTTCTAATATAATGCAGCTTTTTTGATGTTATGAATTATAGTCATCATTTTGTATTTGTTCCACATTGAATTCAACCCAAGTATTTAAGTAGCCTACAACCTCAAAATTGCCGTGTATAGAAATTGACCTTTATTGCCCTCGTCACTGCAGTGCCACTCCCTCACAGAAGTACAGCCAACGTGGAGGGAAAGGAGAGGTGGTGGTCTCATTTGGGGCTGTGCAAGGTCCACGTTGGGCTGGCAGGAGGGCTTCTGATGCAGCGGTGCAGCTGGAGCTGCTGGAAGGGCCGGAGGATTCCCTCCGTTGCAGCTACAAGTACATGTTCCAGAGACTGCGTGATATCCGGAATGGTGAGGGAAAGAAATCGAAAGGAAACCTTCACGTCACAATGTATACAATAGCGCTCATATTGACCACATCAACACCTATTGTAGATTGTAGGGATGAGCGAGTACCGTTATAGGTATCAGCACTGGGCCACTCCCGGCCTTATTTCAGGGTGTCAGGTACTTATGAAGGATGCTGATACCAGCCAATGATGCGCTCGGCAAAACAAAATGGACATTAAGTCTTCCGTGCCAATATATGGTGCTACACAAAGGCTGTTTGACACATCAGTAGAAAGGTCTTTGTTCACAATTACCTGTCATTGTGTTAATTGAGATTTTAGATGTAAGTACTACTGGATGGTATGACGATATATATTTCGAAGACGATAGATAAGATTTTATAGTGTGAATTGTTCTACTATTGCGTTATCGTCATTTGTTATCTGCTGCAAACTGCACGTAATTAATATGTCAAGTGCAGTTTGATTTGATGAGCAAAAAAGTTCACTTTTCAATCTCATGCTGCACTGCCGTCACCAGCTGACAGTCTGAACAACAATTCAATGAAGTGAATCACAATACATAGTCACCGTACATAACTTTATACGTTGGTGCATCTCGTATCTTTTTTTTACAACATGATACTCGCATAAACCTATTCTTGTTTGCCTTTTTCAAAAGTGTTGACTGAGAAGATTGAGGATCTGGGAGAAGAACTCAGGTCTCACTTCAACATTGAAGACTTTTCTCCAGTCTCACTGCCAGCACAGGTGCAGCATAGTAACAAGCACACATTGTGGATTAAAAAAAATGTTCTGGCATGTTGTAATTTATTATTTATATATTTGCTGTAAATTGTCTTCCCAAGGCGCCTTGTCCTTAATCTCACAGGATGCCCCCCCTCCCCCCCAATCAATTGCTCATCTAATATACAGACTGGATTTGCAGTTATATGCACTCGTTTGGCACTTCATTTGGAACACCCACCCAATGGAATGTGCGCCAACCTGAGTTGTGTAAAAAGGGAAAAAAAATCCTCTTTCAAGATAATGCTCAGTGATGTTGAACTTCACTAGCATTAAAAAAAAAAAAAGTCAATTCCTAATATTTTGGAGGGAAAAAGCTAAAAAGCTACTGCTGCAATTGATGCTACACAGTTCAACACTACAGTATAGGTGTCAAAAATAATGAACAACTATTGTAATACTTGAGAAACGTTGTTATACTTAAAATTGTCCTCTATCAGCGGTAATATTTCTGTTTTTTGTAGTCTTTCATGAAAGCAGACTGTCTTTTGTGTTTAATCAAAATAAGACGCTTGCAAACATCTGCTTTTACTTTGGGAACACAACGAACGAACCAGTCACTGAAACAATTTCAAATTGTTGGCAAGTAAGACATCATTCTCTCTTGTGTGATATTGCTTCATTGTTGTCTTGTGTTGTTTTTAATCACTAAACGGTGCCAAATAGGCCACATAAATTGGTTAATAAACAGTTTTCAGGAGATATTTACTTTTAATACAAAATCCAATTTTATTTGGTTGATCGGTGGGATAATCAAATCTAAAAATTTGAAATGGTGATACCCCTACACCACGGCAAACAACTATGAAGAAATGTTCAAAAAAATATCTTGATTTTTTCAAAATAAAGCATGATCTTTGAACCAGGACATTGTTAATCGTGACCTCTCTGGCATCATTAAATTACGCAGGCGTAAATGTTTCGGTACATCATTGCTGCTTCCCTCACGCTGTATTTGTCCTTTTCGTAGGACCGTATTTCAGTTTTGGGTCAGGTGTGCTGTGACAGTAATGGCAAATTGAACGCACAGTCTGTTTTGTTGGAAGCGGGACAAGAGCAAGGTGGTCAGCAAGTACGTGTGGACCTGTCAGAGCTCCAGGAGTATTCCCTGTTTCCTGGCCAGGTGAGTTCAATCACAGCTACTATAAAGGGGTTTGTTGAAGCACTTTGCCCTCCTCGTGACTGTGATGATTGATGACTAAACACTGTTTGGTGGTTTCTCCTTTGCCTTTGCACTAAGACGGTGTGCAGCAGGTTATATGGGCCACCTAAAGTAACAGAGTTTGCCAAGGAGCTGGTTTGAAGACACAGCCAGCGTCCGACCGAGAGCTCACACAGCAATAATTCTCACATGGGAATCAATGTTAACTGAGTAAAGTGTGCACATAAGGTGTTTCCAACTCATAGGACAGTTCTGCTTTTTGTTTTCCATGTCAAAAAATACACTGAACGGTTTCTAAGTGCTAGGGCTGTGTACAAATCGCTGGAGTTTCGAGTGGGTGTTGAATCCCAAATTTCCCCTTGGATCAGAAATTAAATCTTGTACCGGTAATACTGTTGTGTGCACTGTCTTTTTAAGAGAGCTCTGTGGGGAGTGTGCATGCTTTTCGTGGTGGCAAGTGGGTTCGTCAAGCTGTTAACACATTACTTGGTTCCTTCGAACATAACTTGTTACATGTGTATGTTAATAGTTTGCCAGCTAAAGGGCTTTAAACTCAATTGTTGAGCAGTACAGTTTAAATGAAGCCCATCTGCGCAGTGTTTCAAACCTCTGTCGTTAGTGTGGCAACGTAATAAAAGCCGGTTGCTCCAGAGAGAACGTCTCCTCAGCGAGTTCAATGATTCTCAACCAGTGTACCGTGGCACACTTGTGCGCCATGGGAAATTGTCCAACTTCGATTCTTTTGACAAAAAAAGTATATGTATTCTAAATAAAAATGTTTCGTTAATTTCTCAGTGCCACTGATATCTCGTAACAGGCAAAACAACGAATCAGTGTTTTTTCTTGCTCAAATTGGGGCTGAGGTGTTAGCATTCTGACCATGCGCCATGACGTGCATGATGTCAAAATGTGGTTCACTGTATATGGATACTGTTATGTAGCACTATACTAAATACTTCTCTTTGTTGAATTCATTGTTTGGTTCAACACATATTTAAAGTGACACTATTTACCACCATCATGCCTACAGAACCTCTTTTGGACAAAACAACCACATCAGCGTTTACTGTTCCAAAATTGTAACATGGCAAGCTGGAGTGGACTGGACGGCTTGGTGGACAAATGTTTTGACAAACACTCCTGAGCTTTCTAAACATTTGCCGTTCTCCAGGTGGTGGCAATGGAAGGAATGAACACAACAGGAGGGAAACTGGTGGTTTCTAAACTCTATGAGGTCAGCTTGCGTTAATACCCTATACGACATCTTCAGCTTCATCGTTTTGAAACCGTAGCTCATCTCCATCAATGTGTTTGGATCATGGTGATGTTTTTCCTCTTTTCCAGGGAGTCCCACTTCCCTTCTACTCATCAGCAGGGAAAATGGAGCCGGCTGAAGGTAGGGAAGGATGCAGGAGGTTATCGGTTGCTTTGTTGTTGTTGACAAAGTACAGCTCGGCCACCCCTAGTTTCACCTTAATCGTGAATCTAAATTAAAATACTATTTATAATTCTCTGTCGTGATCCCGTGCAATTCCAGAGCCCGTCAGTGTGCTTGTGGCTTGTGGACCTTACACACCTTCTGACAGCCTGAACTTTGAACCTCTCCTGGACCTGATCCATGTTATTGGAAGGGATCGCCCTGACATCTGCATACTTGTAAATCCTCTTTCATCTGGGTTACAGCGCTTGCACATCTTCAAAAATCAATTTTTCACATGAATGATTAACTGTTGAACCTGTATTCTTTTCTGCAGCTGGGCCCTTTTGTTGACTCTAAACACGAACAAATTGAGGTACACTCAACTACTAGATGTCATTTTGCATAGTCAAAGAAAAAAAACATGGCTATTTACATTGGTCACATCATGTTATTTGCTCCATGTACAGCACTTTGTATACAGCAGTGGTTGTTTTAAAGTGCTCTGTAAATACAGTTGAGTTCTCAATTTCCTCAAACAGAAATCCCAGGTGACTGAGCCTTTTGAAGCCATTTTCTCGAGATGCATCGAAAGCATCGTGGAAGGCACAAAATCGTATGTTTCATTATCTGTCCACACTCAACATCATAAACCTTTTAAACAGCATCCACGACACTATATAAATATCTTGTTGAAGTGCAGTCAGTTGTTTGCAAATCTGCCTCCTAGTTGAAGGCTTAGCATGTTCTACCTGTGCTTGCCTGCGTTTTCTCTACATTAAGGAATGCCTCAAATGAGTCTCAGAAAGTTCTTAATGTAAATTGGTTAATCCGAATAAAATGAAACTGGACATCTTTATTTTTTCCGCCCACGTCTTTCTAATTGGAAAATGCCAAACAGTAAGAGTTCAACACTTGTAAAATAAGAGCCCCCACAAAATCCTTTATTAGTCCCATGTTGAAGAAGTAAACACATCACAGCAACGAAGCACGCAGTATAAACTAATTAGATATCAAAATAATTGAAAATAGTCTGTCTGAATTAGCATTCAGTTTTCAAGCACAGCTTCCAAATGCTTGTTTCCTTGTTGCAGTGTCGGCTGTCGCCTGGTGTTTGTTCCCTCCCGGAGAGACGTCCACCATCATTACATCTACCCACAGCCACCCTTCACCATGCCCAACCTCAGCAAGAACCCTGTGAGATACAAATCTTTGTCTTAAAAAAAAAAAGTCTTCTTTATTCAAATATAGACAAACCTAAAATCATTTTAATCCCTGCAGCGCGTGACCCTCGTTCCTGATCCTTGCACCTTGCTGATTGAGGGTGTGACCTTTGGCTTGACCTCCACTGACATTCTGTTTCACTTGGGTGCGGAGGAGATCAGCTTGTGAGCAGACAGCAGTTTTGATATTGTCGAGTTTGGAAATATAGCATGTTTTTTTGGGCCACATGACCTCTTCTCAGATAGACTATACACTTTTATCACCACTTTTAAAACATGGCATGTTGATCATCTCGAAGACAGTCCACACATATACTTGGAGAGCAGTCAGCACACTTGCTGATTTTTTTTTCCCCCCTTCATTATGTATGCGGCCTCTCACATAAAAAAAAAAAAAAAAGTTAAAAATCAGTCCGGCATGAGTTCACACTGCTTTACACACTTGTCCATGTTGCCTTCACGGCTGAGAATAGAATATTAAATGTATTGGACTTTAACTATTATGTCCGAATAATGTACTATGTAGTCTTTTGCTCCCCATAAATGCTTGTGTTCCATTTTGCAGTGGCGCTGGACCGGACAGATTTTCTCGCATTCTGAAGCACATATTGACACAGAGAAGGTAGGGAGGGGGAGTGCGCTGTCCAACCTATCAATCATCCTCGCTGTTTTATAAATTAATAATAATTTTTTGTGTTTTCGTGTCAGTTACTACCCGCTGTACCCACCTGTTGAGGATGTGAACATGGACTATGAGAAATTCCAGCGTTTCGGTCAGATGCCACTCACACCGGACGTTCTCCTCATTCCATCTGAGCTGCGCTACTTTGTTAAGGTACAGAACAACCTCATCATAGTGTGTCCTTCCTTTTTTTTTCTTTTCTATTGATGTACCCATCGAAACTCTGCAGGATGTCATTGGCTGTGTATGTGTCAATCCCGGACGCCTGACCAAAGGCCATGTGGGCGGGACCTATGGAAGGGTGCTTATTCAACGCCCCGCCTCATCAGATGACGACAACAAACGAGTCAGCCGCTGCTTGGCGGCTCAGGTGGTGAAAATTTAACTGAAATAAGGACTAATAATACAAATGTAAGCCTGTTTCAAACCAACCAGCTGGCCCTCTGAAAACCATTCAACTGATTTTTTTTTCCCCATAAAGTAACAGGGTAGTGTGATCATCTTTTGACAGACTGTGCTGTTCTGACCATCCAGCAGCAATAAATCGAAAATGTTACCTGTATGAGAGTTTTTGTGTATAAAGTTTATACTCAATGACTGCAACATTAGGTTACACGTACAACATGTGCGAGAATTCTGCCTAAATGTCACCGATTTATATTTGCTCTTTTAGTCTGTGAGGGGTGTCAAGTTGTTCAGCAGTGGATACTACAATGAAATTGTAAATAATGCTGCTATGACATGTCAATCAAAACAAAACAATTATTTTTGAAATGTATTTTTTTAAACCAGTTGTGTATTTGATCTCATTAGAGCCTGAAATGTTTCAAACGAGGCAAGTAAATGAATAGCCTCCCCACACACACAAAGTAGCTAAGTTTCAGTGTTGCCATATTGACAAGCTTGTTGTCAAGGTGTTTCAACTACACGAGACATTTCCGTATCTCTTTAGAACTGACTACTACCAGTATGCCTTTGAGCAATTACATAATTTCAACCCTTTTACAAAAAAATGGATGATGCCACTTTGTTTGCAAAGCTACAACAAAATGAGATCGCACATACTTTTTCGGTAGGCGGGCTCCTTATAGGATAAGAGAGTGTAGGAAACTAAACCATAGCAGTCAGTCGTAAAAATGGTCAAACTCATCAGAGTCGCTTTGCCGATCCGTGTGTGTTTCTCCTCGGAAAATCTCCATGTTGCAGATTACTGGAAAGTAAACAAAACCTGAATGAACCTCCACAAACTATTAAGTTTGAATTTTGGCTTAATCTTTGTGATGATACCTTTGGTGGTTATACTTTTCGGTTCTTCGACTGCTTTTCTGACTTTTTCTCTGTAAAATAAAATATGGAGGTGGATTAATTTAACAATGAATGCTTTTTACTGTGCTCCGTCTGTTCTAGTTGACTTACTCTCTTATCTTTGTCTGAGGTTGAGGTGCAAGGAGATTGTCAATGTCATCATCACCCGACTCACTTGAGTCCTCATCAGATGTTCCTGTTCTGCATCCCTCCTTGCTGTTGTCATCTTCAGAACTCTCTTGCAGGATAAAGTGCACCCTGGGCCTGAAAGCACATCTATTTTGTTCACTTCTATAAAGTATAGAAAAAAGCAATTTAATTCAGCCAACTTCAAAGATTCAAATTCAACTTGTTCTGTTGAGGTGAGATGATGATGTCATCAGAATCTTTCTCTTCTGCTCTCTCCTCACTCATTTGCTCTCCTTCATCCGACCTGTCCTCTTCTATATTGTCCTCACTCCCATCACCATCCTCTTCCTCATCCTGAGCTGAATGCTCTTCTTCACTGTTCTTGTTCAGCTCGTCTGAAATGTTGCAACCTTGGTCTTCGTCAGACTCATTCTCCCGCTCATCTTCTGGTGATGTCTCTTCATCCTCACTGGCCTCCTCCATGTCACTCTCTTCTTTCCCATCAATTTTACAGTCTGCCTTTTCATCTTCTTCCAGTCCTTTATTGTTTACTCCTTCAACAGCCTTGTCACTTTCACCGCTTGACTCCTCAGACCGGGATGATGAATTGCACCTGCTGCTGCTCTCTGATTGGTGCAAAGGAGTCTGACTCACTTCACGTTCACTTTGCAATTCACTGATAGAACAGCTTTTTGGGCTTTCACATTCTTGTGTCTCGTTCCTGGTGCGGAGGAGATCAGTGATGTTTCTCCTCATCCTGCTGCTGGTGCTGCCTTTGTGTGATGATGCTTCACTCTCAGATATCTGCGCCATCACAGGTGAGGAAGTCTTTGATCTGGAAACATAAAGAGTCGTATATGCCATTTGATTCAAGTACAGTCCATTTATTTGGGGCAGTGATTCTCAAAACATTTTACACCAAGTACCACCTAAAAAAAACATCTAAATACCACCACAATGACCATCATTACAATAGAATAACACTGAGCTGTTCACTGAGTTTCTACAATGTAAACAAGCAAAACGGAGCCTTAATATAATGATTTTCTGCCATTTCTAACAAAAAAAGGGAAAAGTGGAAAGCCTTATTGGGGGCTCACAATTTGGCAAGAAAATGGTCACTCACTTCTTTTGGACTTAGTTATTCATTAAGGCTTAATGTGTTTACAATTCACAGCATAAACTGTTAACAAGGTAACCTCTTCCTGTCTAGCATCAGAATGGTTTGTGCTTCGGTTAACGGTGACAAGAGGGACAAACTATTCCAAACAGTATGATGATGTCTTGTGGTTCTCCACTAATGTAGGTTCTCCACTAATGTAAAACCACAAGAATAAACAAAAGTAATACCTCTACAATGGTGTGACTGGTGAGCTGATACTTTTTGCTACAGCTCTTGTACTGGACTAAGTGATTGCCTGATGAATGTCTTTTTTTAACTCAAGTTTGATTAGAATACACAACCAGGGCTTTCAGTGAAAGGAAACGTGGGTATTCATATGATGGGAGAATAGGATTGTTTAGTGTGTTAAAAAAAAAAAAAAGTCTTACTCCAGCGAACTGCTTATGTCTCTCTCCGAGGAGGTGTTTGTTTTCCTCCTCTTCTTCTCACTCTTAACCTGTCTGTTCCCCGTGCTGCTGCTGCTGCAGCTGTCTCTGTTTTCACCATGCTCACTGGACAGACGGACTATTTAACAGAGAATGACAAACACACAAGGACACAAAGATACGTATATAAATGTGTGACGCACAAAAAGCAAAGCCTTGTAAGTTAATTGATCACACCTGGTTTAAAATCCAACTCCTGGGATAGATGAATGTTCTTCCTCCTTGAGCTGCCGCTTGTCACTGCGTCCTCTGGATAAGACACCACAGAGGAGTGGCGCCCGTCAGCCTGATTGGTCGCCCATTCTGGTAGATTTTGCCTAGCCCTGCATTGACGTGATGGAGTGGCAATGAGGTGCTGGAGCTGGAAGTTCTGAGGACATGGATGTAAAGTTGGAGGCAATACGGAAGCGGTGATGGTCTGGTCTGAATGGGACTGAGAGGAAAGTGAGTCAATGTAGGGAGGATAAGAACGCCCGAAGCCATTGTACCCTTGGGTAACGCTGTCTATCTGTGGCTTTCTGCCATGACCTATGCAAAGATAGCACACGTTGCAAATGACATACTACAGTAACAAGTAATGATGCACCCACCTATTTTCTATACTTACCCTGTGAAAATAAATATTTGCCAACAGAAGATGCGGACACAATTTCTTCCTCTCTATCCATGCACTCTTCCATCCTCTGTTGGAGAGACATACCTGTGCAGTCATATCACACTACACACATTCAATATAATGAACAGCAACAACTGATACAATGTGGACTGGGACGGCAGTACTACACCCTGTGAGTAAGTGATTCAACTACAGGTACTAGCAAATAGGAGAGGGCAGTAATGGGTTAATACGTTGATGATTTTCCTTTTCATTTAAACTAATAGCTTTTAAAAGTTGCAAAAGATTTTTCATGTTCAGTTCAGGGGGGGATTTAGCATTAGCGATTGCCTGGGGCCTCTGAGATCTACTGACAAAACAGTCAAGAGTTGTTGAATTTAAAGCAATTATTTTTAGAACCAGGATTGTTTCCACTGCCCCCACCCTTCTCATGCAATGGACTATTGCATCTTCTTATTGCAGATGTGCAATAAGAACAAACAACCTTGTTGGGGCAATGTGAACAAAACAAAAGGGCGGTATATCAGTGAAGAGGAGAGAAAAATGTAAAAGCTGTTTTTATCAAAACTACCAAAGGTTTCTTTTTTTTTTTTTTTTAATATATATATCAAATACAAACATACATAACCGGCAGGACCAAAAGCCAGATGGTCTTGTCGGTAACACTTGGTGTCAGCCAGGGAGGATACAGTAGAGATGAAGTGGTGAGTGACACGAGTGACGCTTTTCATAACGAAGATGTGAGTAGGTAAGCAGTCAGAAATGGTCAATTATATGTTAAATGTTGATTGCTGTTCTAAACAATTACAAGTAATCTGTTAAAATGATTCATTTGTTAGATATTAATCCTCAAGGATTTTTTCTTTTTTTATTTTTATTTTTTTTACGTTTGCAGTGCATGGTACAGTTTTTACCTGACTTTTGGGAACTGGTGTTTTATCTTGCAGTTGTTTGTGCCTGTTGGGAGAGCTCTCAATCAGAAATGGTTCATACTCCATCTAGAGGGGTCAAACCATTGATCAGGATTTTTAAAAAAATGTTTAAAAAAAGGCCTCTTTGATGTTTTCACAGCCTCTCTACCCGAATCGTCTTCATGGCAGCAGTGGCTGCCATCATCTCTCTCAGTGTGTCTTGAGCCCTGTCAAACTGCTTCAGCAGCTCCTGGTTCTGATGTCGGGCAGCACGCTCTCTATCCTTCAGTTCCTGCCAACGTTGACGCAGATGTATCATGTGACTGAAGAGAACATGAAAAGACAGTTAAGGGAACAAGAATATAACTAACTCCCCCACAAGTGTGCAACAATACACAAAATAAAGTTCAGCTACTTATGGCATTTGGTGCCTCTGAGATGAAAATTCATATTCTAAAGCAATTGGCTTTTGGGCACCGGACAGTGGAAGCAGTGTGCAACATGATGAAAGATCATTGTGGAAGTAATACCGTTAAAAATAAATAAATCCAGAGCCAACAGCTGTTACCCCTGGGAGAAATCATGGATCTTACCTTGTTTTGTGAATGTTTCCTGTCATATTTCTATAAATGCTAAAAGTGTTTACATTCCGGCCATTCAGATGACCAAGTGACAGTAAATTCTCCTCAGATGCAGCCATGACAGCAGATTTGTAAAGACTGCTGAGATTAAGGTCACATCGGGGGAGGGAGTATCGGGAGGAAATCCGCTTTGTGTTCAGAACATTTGCATATACAGGCATGTGGCCTATGTAATACTGTATATCTGCAGGACTACATACATATACAGTATGTGGGTGTGTATATGGACACACCCAGACACACACACACACATATATATATATATATATATATATATATATATATAGCTAAATCTTGCTAGCAAACGAGAACGCTAACGGCTGTCAAACAAACTGAAAATAAACGCGCACAAACAAAATAAATATTGGAATGTTTAAGATGTTGTTCGGGCGTTGCCATCTTGGAACGGACGGAGCTGTTAATGCCAAAGCTAGCTTTACAGACGTCTGCCTTCGCTAATGCCAAGCTAACAGACAAGTGCGTCAACTACACGCCCGTGACTCCAAGGAGGGCCTTGAATTTCTGCTAACTTTTTGCCATAGTGACTTAATGAGCCTTATAATGACTCACTCTTCTTCTTCTTCTTGTCTTTTTCTTTTCTTTAACTTCTCTGAAAAAAAATCTATTCCATCCAATCCCCTCCGCCCCCCTTCCCCAAAAATGCACTATGAAACCTTTCATCGTGTTGTCTTTCATCCGCATTGCTGCTGATGATGATGATTTTGATGATGATGATGTCATGTTTGTCATGTGACCATGCCCCAATCATGACACATGATGAATATACATTTAAATATATATATACTTTATATATATATATACTTCACTAAAGTCTTGTCAGCAGCAGAATAGCAAGGTATTTAAGTACTAAATGGGTGTTTAAAAAATTAGCTTTAATTTGTTATTTGTTGATTTCTTGTTTGTGTTCTAGATGATCGTTTTTCCATAATTTTATTGACTTATTTATAGTTAGAAAATGGGATTCGGAAAATGTATGGCTATTTATTATTTATTAATTTTTGCTGATATTCAAATTACTCCACTCTCGAAAGCCTGGAACCTTGTAAATGTAACTCTTTCACTAGGGATGTATTTTTACATAACACCAGGACTTCCGGGTGCAGTCCAGGTAGAAATACAGTACCGTAGTGTGCGGCGATGAGACAAGCAATGTCAAACCAAATCCAGTCTTTAATGTGACTTTCTTGTTTTGTTTTGTTCGTTAGATGTGTAGAATGTGCAGGAGACATTTTAATTTGTTTATTCGTTCTAACGCAGATTTTACCCACGACAAACACATTTAAATGGCCTTCTATGCAATCCCAAACGTCACCATAAAGTGCACCAAATGTGAAAGAAATGTCTTTTGGAAATGATGTGATATTCTTATATTGCTGTTGTGCAGATAAGAGATTGGTTATAATTATCAATTTTAAATTTACCCACCACTATCCCGGATGTGACGTCATCTCAACATCAACCAACCCGGCAACTACAACAAACGCCTTATCAAGAGAGGTGCGCACGAATGGCTATTATTTATTATTTGTTATACCTCATATACGCTATTATAATAAATCTGAGCCAACATAAATCCGGTTTACGAAAGCTAACTAGCTCGTTAGTTATTGGAGCTAGCTAGCTTCCGCGGTGCGTGTGTCAAATCAGTTCTTCCGGTTTGTTGACGTCTTATGACAGGCGAGCATTGCCAGGAGGCATGACGAGCTTTGCAGCCACCGTGTTTCGCAAGGTTGAGAGTACGTGCTACCACCTCCCTGTGATCTTCAACACTTTCCTGGTTTTCTCCATTACCGGGGAGGTGAGCTATCTGGTGCTGGTCGAAGCTCCGCTGCAGGCGGACCAGAAGAGGACGGAGTGGTCCTCTCGGTGGAAATCCATGCACCTGCTGGCCCAATACTTTATGCTTTGCAACATTTGCTGGAACGCCGTGCTATTTGTCCGAACTAGCCCCAGCATCAAGGGCGCGTTCCTGGGAGGGGATGGTGTGGGTCATGGATGGAGGTGAGCCGGTTTTGTTGTCGTTAAACCTATTCATTTGAGGTCAGTTTCATGGGCCTCAAGAGTTCTGACGTTGTTGATGTTGTTGTTGTCACCATCTTTACAAAAAAAAAAAAAAATAAATTCTCTTGCGCATTTGGTGCCAGTTGTGTTGTACTGTCAGTTGTCTAATCGTTGTGACATATATGTGTGAATCTAAGAATTGCCATCTAAGAGGAGGCCTGGATGTTTTTAAAAATATCCTACAGGTACTGTTACGCGTGTGAGACACACACTCCTCCACGCTGTTCCCACTGCTACGATTGCAAAGTGTGCGTGCTGCGACGGGACCACCACTGCGTGTTCTTTGGGCAATGCGTGGGGTTCCGCAACTATCGGTACTTCCTGAGCTGCTTGCTGTTCATGTGGTCGGGCCTCCTGTACGCCACGCTGATGAATGCTGAGGTCTTCATCGTCATACTGAAAGAAGGCGTGACTGTGCACAGTGTCCTACTGCTGCTGATACCCTGGGTCATGCTGATTTCAGGTCAGTGGAACCCATCGTTACTAACGCCCTTGGCTGTTTGTCACCTGAAACAATGTTTTATTTCGTTTTATTGGCAAACGCTTCCACAACACGGACCTGCTTCTGCATTCATTCATAACAACGTGGCTGCTCCTGCCATCTGTGATTGGGTGAATTTATTGTACACAAAAACATTGCTTGTAAAAATGGGCGATTGTAAGCAGACCTCGAATTTTGCCTTAATCAGAAATGTATGTGGCCGCTGTGAGAATTGTGATTGAAAGAAGCGTGTTTGTGCATGTAAGCGGAAGTTCTGACTGCCCACATGATACAACAGCTTTCTATTTGCTACCGTAGAAGAGACATTGAGTTTAATGGGGCGTTTGGGAGCATTTACAACCAACCGTAACCTTTAAATTATTCTGAGGTCTGATTAAGAGTGAAAACAACAGCACAACCATCGCAATGAGTTACGCACGGAGCCAGTGATGGTTAAATAGCGTGAGGCGCACAGCATGGATCCATCTGCTCATCTGCGCTGAGACGGTTTGCATCACGAAACATGTGCGTAACTAGAGCTATATTTTCGACAAACATTTTGTACGCAACTTGAAAAGTTTGTACAAACCTAATTCCAATGAAGTTGGGATGTTGTGTTCAACACCAATAACAACACAATGATTTGTAAATCACGTTCAACCTATATTTAATTGATTATGCTGCAAAGACAAGATATTTAATGTTCAATGATCAACACTGTTGTTTTTAGCAAATAATCATTAATTTTGGAGCTAAGCCCTTCAGTGATTTATAGACCAGCCGCATAATTTTAAAATCTATTTTACATCTGACTGGGAGCCAGTGTCAAGACTTTCAGACTCAAATAATATTTTCTAATGTTTTTGTTCTGCTCACAACTGGTGCTGCAACGTTCTGAATGACTTGCAGTTGTTTGATGCTCTTCTGTTTTCTCTGAAGTTTTGTCGTACCAAATGGACTGAGTCATGCTCATAGTCCTGGTAATGTCAATGTCCCTCTCATCCACCAGGTCAGGTCTCGGCACATGCCTTCGCCTTTGCCTTCATTGCCGACACATGTGTCGTGGGCTTCCTATTGGTCTCTGCATTCTTCTTCTTCCATCTCTTCCTGCTTTTCCGGGGACAAACCACAAGGGAGTGGTACTCATCTCGCCGCCCCTATAACCTTGGACTCCTGGAGAACTTGCGTCACACCTTTGGCAGTTGCTGGTACCTTTGCTGGCTCTGCCCACTTATCCCGTCACCTCTACCTGGGGATGGGATACACTTCCAGGTGACGGGATCACTCGAACCTACCCGGTAATAACTCCGGGGGTTGGCTCTACTCAGCAAAGACATTACTGAATAGTTTTTGTAAATGCTAGATTCTTTGAATATTCCCTCAGAAAAAAAAAACATTGTTTTCCAAACCGGAATACTTGGCACTGAATTGGTTGACTGAATGCACTGTTTGTGTTTATAATGATTACTGTGTGTTATGGTTTTATGACTATTGCCACTGCCCTCAAGCACTCTTTGTCATCATTTTGCACTAATGGTGGTGGCTGCTAACCTGCCAAAAATTAATCCCAAGTATGCCGTTAGCGCACATCATGAAACACCACGACCCTTAGACAGGAACTGTTTTTGTAGAAAATCATCAAGAGAACATAGAGTGGGGGAAATCAGACCAAGGGTGTCACTTGTGAACCACCTCATACCATTTATTGCATGACTTACATTGTTTACCAGAGATTGATGAGTACAAGCCTTTGGCCCCACACCATTGACGAATCAGCAATCCATCAGCTCCAACTGCACCACTTGCCTTATTAAATCCCATTTTTTAATCGCACTTATCTGTTTTTTCCCCTCCCTGTAGTAAATCAGTTTTTGTGACGTCTGGAAATTACTTTTTTACAGCCCAAAATATTTTCTCAATATTGTACAAGTATTCCCGACAACATGTTAAAACATTTGCAATTTACGTGGGTATTTGGCCTTGCTGAAATAAACTGTCTCAATCATTTCATTTTACTGTCTTTGGCAGTAGTGTGGTTTTTTTTTGTTTTGTTTTTTTGTATATGAATAATTTAGTCGTCATCGAATTGTTTCCAAGGTCCATCAGTGGTCGTGAATTGAAAGAATCCACTTTTGCTGCTTTTTTGGGCGTTGCCAATTAAAACTTAGATTTAAAAGAATGCAGTTTGTTGATTTTTGTGTCACCACGGCTTTAGCACGATGGCACCAAGTATTTTTCTTCAAGAATTCAAGCGGTGCTTTATTGACGGACCCTAAAAGAAGCCATCGCGCCCGGGCGCCGCTCACAATCAAAATTGGATAAAACAGAGAAGAAAAGTGTGGTAAGTATCTCTCAGACCTAAAGTATTAACATTTTGCTTGAATCAAATTCATTTCATGAGAGTTTTGTGAGGAATTAGTCAATTGTTTCTACGCGAGGGTTAATCGCCCACTTTTAATACAGTTGCTAGTGCTAACTCGATTGAAGACTACAGTATGCTAAACTAAACGTTATTATTGTTATGCTGCCACCAGCTTAGTGTGCAGCAGTATTTGCTGTTGTTAAAACATTTGTTATTTCTGTTGTGTTTGTCTCATTTTTCATTTATTTCCCCATTGCCAGGCATAAGAAAATGGATGTGTCAGATGAAAATATGTGGGTGATTTTAAATGTACATAATGAACACTTTTTTTGTTAGAGCTGATAATGTTATCACTATACAGATTTGTTTTGTATGTCTGTTTTTGTGTGCAGGACAGTGAAGGAGATGCTTGAGAAAATCGCTGAACTTGATCACAATCGGAGTCAGCTGAAACTTTTAAACTCTGAGATGAGCCACCTACTCGATGCAGCAGATGATGAGATGACCTTGCTACGATCCGAAAATGAAGGGTTTAGAAGACAAGTGAAAGCGTAATTAATTATATATTGGTGTTCAGAACAACTGGTGCCGTGGCTATCAGCCTAAATGTTGAAATTGAACCCGTGTTTCATTGTTTTCCTTGCACAAATTTTCCTGCTGGTATGGACCAACGGTTTTGATTTGCACTTATCATTTGTAACATACACTTGCCAAACATCCATCTTTCGATTCTCTGAACCGCTTATCCTCAACGGAGGTGTCAAATCCAGGTCCAGAAAGCAAACATTTTGTCACAGTTTGGCTTTAGCCACAGGTGCTTCTAATCAACTAGCAGATAAATACAATAAACGAAAGAAGAAGCGCCTGTGGCGAAAGCCAAACTCTGGCAGGGGTTTTAACTCTCTGAAACTGGATTTGCCACCTTGAGCGACACTAGGGTCGCATAAGTGCCAGAGTCCATCCCAGCTGGGAGAGAAGTCCAAGTAACTCCAGCACACACACCCATTTCCTGGTTTTAAGCGAGCGAGACAGAGCCACCCGTCGACCACGAACAAGTCCTAAAAATACAGTATACTGTATACTATATACATTACACAAATATTGTGTTGTGCAATAATATTTACAATATTTACTGATATTTACAATTTCATATGTACGGAAGGATGAAATAGTGAAGCTTGTGATAAAACCTTTAGCGAGCAGCATGCGCCATTCCCTGGGTCTATTCACTTGAATGAGAGGTCTCCAGGTCTCTAAAAGTAGGGCAAGGCGCATCCTGTGGAACCTTCCAATGGTCTTGACTGCAATGAAGACACCCTGAATTGGTTGCCAGCCAATCGCAGTGCACATATTGATAAGCAAGCATTCACCCTCACATTCACACCTCCGGCCAATTTCGAGCCTTCAATTAACCAAACATGTATATTTTTGGAATGTGTGAGGAAACTGGGGCACCCAGAGAAAATTCACACACATACGGGGAGAACATGCAAACTTCACACAGAAAGGCCGCAGCCTGGATTCTAACCCACGACTTTTGAATTGTGAAAGGGGTGTGCTAATCATTTGGGGACAGCTTTTAATACAGTTGCCACCTACAAATACATTCATAAACATAGTTCAATGCATGCCTTTCTGACAGTGTCACTCAGAACTTAACTACTGTATTTCCTGTATTACAATTAACCCCTTTCATGCACTCTGCAACCTGATAAAATGATAAGCTGTCCACTGTAGTAACCGCTACACGTTCTATGTCTGTAGGTTGGAGCAGATTGTCGTAGATGGTCAGCACGTGGAAGCACAGCCTTGCAGCTCATCACTGCGGGATGACCTCGACGTAAAACAGTCCACTGAAATTACGCTGCAAGTACTGGTAGGTTACACCGTGTGTTGTTGCCGCCTTTGGAGCATTTGTAAAAGCATTCCTGTTGATAAGATAAGGATTCGAATTTTATCTTGAATTCTGCTCATATCTGATTGACGCTTTTTGTTGTTTTTTCCTTGTCCGCAGGAGGAGGAATGCAATGCGATGAAGGAACGAAATAAGAAACTGATTGCAGAGGTCTGACAACTCTTCTTCTCTCTATTTCTAGTCATCAATGTGCTGTTAGGCAACTTGCAAAAAATCAGTGAGCATTAGAAATTGTCTGCGGCACTGTTGACATTTTATGATTTGTCAGGTTCAGATGCTCCAGCAGCAAAGAGAACAGGACAAGATGAGCTTGAGCGAGTTCAGCGCTGCCCTTAAAAACATTGAGGTACAGTCTGGCTGAATGCAATTTGTTCACTTGCAGTCGCGTTATCTCTGCTTCTCTTAGTCTTTCGAACATTTGAGGGAGACTTTGTCCTTGCTACTCTGTTCTATTTGTCAGTTTAGAACAGAAGAAGCTCAGCTAGAACTTCAGCAAAGGGATGAGGTCATTCAACAGGTACAGTATGTCAAGACAGGCAAAATCCCTGTCATAAAGCAACAATTTTATTTAAACGCTTATCTTCGTTAGCCGTCTGCTATTTTGACTACAGTTGGCATTATGATGTCACATTTATTTGTCTGTGGTAGAGTAAGTTGCAATTAAAGCAAGCGGAGGAAACAGTAGAGGAGTATACCAACGTCATCAAGGTAAGGACGGTCGGACTTGTCTGTCTTCTGTTAAGGTATTGTACCACAGATCTTGCGATGGAGAGATACATGGTACGCTTGGTCTCGATGTCAATTCTGGCACCCGAAACGGCTATGTGGTGCCCGTTGCCAGTGTCTTTAAGGTCCCGGCTGGCGTAGTGAATGTCGGCAAAACCGCACAAACAAGCAGTGCATGAACAAGCAATGAAAAAAAGAGCACCGGCGAAGAGGATAATGTTCAATAATTACAGCCCTAGCTGAAATCTTGGAGTTGTGTGTTTTTGAGGAGCTCAGACGGGCAAACCAGGAGCTGCGGAGTCACTTAGAGGACAGAGAGGATGAGGCCTCGCTGTAAGTAACTCTCCAAATACAGTGGTGCCTTGAGATATGAGTGGCCCCTACTGATGTCTTTTTCGAGATATGAGACATCGTTTGGCCAATTTTTGGCTTTGACTTGCGAGTAAAATTTGAGATGAGAGCGCTGTATGGTGGCAGTCAACACACTTCACGCAGCTTGGTAGATCACCAACATTCGAGTGTCACAGTCCGGCTCCAAGCCTGTGGCAAAGAATAAGGGGACACAGACAACAACATAGGCCAGTTGAAGAATTTATTGTAAACAATAAGTAACTTTAAAAAAGAAAAAGGAGTATGGGATGTGAGTGTTTAAATCTCTGAATTGTGTCCAACATGCATGGATGAATGTAAGTCTGATCTACACCATCTGGAGCTCAAAGCCTCAAATTCATGGTGCTGCCAGGCCCGCTGGGAGCCAATTTCTTGTTCAGTGTCTTGTGCCAGGACACTTTGACAGTGGACAGTCTGAGCCAGGGTTCGAACCAGCAACCTTTCGGTCAATGGAAGACCCCCTCTACCACTTGGGCTGCAGCCTTAGTACAAAATATGACAATAGTCACAGGCACATTTTCTGCATTCTTTGTGAAGAATGACAAATACTACTGCACCTTACTGAGGAGTTGTGACCTGCTCAGCGTACGGAAATGTATCAGTATGTCTCTATTATACTACTCCCAGGTGAGAAAGGCATTGTTTCCACGAGCAGCACAATACCCATTGAATTAAAGCAAAAAAAAAGTGCTCACTGTTTAATCCGTTACTTTTGATTTAATTGTGTATGTGAATAGGTTTATATACACTATAATATTATGGAGTGTGATTTTATTGTATTTTTTTTTTTTTTTAAGGATGGGGGTGCTGCAACAAATAATGGCATTCCTATTATTTTTCAATGGGGAAGGAGGATTTGAGATGTCACTGTTTTGCGTTCACAGAACAAATTAAGCTTTTGTCTCGTGGCACCATTGTGTTTATTTTCAGCAAACACTTTCACGGAGTAATTTTGGTGCACTTTAGCTTTGTTGTTGCCGCTGGTTTCCAGAGTCACTCTCAGTATTTTGATGGAGGAAAAGAAGGCGTCGCACATTCCTGGCATGTCTTTCGCAGAGGAACTCAAGCTCCTAGGCACCCCAAATGAAATTAAAAGCACGATGGCACCCTCCATGGATTCCAGTCAAGTACGAAGCCATTCAATAGCAGACTATTACAGACGATTTGATTTTACGTATGTACATCATTTAGATGCGCAGTGAGGTACCCTGAGTTTTGTTTACAGGAGGAAACTGATGCCACAGAACCAACCAGTGCTCCCGTCCTGTCCCAACAAACAAACAGGTGACATTCCCACGTCATGTATTCCATTCACAATGAAATTATCCTGTAGTTCACTCATTATCTTCTCCCTGTAGGTGCACACAAGCCAAGGAACCATCCACCCAAAAGGTAGTTGTGCTCTGCATGGCCATCATCATCATTTTGGTCATCTTGGCTGCAGGAAATCATGCAAGATATTTCGACTTTCGTCCAGTCCACAACCTTTGGAGGAGCGTGCACCTGATTTTACAGCCCTACCTTAGTGTGCACTATGGAGCCTTACCTCCTGTGTGATCCAAGCAATTCTTATTGTTGTGTACCTTGGATCGTGTTTTTTGTTTGTTTTTTTTTACACGGGTGGGTTGGTGGAGTGGGGGGATCCTGGTATCATGCAGATTTATTCCTTAAATTGAACACCTGTTGTACAACACCAGGATGTAATGCAGATTTCTTTCCATAGGAAACATTTATTTGCAATATGGTTGCATTTGTTTGTTATTGTGGTAGTGCATTGGTGAGATATTTCTGCTGCTTTGAATTCATAAAAAGAAAAAAAAATAGTCTGCACACAAACTTGGCCTCATATATTAATTTGCATGGTACTATACAGAAAAGATGCACTTACCTGTATCTATTTTTCAGATTGGTCATTCAGTTAGTTTTAATTGGTTTTTAGAGCAGGTTTGTTTTTTTTTGTTTTTTTAAGTAAGCTGCAATTCTCAAACAACTGACCTTGGTGCTTCTGCAGCGACGAATGTTCAGCAATACCAAAATTAATGAATTCAAAATGAACCCAAAAGCTCCTATATGATAACGGACAAAAAGGACAAGGACATTTTTGCTGTAATTATAATTTCATAAATATAAGTATTTTTTTTAAACATTTTTGTTGTGGGCAACTGGTTAGCGCGTCGGCTTCACAGTGCATAGGTCGTGGGAGTACCCAGAGAAAACCCACGCAGGCCTGGGGAGAACATGCAAACTCCACACAGGGAGGCCGGAGCTGGAATTGAACCCGATACCTCTGCATTATGAGGTCGACGTGCTAACCACTGGATCACCGGGCCGCCATATATATCCGTCCATCCATTTTCCGATCCACTTATCCTCACAAGGGTCGCAGGGGCTGCTAGAGCCTATCCCAGCCGTCTTCGGGCAGAAGGTGGGGGACACCCTGAACCGGTTACCAGCCAATCGCAGGGCACACAGAGACAAACAACCAGCCGTGCTCATGCTTAGGGACAATTTAGAGTGTTCAATCAGCCTGCCGCGCATGTTTAGGAAATGTGGGAAATGTGGGAGGAAACCGGTGTACCCGGAGAAAACCCACGCGGTGCCCGAGGAGAACATACAAACTCCACACGGGGAGGCTGGGGCTGGAATTGAACCGGGTACCTCTGCACTGTGAGCTCGACGTGCTAACCACTGGCCCACCAGGCTGC
>NW_017805744.1:2282349-2299932 GCF_001891065.2 Hippocampus comes
TCTCTCTCTCTCTCTCTCACACACACACACACACACACACACACACACACACGCATTTAAGCAGCACTGCTCTGTTATCCTTGCATCTTTGCATTGAATGAAATGTACTGTATGTAACCATGACAGGCATATCACATGGGTTTTCTTGCTTTGTGTGTGTGTGTGTGTGTGTGTGTGTGTGTGTGTGTGTGTGTGTGTGTGTGTGTTTTATAAATTCCTGAATTGATATTGTTTATTCAGGTCCCCAGCTCATAACTGAAACAGGATGTCGTCTGCTGCAACGCTGCGAGTCAGACGGCGTCCCCTGGTGGCGCGGTGTGCAATCGCTCCACGAAACCGCCTCCCCGCGCTCCCCTTCTCCGCATTTGCGTACAATCCGATTTCGTTGTGACGTGAAACACGAGGATACGAGGATTCCTTGACGTTTTCATGTACGAGCTGGTTGACGTTTCGACTGGGCGGGTTGACCCGGACTCCTTCCATCTGGGTCGGATGCTGAGATGCTGCTGACGGCCCGAGCCTCTTGACTCCCTGTCCGTTGGAGGAGAGAATATCAACAAGAAAGACAATATCCTTAAATCTTTGGCAACAGCCTGTGATTTTTGTCTCGTTTGTGCACGCGGAGGAGCAGCGCAGACACTTGTGAATGAACCGCGACATGTTGTGAGCTTCGAGGCCGGCGAGTGGTGTCGGCGGGCGAGATGAAGGCGCGGAGCAGACCGAGGCAGACGCTGCTCCTCCCCCGGCTCTGCGTCAGTGGACTCGGTCTGCTCGCAGCTGCCTGGGTGTTGCATCTCAATGACGTTACAGGTGCTCTTTACAATTTCCTTGTACCCATTATACAATATTTCAGGAAATGTAGAAAAAGGAATATTTCTTTATTAAACGCATGCGTTGAGCAGGCAACGATCACATTTTATAAACGTGTGTTCACTATAGCTTCCCCTCTTTGCAGAATCTCGTGGACACTCTGGGGTTGTTGATATCTTCTTATCCAAAAAGCAGGTCGCCATCGCGAAAGATGACAGCAATCAGTCCTCACAGCCTTCTTCTAAATCTGGTAAGACGTTCGTTCTCTCCTGTGTTATAAATGGCACGAGGAAGATATGAGGGGCGTTTCCATCATTTAGCTCTTAGAACAGCGGTTCTCCAACTTTTTCCACCAAGTACTACATCAGAAAAATATTTTGTCTCTCTAATGGCACCACAATAATGATCAACATTAACATACAGTAGTAGGCATAAGTGTGAATAAAAAACGATGCAGTGGTTTATCTATCTATCTATCTATCTATCTATCTATCTATCTATCTATCTATCTATCTATCTACTACCTACAAAAAGTTAGGGATATTTGGCTTTTCAGGTGAAATTTCAGGACGAGCCTAAAATGCATTCAAACCTTTACAGGTGAACTTAAAGGTCAAATGTGAAGTATACTGTGTTTATAAAATCCCAAGTGAAAAATACTTTGTAATGCTTTGAATCGAATGTTTTCATAAGCAACAGCCAAAGTTATTCATTGATAAGCACATCTACCTTTTTTGGATAGCCGGTTGAGAAAACAGAGGTCTTTGAAGTGCTTGTAACAAAGAATGCTCGTCAACAATTTCTTTCGCTTTGTGAGAACGACACAGAGCGTTGCAATTTTCTGGTCCATTTACGTGCCCTATTCTTTTCTTGTCGCCAGTCAAACAACCGTTTGGCTGAATGTGAACGATGCATTGCTGTACAGCGCTGAGGCATTTCGCCGAATAACTCGATAACAATGTCAAAGAGCAGTTAACGGGACAAACCAACAATGCATTACAATGTCTGACTGGCGACTGCAATCTGCAAATGGCATCACTCACCGGAGATTGCCCAACAAAAGCATTTTCCTTGTTAAGCGCATTGCTATGGCTCTAACTATGAACTTAGGTGGGTTGCTTTAAAAAAAAAAAAGTATGCACTAAGTATTACTCAAAAGATGGTTGGCCTAGTGGACTTCACACCTGACTTGTAATGTAACTTTCTCAAAGCTTTTGACTGCACGTGTCCAACTGTTCAATGTTTCAGTTCTTTTTGCACAAGTTGCTGTTCTCGGGAAAAATTTACAACAGGCGTTTGCCCCTTGAATCAACCAATAAATGTCCTGGTTCAATTCGAGCTTGTATTTAAACGGTCGTCCTCATCATGCTATTAACATTTTGACATCATGAGACCAAGACGACATCTAACGATGGAGCAACAGTACCTTGCCATCGTGATGCTTCAAACCAGACGTTCTCAGATGGAAGTGTCCACTGAGCTGAGAGTGTCCCGCAGAGTGTCATCAGATGGTTGCAACCTCGATACTGGAAGAGAGACATAAAGATGTGGGAGTGGACCTTCGGACACATCCCATGCTGATGACCTCCATTGTGAACAATGACCCTTAGAAACCGGATGGTGAATGTCACTCAACTCTCAGCGTGTTTAAGGGAGGTGAGAGGCACCCAAGTGTCACGTCAGACCATTTGAAATCGTTGACATGAGCGTGGTCTGCGTGCTAGATGACCTGCAAGGGTACCGGACCACTCCACCAGGCACAGGCGTCATCGTCTTGCATGAGCCAGGGAGCATTTACTCTGAACGAGGGACCAGTGGGCTTCGGTGCTGTTCTCTGATGAAAGTCGATTCACCTTGAGCAGAAATGATGGCCACCAACGATGTTGGGGAGGTCAAGCAGAGTGCTCTGCATCAGTCACTGTTGTCACCGGACGAGCTTTTGGTGGTGGCGGTGTTGGTGGGGGCAGGCGTGTCCATTCGGTACAGAACTGCCCGACACTTTGTGACAAGCCCATCCTACCTGAATAACATTATTAATGTCGTGAACAATACGGGCCCAATTTCATCTTCATGGATGACAATTCTCAAAAAGAGTGGGAAGTCATGCCTCAGTAGACAATTCATCGACTTGTGAACAGCATGAGAGGTCGTTGTCAAGCTGTAATTGATGCTCAAGGGCACATGATGAGTTGTTGAGAACGTTGACATTTTTTGTTGTGGTGTACCCACCATTGTTGTTAGGTTTTGTCTGAGTGAATTGTTTGAGATGAGGAAATCATCGTTCAACTTAAATGTCCTACTTTAATGATATAATATCACTTTTTACATTTCCCACAAATTTTACTTGAACTATCCCTAACTTGTGAGTAGTGTGTGATTTATGATTTAGAGAGGTTTTTTTTTTGCCTACTATGATAGGGAGAGCTCATATACAGCACTACATTTTGAGAATTATTGTCTGTGAACAATACAAGACAATATTTCTTCGTAGTGCCTCGTGATTCATATCTGGATATTAATATTCGGAGCACTGAATGACGAGGTCACGCACAAATAATCTTTTATAATATCTCACTGTGTGCACTGTGTCTTGGCAAATCATGTGCCCACCACGGAGTGTGCCGAGTACCACAACAATCGTGGGGCATATTAACTGCACATCAAAACATTGAGGCTCACATACTGTATGTAGCCTTTGAGGGCTGCGGTTGCTAAGAAACTGAAGGATGCTTCTGTGGTTGGAATCTGTTGAATCAAAGCGGCAGTAACCTGCTGACGACTGGCCCTCTTCAGCAGTAGCTCTCTCATCACTTAAACATGTTCTCCTGTAGTGGGGCCAATTTTGAGATGCTGGAAGTGCTGAGAGGAGCTGCGCAAGGTAATCACAGAGAATGTGCTTTTACTTGTAACTTAAGACATTTATCTTTGAACAAAATGCATGTTTGAGCACAGAATGGCTCCTTTGTCCAACGTCAAATCTGTCGCACTCGAGTTTACTGTCTGACCTTTCAGGGAATGACACTGGAGAAGTTCAGCTTTGCGGCTTTTGGAAGTGAGCAACATAATTGAGAAAAGTCTCAAAGATGGCAGACGTGATAGTGGAGAGTCACAAGGAAAAAAAATGGGAGGAAACTAATTTGGGGTGCAAGTAAAGCAGCTTAGTCAGACACTGAGCAAATTTTCCCCAAAGAGGTTTTCGTCAGTCCCTCTTTGTACAGTTGCAGGGCTTGTAAACTGTCTGGTGAAAGGAATTACACAAAAGGAACTGGTGGGAAAGTTGCTCCAAAAAAACTGGTTTAAACTAGACTTTTCCGATTTTCTGTCTGATGTTGAAAACGTGAATAATTGAATTATTTATGCTTCAGTTAATAGTCCACTGTTTGTTGTTGTTGTTGTCATCTCTTACTCAGCCATCAGCGAGTTTCCCGAAGACATTTTTACACTGGAGCAGCGGAGACAGGGAGCAGTTGTCCTTCATGTGCTCTGTGTGAGTAAACAGCTTGCCGAGATGAACGCTGGAAGAATCTGATGACGTTTCTTGAAAAATCACACTTCTCTGCTCTTTGCAGGCTATCTACATGTTTCACGCGCTAGCCATCGTGTGTGATGTTTATTTTGTGCCATCCCTGGAAAAAGTCTCAGAGGTCTGAGAGGATTTTTAGTGTGTTTTGTTATTCAGAATGGACTTTTCTTCTTCATTTTGAAAAGCAAAAAAAACAAAATATTCCACCTTTAATGAACCTCCTTTGCTGTACTGTAGAATCTGCAACTCAGCCAGGATGTGGCCGGGGCAACATTCATGGCCGCCGGGAGCTCTGCCCCGGAGCTCTTCACCTCTTTGATTGGTCAGTACTAAACTCATTTCGTCTATTACTCACTCTGGAGTTAACACAATCATACTCTATCAGCAAATTGCGAGCAATCATCAGCATCTTCGCCCGATTGGGACTGATAGTTGTCTGGTGAGTCACTGATGGGGCTGACTTTTATCGTTTCCTGCATGGATATTCATCGGAGATGTGAGTGTTTTACGTCTTTTTCTCATCCTAAACTGGGATAGAGTTCAGCTTTCCTAGCAGTCAGAACGGAAGCAGAGAAGCCGCTGAGTCGAAAAGGGATGGATTGTACACCTACTCAATTTAGCTCACACTGAAAACATGATGAAAAACCGTCAACACACACCCAAAATCTGTGTTCGCTCTTCATTTTGACATTAAGTCCCAAATCAACTTGAATGGATTAGTAACTGTACTTTTTTCCAAAAAACACGTCATAGTCCAAAAAAAAAGAAAAATCCAATTCAGCATAATGGTAAATGTAGTGCACTGACATAACACTTTATCCACACCCTACATTGTCCAAAGCCTCATATTTACACCAGCGTGTTGAAGCAGCAGTGCGTCATCCTACAGAATGGTTTTCCTTTATAATTGAAAATAACTTACTGTAAATTCCAGCATCCCACAACGTTTCCTGGCCAACGGCAGAATCCAGGGCGTTTTTTTTTTTTTTACCCTAACCCTGACTAAAATCCATCCTGCTGTGTTATACTAGCCTCATCCTAGCTAGCACTAAGCTAACCTGTCATCTACGGTCCAGTGTCCCAAGTATCCAAACTCCCTTTGTATGCTGTTGTGACGGCATGAGAGGCCAACAGCAAAGTAACAAAGACGTTAATCCACTGCCGAACTGGGATTTATTGACCGACCGCTTAACAGTTAAATTTAATGCTCATCAGCCGGCCAAATATTCCCATACACACACAAACGCTGTTGCGCTTTCATGCACGTGCGTTTCACATATACAGCAGTATATACGTTACAGTGAGACATGAGTGCCAGTCAAACATTCGCAATATGCTATTACCGGTCCTGACTCAAATCCGAATATTCTGATTCAGTGTTCATTTTAACGGCCAATTCATCACTCAGTACTTGACGCACACAGGCACATCCACACTTTCAAAAACTAAAATGGAAGCATGAGGAAACGATTACATTCCAGAGTGAAATATGAGAAAAAAATATACAACACTGACCTGATAAGAAGATAAACCTCATGGTTCCAAAAAGGTCACACACAAGCAAAAAAAGAAATAAGAAAAATACTGTCTTGGATTTGACGAACGTGGATGGGGGTTGTGGGTGCACAAAGACAAACCGAAGAAAATTTTACTGAATTGGAGTGAAGAAATGAGTCATTTCTTGCTTTGAGGGTGGTGCTCAGAACCGGTCTGATTTGATTCAAGCAGTAAAAATAATGGAGCGTTTTTCCACACATTATGCCGTTCCATTTTCCCACATCACAATTGATCCCGGAGGTTCTGCTCGTTGTGGAAATAAATCTCAGATAAGCAGTTCGAGAACTGCTTCACTGCTTCCCACATTTCAGACAAGCAAATGCTTTTTAAGACACCAATTTTGATTGTTGTTGAAGACACTCTTGTGTTCCCAATGATATTCGTTGAAAACATGACGGACATGTCTCTTTTTGAATGATAAGTTGTGACCTCAGGTTCTCTGGCACCGCTTGTAAAAACACTTAAGTGACTGATGTAACACTCACGAGCTGCAGTAGTATGACTGCATTTGTGACTATATGTGAAGAATGAGACAATGTGAAAAATCAGACATTCACATCACGCTACTGTTAGTTTTGAAATAGTGATTTCATCACTGTCAAATGTGTTTTCAGGAGTGTTTATCACAAAAGGGGATGTCGGTGTGGGAACGATCGTGGGTTCGGCGGTCTTTAACATCCTGGTCATCATTGGTATCTGTGGCATCTTCGCAGGACAGGTCTTACACACACACACACACACACACACACACACACACCATTAAGGTCACATTTGCTGGATCTGAGAAATAAATGTCAGATTTGTGGGTCTTCTCTCTTCAGCCAATCTGTCTGAGCTGGTGGCCTTTGTTTCGCGATGCTGTCTTCTACATCTTGTCCATCATTGTGCTCATTGTGGTGAGACACACTGCTCAGAAACCTCAGTTCATATTTTTCATTTCAACGGAGTACTTGTTCACCTAGACCAGGAGTGCCCAACCAGTTGATCGCAGTCTACTTGTAGTCTGCGGACTGGTCCCAAATTGATCGCCAGAGGTGTCGCAAGAAATGGAAAAAAAAAACAAAAAAAGATTTGTGTGTGTGTGTGTGTGTGTGTGTGTGTGTGTGTGTGTGTGTGTGTGTGTTATTAAGATTCTTTTTTGATTTTGTTGTTGTGTCCACTGCACCCTTAGCATCCCATCAGTTTCATGCTCACAGTTTTTTAAAACTTTCGATTCAAGTTGCAATGGTGATGTTTCTGCATTTAACACACCACAAAAGTGTATCCCTGGCTCTCTGTATCAGGTCTCCCACTAAGGTCGGCAGTGATTTCCTTTTTACAGATTTGGTCTTGTCTGGTATCTAGTTTATTTTTTTTGTTTCGTTCATGTTAGGGTTCATTATAACTGTTGCTCATCACGGCATGGGTGTTTGCGTGCACGTGCGCGCTTTTGGGAATGTGTATGCGTATGCATGCACGTGAGGTAATGGGTCGATCGCAGGAAGTTGGCTGCTTGAAAAGTAGGTCTTTGGTCAAAAAAGGTTGGGCACCCCTGACCTAGACAAGATAATTGAGATTTTTACATTTGAAACTGCAAACCATCATTTATTTATTTATTTTTTGTGAACTTGCAGGTGATCTACGATGAAAAAGTGCAGTGGTAGGACATAATATCAATTATTACACTATATCACATCCACATGCTAATTTGAGTATTTCTATGTGTGTGTGTGTGTGTGTGTGTGTGTGTGTGTGTGTGTGTGTGTGTGTGTGTGTGTGTATGCATGTGCCTCTGCAGGTGGGAGACCGTAATATTGATCTCCATGTATGGAATATACATAATCATTATGAAGTGAGTCTAATCTTAACCCTTTCATGCACCCTGTAACCTGATAACATGATGAAAGGCTTAATACGAAACCTCCATGCCATCTAAAGCAGTGTGCGTGTGCGTGTGTGTGTGTGTGTGTGTGTATGTATGTGCGTGTGTATAGATTCAATAGCTATCTGTGCAGCCTGGCAGAGAGATACTGCAGCAAGGCAGGTCAGCCGTGTTTGAGCGGTCTGCGACGTGCAACAGCGGTGGGGAATGCCGGCGACTGTGATGCCGACAACGTGCCGTTGAAGTCTGGTACGTGCACCCGATTGCAAGTATATCAGCTTATCCAGTGACACAATTGAGGCTGCCCCAATGGAGGTTTTAGTCAACTGAAATAGAACTGGACCACAGGGTACCAGCCCATGGGACGTTTTGCTACTGGATCGCACAGAGACTGAAGAAAAAGTATTTCTTTGCTCATGAGACTGTGAAAGAACTTTTATTTTTTAAAATCAGGTGCATGGTAGAGCTGTGTGATACCTAAGATTTTGGTATCGATTGATACTGGAGCCAGTGCCGCCCAATAACCGATACTTAGGACCTTTACGTTCCGAAAATATTTGAGTATTATGTCATTTTGATTGATTACATCACATTTTTTATTCAAATAAAACTTTCTTTTGGAGTTCTTAACCATGTCATCATATAATATCCTCAATGAAAACATACCTGCACTGTTGTTTAATCCCACACATGGTAAATTCTTGATTTCGTTAGTCCCTGTCTATTTTGGTAACTCAAAGAAACGTCAGCCACTGAAGTTCCTCTAGTTCAGACGCCTTAACCTAGCTTGTTTTGTTTTTATTCGATGTAGTCGCACTGATTACCTTATTTACTTTGGTTTTGATTTCCTTTCTGATGGCCTTGCAGTGCACTGCGGGTCAGAGAGCACGCAAGAAGAAAAACTGCACACTCTGCTGGCAGATAGTGTACTTGCATTAAACCTCAAGCTATTCTCAGACCTAGTGTACATGTATATTATGTACGATATTTAACAACTCACAAAAAGTAAGGGATGTTTGGCTTCCAGGTGAAATTTCAAGGCAAACCTTAAATGCATTAAAACCTTTACTGGTGAACTTAATGTGACCTTTTCTGAGGTTTTCAAATACACATGTCCACCTGTTGAATGTTTCAGTACTTTTTGCATAAGTTCTCCAACGAGGAGCTCAACGGCAAAATTCACAACAGGCGTTTGACCCTTGTATCGATGTCCTGGTTCGATTAGAGCTGGTGTTTAAACAGTCTTCTTCATCATTCTGTTCACGTTTTGACATCATGAGACGAAAACTCTTAGCGATCACTGACATCACCTTAGAATACTTTGTCTCTGATTTCTTAACTTAATTCCTTCCTCTACTTTCCGCCGACATCTTGACTCAGACTCGTGCGCTGTGGTCGGTCAGGACTCAGGGGTGATGATGGTGGATGAGCTGCTCAACCAGCACCCGCACCAGCTCACCTTCTCAGAGGCAAGCCTCCGCCTTCTCATCACCTCGCATTTCCCCCCCTACACCCGCTTGCGAATGGCGGGACGCACGGTCATCAACGAGGTACACCGCATGGCTTGCACCCTTTTCCTAACTCCTTGCTCTCTGTCCCTGAGTGTGCTTGTGAACTATTTGAAACAGAGACGTGTTGGTTAGCAACCATCAGCCTCAACCCATTCGTATGGGTTGCATTACTCATAATTACTAGACCTACCTTGGAAATGTATGAACATGTCAAATGGTACGATTTTTTTTTTCGTTCCTTGGTCACGTCACACGTTTGTTGCTAGGCAGTATTCATAGGGCTCAATTCTCAACGCCCAATAGACCAATAATGGTGGGGAAACGAAGAGCTTGCAAGACCAGGAAATCAAACAGAAACACACACAAAAAAAAAAAAAAACACACTTAAGTGGCATAGTGAGACAACTTGATACATGCACTTTGATTATACAAAATACATATAAATTGTTACTCTGCAGTACATATAAAATACATCACGGATAAAAAGAAGAGCAACTGTTCCATCTGATGAGGCACTAATAATGTCGTCGCCACTGAGGTTAACCGACCTTAAACTCTAAATCTAGACAGAAAGTGCAAGCCAACAAAATAGTTCAGTCAAGACTGGAACCGAAGCACTTGAAAAGGACGAGTACGGACGGGGATGGAGGGCAATTATTGTGTGAATAAGGACGGAGGGACAATGACAGAAATGTTCCCAGGTCGCAGATGGAGGACGAACCGGCAAAATAGGGTAACGTGCCCATCTCTGCGAATTGCATTTGCTCCGTGACCACGCTCGTAACGCAGAATGTATGTTTCTCAAAGTATCTTTCCCATTTGAAATGAATAGAAATGCCATTACACAGTTCAAGTCCCCCCACGGCCCAAAAATGACATTTTGTAATTACGGCATTAAAAAAACATTTGTAATGTTTTTTTTAATACCATAATAGGAAATAGAACTCTAACATTGGAGCCTGCCTGCTTCATAAAGCACAGCAATAACATAATTAAATACATGGTAAAGAATGAAATATTTTGTGCATCGTGAATAATTACTCATTGTGGTGTGTGTGACTTGGACACTGGCGCCATGCAGATGCCAATCAAGATAAGTTTCTCAACTACTGGAAAAGACTCATTACGATGCAGTAATAATTGTCATTTCTTTGCAGATGATAAAGAATATATCCCTGTGGCCATATGTGTGTGTGTGTATTTTTTATATTGTCTTTCTATATGTGTTGATGCATATGTGTTTAAAGGGTTAAACACAATGTTAGAACACACATTGCGCGCTAGCATCAAGCAAGCCGGCAAAGGCAAAGTTGTGTGGCTGTTGTAAATGCCCAACGTGTAATTCTTTGTTATGTTTCGTCTGACAAGAAACTTGAACTGGAAGTGGCATGAAACTGCTTGAAGCCCCATTTGGAAGAATTGCTTTTTTGTGAAGGGATTTGACTTCAGTGCCACCATACAGCACGCGCGAGTCAAATCAATCTTGTCTTGAAAAGAAATCATAAGTGAGGCCACACATAGCTCAAGACACCGCTGTATTTCCTCCCAAGGCTGATAGTTTTTTTTAATCACACCAATTAAAAAAAAACAAAAACGGTCACAAACTCTCTTTACAATCTGATCTGTTTCTCTGCTCCCTTGCATGTATCATCGCCATTTCCCATATTTAATTTGCTCTACTGTGATGATGTGTGCACGTGGCTCATCTCTGCTTCTCTACTTGTCAGCTGTTTGACCCCGACACGAACTAACCCCGAGCACTCCGCGGCTGCTCGGCTCGTTTGGTGCTCCACGCTCTTTCTCCTCGTACCTGGGTTTCATTCCCCCCCACTCCCTTCCCACAGAGGCAGAGACTGATCCGAGCTCAGGTCGGGGCCAAAGATGGCGGCGCCTCAGCGGACGATGGATGCGGTGCCGGCGGGTCGTGGGGGAGAGAGAACGGGTCGGTTGCTGAGGCGGACTGTCAGCCTTTGGACGCGGGGAGAAGGGAGGCAAAGGAGACCGGGCGGGAGGTCGGAGACGCAGCTGCTCAGGCTAAAGAGGAGGAGGAAGAGGAAGAGCAGGAGGCGGAAGGGGATGAGAACGCTCCCTTCAAACCCTTCATCATGCCAAGTGAGCACTTGATGGCTTTGTTGGTTGACCTCAATATCTCGTCTGATGTAAATGATTGAATCTGTAATCGTGCTTCTGGATGTGTTTGTGTGTGTGTGTGTGTGTGTGTGTGTGTGTGTGTGTGTGTGTGTGAATACGTTGTCAGATGGTCGGTGTGTGCGTGTGAAATGGCTGCTCTCCTGGCCGGTGAGTCTCTTGCTTCACTGCACGGTGCCCGACTGCAACCTTCCGCAGTGGGAACGCTGGTACTTGCTCACCTTCCTGACCTCCACACTCTGGATCGCCCTCTTCTCCTACCTCATGGTGTGGATGGTACGAAACGCGCACTTACGCACTTAAACACACATGCAAATAACTCAGTGGTCGGACTCCATTTGTATCATTCTGCAGCAGTTTTCAAAGCACAGTTGCCCATCTTGCTTGCACATTGTTTGACAGATCTTTCAAGTCCTACAGAATATCGTGATCGATAAGATGAACACGAACCTCTTTCACCCGGGAAAAAAAAAAAAGTTTCTGTCAGTCTCTGTTCTTCAGCAATTTGCAGCACATTTTGGGTTCACCAAAAACACTGCCATCTGAGCAAAAAGCAGAGAACACCGGCTTCTTTGTGAAAAGAAACATGTCGAGCAGAACAATGAGTTTGACAAGAATATATTTTTCTTTTATAAAACCTGAAATGATACAGCAGCAAGACTGAGCAGGAAAGCACTTTTGATGGTAAAATAATCTTTTCACAGATAACACAACTAAGCAGAAGTGTCAAATCCAGGTCCAGAGAGTAAAAAGCGTGCCACAGTTTGACTTTAGCCGCAGGTGCTTCTAATCAACTAGCAGATAAATACAATAAACTAAAGAAGAAGCGCCTGTGGCTAAAGCCAAACTGGGGCAGGGTTTTTACTTTCTGGACCTGGATTTAACACCTCTGCGAGCCATGACACTTAACTAAACTTGTCCGAGTTTCTCTACCTCCTAATCGACGTGACAAGCTGAGATGCGCCTTCTAATCTTTAACTCTTTCAACTCAGAAGCTGAGCTGATGTCAAATCCAAAGTGATTCAAACGTCGACATCTCCTGGTATTACAGTTGCGTTCAAGATTGAATTTCACAGACAAGCCGAGCGAGACCCTTTTCCTCGCTTACCTGTAGAAAAACGTGCTTGGCAAAAATATTTTGCCGTGGCAATGAACGGTTGCATTCCAGGTGACGAATATAAATGGTCAAAAATGGACTTCGCCCATTCCAGTTCTCCGTGTCTCAGCTGTATTTTCCTCTGTCCAGGTGACCATCATCAGCTACACACTTGGAATTCCAGACGTCATCATGGGTATTACCTTCCTGGCGGCCGGCACCAGCGTACCCGACTGCATGGCCAGCCTCATCGTCGCCCGACGAGGTGCGCGTCCGTGTCAACACAGCACACTTTTTACACTTGGTGATACACCACCACCATGATTTTTTTTTTAATCTAAAAACGGACACAACGTACGTGCATTTCGCAAGCTCGGCTCTTGTCGTTGCAACGTTAGCGTTTCCTCTGCAAACTCCAAATCAGGTCGAGGCCCGAATCTGATACTTGCGCTGTGCGTTTTCTCCTTTCTTCAATTGCCTTGCGAAGCCTCGTCCATAGCTTTGTAAACGAAGCCCGCTGGTTTTCCCGCTGTGGCGTTTTTTTTTCCCGCAGGCTTGGGTGACATGGCCGTGTCCAACTCCATTGGCAGTAATATCTTTGACGTGTTGCTGGGCCTGGGCTTCCCCTGGGCACTGAGGACACTCATTGTCAGCTACAGCTCTGTGGTAAGCTTGCACATTATATCATACTCATTCCTACCTGGGGGGGTATTCTTTGAAGTCTGTTTATTGCTAAGCATTTCACTGCAGAAAGCAAGGCAGAATTGCATTCATAACTTGCGCATGTTGCAAAGTAGGTTGCTGCATACGTAACTGATATCGCCACAGTCTAAATCTGGGAGCCAAAAGCATTACCTGTAGCTCCTTTTCCATGTTTTAGCCGCCTTTTCTCCTGCAAGTCTAACGAACAAAAATGAACCCGCATTCACAAAATGTTCACATTATCATGTTGGTCAGGCGGAGAGACGTTCAGCTCACGTTCGCCCAAAATGTGAATCAGGCACAACATTGCTTGGCGAACAAGTGACTCCCCCCATAATGCTTCACAGATGGCGATGTAAATTGTTTACCTTCGTTGCTTTTTCCTTACATAAGGTGCAGTTGATTGTTCTGTGCCTGTCGGTTAGTATAAGGGTGTGTTTCACCACATTTCTGTTATTATCTGTTAACTATTAGGTTTACATGTGCAAACCACGCACAGACCAGATCGTGGCTGAATTTGGTGTGATCAATGCCTCATGTTAGTCATCACGTGAGCTTTATGTAACTTGGGCGTTTTTAGGGGCTGTTAATGACCCAATACATTTGTTTCTTTAGGTGACTATCAACAGCAGGGGCCTGGTCTACTCGGTTATCCTGCTCTTGGCCTCAGTTACACTCACTGTGAGCACATCCGACTCAACAATGTTCGATCCATCTCAGGCTTCTTTGTCGTTCAACAAGTTCTACGAAGGACAGGAAATGACCGAATGCTTTTTTTCTCCATGCTTCAGGTCCTGTGCGTCCATTTGAACCGCTGGAAGTTGGACCGCAGGCTGGGCCTTTGGCTCATGCTGCTCTACGCTATCTTCCTGTTCTGCTCCATCAGCTTCGAGAGGCTGTAGACTAGGACACACAAACACACCACACACCACACGCGCTTTTGTCACTGGTATGAATTTCACGCCTCACGTCTAAGAGCTCCCTTAAATGGTAAATGGTTGTCACTTATATTGCGCTTTTCTACCTCGGGTACTCAAAGCGCGTTACACTTTTAACCTCATTCACCGAATTCAGCATCAGGAGCAACTGAGGGCTCAGTATCTTGCTCAAGGACACTTCAACATGGTCGAAAACTCCAACTTCTGGGTTGGGAAACGACCACTCTACCAATGAGCCATCCCATTCCCTTTTGATAAACAAGTATTTTACATGGTTTTTGTACTGCCACTTCTGCACACCACCCACAGACATTGAAAATTTGTATTCTACCTGCTGTGCTTGTACTGTGCAAAAACGTTCACTATTTCATCACTGCCACGCCTTTGTTGGAGATTACATGGCATGTAGTTGCTACTTGTTTATATATCTAATTTTTTTTTCCTGCTTGGTTTTATCATGCCTTTGTGTGGTAGTCCTAAATGAGAGGCTGACCACGCGCGACAGCGTGTACTAAGACGTGCGTGTTGGCTTGGTGTGCAGACTTTTTGTGCTTGGAAACTTGGAACTTGTTTTATTGTTTCTGATTGTCCATGCCGGGAGGATGTATTTGGCTGTGTTGTTGTCGGGTAAATTAAAACGCTGCATCATGTGAAAATGATCCCGCACTCTTAAATGCCTGCTGACTTCAGTTGCAAGATGGAACGGGACAGAGTGGTTTGGGTGATCTGAAAAAGTCCACGATTCATAGTGAGTCTTCATTACTTGTAAGGACTTTGACATCAAACCCCATCGTCAAGGACATTTAGTTGACTGAAATTTCACCCAAAAGGCCAAACTTTTTGTGATTAGTCTCCTATGCAATAAAAAGTAGTCATGTGATTTAAATGAAAACAAATCTTAGCTGAACTGGGGCTTTCCCCGTGTTGTCGAACCAGCCAATCAGAGAGCGCAACAGTCCCCGGCGAGCAGGAAGGACTGGGTCATTCAAACCAAAAACCAACCGGCAGTCTTAAATCAGACTGTGGTGCTGTGTTGTGAAAACAATCACACTTCAGCTGAGCGAAAGTAGTGGAATTTCTCAAGGAAATACACCATTTTTATTTCAGTCAGGCTTGTCGGCGCTGTCACCGAATAAATGTAAAAAATAGTACAACAAAGTACATCATTTTAAAAATATGGAGAATGGAGGCCTGACATATCCAATGAGTCAAATGAATCCAAAGGTCACAGGCATAACAGAAATACAAACAAGGCAACACAGTACATAGAATGTTGAAGCGTATACGTGAAAGTGTTCACCACACACTTTACAAAACCACTAGAAAATTCTCCCAATACCAATGGCATATTTTGTAATATATATGTATTTAATAATAAAAACAAAAGACAATATTTAGGCGAGTGCATTCACTGGGTTGCTGCTGACAATGATGTCACCGTGAGTGGTCTCTACAACATCTCTGAAATGAATGTGGCTGTGTTAACAAGCTTAATAGTGAACTAACACCAAGCAATGATATGGAAATGTGACAAGCAGCCAGTTAAAGACTTTAAAAAATAAGACGATGAGCACCTTTTGGTGGATAAATACCAATAGAAAAATGATAGTAAGCTATGATATAATGTTCCTTCTTTTGAACCCAGTCTACAGTATGACATTTGACAGTGTTTGGTTGAATTTTTGAATCCATCCAGCAACATAATGAGCTATGTGGCCCGACGTGAAAACCTTTCAATGGGGGGAGGGGATGCTCCAAAAGATCTGACAATGTTCACGGACAAATGTCACTACAAAAGTCCACTAGTAACCAGAACAATAACAACACTAATGGAATAATTCTGCAGCAACATACGGTTTGTGGAGTGTTCTGCCCCCTCCACATCCTGCGAGTAAAAATAGATCATTTGGAGGAAAACAAAACACTCTGCAGTGCAGATGTGCCACTCTGTTTGCTCCCAGGAGCACCCATGGAGACGGCTGTTGCTATGGTTACCCCATGCTCTCACTCTCTCTTTCTCGTCTTGTGTTTCTGGTGTGTAGCAGCAGTCCAGGACAGATGTGTGCAGATGAATGTGTTAAGACAGCTACGCTTCAGCCACATGTCAACTGATATGAGGTCTGTTTTGGCATCCTGCCCCCTCCGACTCTTGCTGCCGACCCGTGGGGCGGTTGAGCTACATTTGGAAAGAAGTGGGCGTTCTGATGTGTTGCTTTGCTCAAACAGTGGTCATGTGAAAGAGGGGGTGAGACCAACTAACTCCTCCCATGTCACTCGGAGGCGGAGCTCTGGTTCTGCTGGTAGATGGAGGCTTTTTCCTTGAGCAGGGCCAAGCACAGGTGGCAGCTCCAGCTCCCTGCAAAAACACACAAATAGAATGATTTATTGTGCCAAGTCACCTTCGTGTTGTTCACAGTAGAAACATCAAACACATCTGGGCCTTCTCGTGGAAGAGCATTTCATTGTTCTGCCAATCACTATGAAGACACTGGCATAATCAGATGGACAAACAGTGCATTATTTGGAGTACAGATTCTTTTCATGTATTTTATGGGGGGACTTATTCACCGCTTTTCACTTTTAAAAAATCCTCGTCTTTATTTTATTTATTTTTTTGTGGTCTGGCCAAAGCAACAGAAATAATGTTGGCACCATTTCGGTGTTGCCGTTTGACTTAATTCAATCCACGTGCAAGGTCACAGCCAAAGTCAAAGTCTGTTTTTGCTTCTCATTAGTAATAACAATTAGCCTCTATTGCAGGGGTGGCCAACCCGCGGCTCGCGAGCCGCATGCAGCTCTTTGGCTGGTTCAATGCGGCTCCCGGGCTTTCACACGACAAGCGTCGGCAGTGGCGATGCCATTCAAACGAAGGCGCTAAATACACAGAATGTACTACGTCGGGCTATCATCAATCCCTTTACTTGATTGACATAGAAGGCAACCAATCAGATGACTTCATCACCGCTCATGCGCAAACAACGGCGCTAAGCGCGAAGCTAGTCAGTGAATTACCTCTGATCCTAAGGCAGGGGTGCCCAATATGTCGATCAGAATCGACCGGGAGCCAGCGAACTGGTCCCAAGTCGACCGCAAGGGGTGGGAGGAGGAAATGGGTGGGGGAAAAAAAAAAAGATTTGGTGTTTGTATCTTTAGCTTTCATTCATTTTCGGCCTGTTCCGACTGTTGCTCATCGTGGTGTGCGTGCATATGTGCATGAGTGCACTGGTGTGTATGTGTGTGTGTGCGCGTGCGTGGAAGGGTATATGATGTGGCTTTGCAGTAACACAGTAAAAAAATTGGCCCTTCGTCTCTGACTGGTTGGCCACCCCTGCTCTATTGCCCAACATTCACTATTAGGTGTACTTCCAAAAAGTGACGTTAATGACTTAAAAGGTTTGTATTAAGTGCTAGTGTACATCAAATGAAGCCTTAAAAAA
>NW_017805744.1:2299974-2359568 GCF_001891065.2 Hippocampus comes
ACACACACACACATTTTGTTTTGCATCCATCTTGTTGCATGCACCAGAAATTATAATTACAACTTCGTTTTGTTGAGTGGATAATTTCCCACACCGGATGATATCTGACAGTGTTTGGGAATCGCTGATATAACGTACGACGACTGCCGCTTACTATCCAATATCACCTCATTTAAGTTAGGCTCGTGTGGCATCTTACCTTCGGGTGGTTCCGTCATGGGGGGACTAAGGCAGTACATGTGGTAGCCTCGGTCACAGTCGTCACAGAACAGCAGCTGGTCCTGCGAAAAAAAAAAAAAAAAACCCACATCATTGGTTTAACTCATGCTGACTTCTCGGAAATAAACAGCCACTTGTGATGACCGTTTCTTAATCAAATCAAAGGGGCTCATAATTTATTAGTTTAGCTTTTCCATGCATTTTGTACTCCTGTGTAGTATACATGTATAATATTTTAGGATAATACTGACTAAAAAAAGCACATTTCATGCAAGTACAGTCATACCTTGACTTAAGTTTTTTTTTCCAATTTTGATCAGTGCCTCCTAATTTTTTTGCCTTATTGTTGTAAGACAAAATTAAGATTACTGGTGCGCTTCAGACATGCCACTCTTTATTTAAAACGGGGGAAAGAATTGAGTATTTAAGGTCGTGTACCCCTGCGGCACATGTTTTTTCAACCCATGGAAATACGTTCCATTCAGTTATCTAGAATCTAATCTTAAATCATTCGCTGATGTCGGCACGATTAGCGAGTTGGGATTTTAGGAGCAAGTCCAGCCCCAAACATAAACATATACATAAATACGCATTTTTATTTCTGTAGCATTTTCACAACGGCTGCAGCTGATATATAAAGGAACACACTGGGTCCTGCTTATTTTGCCGCATGAAAAAAAAAAAAAAAGCATTGCTTCATTCTGTAACAGGTCATTTGTTCAGGAAGATATCAAATAGGGCAATAATTTCAATGTTGCAACATTCAGCAACCATATCGTATGTTTTTCCAATGTCGTGCGGTCCTACTAGAAATTCCTACGCCAAAAAGACTATTGCATAATATACCCCAAAGGTGTTGAAGGTGTGCATGTTTATGCAGCCGGGTTAAAAACAGAAAGCTCCCTTGCTGACATGTACTTATTTATTGTATGTTCCCTTACCAATTTTGTGTTGAGTCACAGTACAGGTGGAAAATTTGATGAAATTAGTCTCTATAAATTTTTGTTCTCAGATTTATGCTTGCTATCATTCCACCACCATTCCCATGGAAAGTTTCCAATTTGCAGTTTTTCCAAAATCCCCCATTTGAACTTCCCTCGGAAATTTAGCGGAAACTTTCCACCCCTTTGCAAGTCTAATTGTGATTGTGCTCAGAGCTGCGCCGTGTGCTGTGTATGCTTTTTAAATTGGATTTTGCAGGGATTAAAGATAAAGCTCATTCTCACATCATTCTCCGACGTGCCACAAACATTGCAGCACTTGCACTCGATGCACTGCCAGCGGTAGGTCTTCACTGCGGCCATCATTACGGGCGTGAACTGGAGACATGTTGGGTGGCCTACAATGGGGGGTGAAGAGACCAGACCCAACCATGAAACCAACCGTGAACATCAATTGCACTTCATGTGCACAATTGGTAGCGATGGGGTGAGGGTTCCCATCATCCCAGCCATACCCGAACGTCCACAGTCTGAGCAGGACACAAGCTCCTCTGATTGGCCAGTCTTCTGGTTCAAGGTGGAGTCTCCCAGACAGAAGTCGCAATAATCGTTAGGCAGAGCTAGACCATTTGGACCCTTTTTCGTTGCTACACAGGAGAATAAACACAAACATATTTAAAGCACTTGTCATTGGTCATTAGAACACTTCATAGGAGCCAATATGAGCAATTCTATCATAGCTAACTACACTCACTTAGAATTTTGCACCCAAAAAAAAAAAGTTTATTGTTGTGATTGTTGATTGCAGTGGTGTACCGAATCATACTGAGTGCCTCTCATCAATGCTTACGTTACTTTTAAGGCAACACATGATGTACCATATTGCAAACCCAAATAATATTGATTCATTTTCTTTACAGCAAATCCTCACTAGGGTTGTTGGCAAGCTGGATACCGGCCGACTTTGGCCGATTGGCTGGGTCGGTGGGTACACCTTTGAGCTGGGTTCAAATAGTTTTGGATTTTTCATTATTGTTTGTTTTTACTTTGTTTTGAGTTTTTTATTTTTTTTAGTTAGTTCATTAAAAAAACATCACAGCAAATACAGTACTGTCTACTAAAAACCCAACTAAAATATTTTGAATACAGTACATTTTTAAAACAACCATCCACCAATCAAATAATGCTGGACATGCAAGAGGTAATGTATGATGCTCTGCTGTCTTTGAAGTACAGTAAATGCAGTGCATGAACCCTGTTTGTGTTCGTTAACTACAAGACCGTAATTTTACCTCCAACTGGTCGCCAACATATCACAGGACACATGTAGACAAACAATCATTCACACTCACATCTTGGAACAATTACAGTGAGTCATCAATGAATGTAACATGTTTTTGGACTGTGGAAGGAAGCAAGACTGCCCTAACAAAAACAGATACAAGCACGGAGAAACTCAAATACTAAACAGTCTTAATATTTAACTATTTGACAGCATTGTTATCTTTGCAAGGACATATATATTTTCTCTTCCTACAGCATGTTAGATTGTGCAAGTGTACCGAATGATCTACCCAGTAATTGTTTAAAAAAAAAAAAATAGCCCCTGTCATTTCAGAACCATTCAAATCTCTTGACACCATGACAGACAAAACAAAAATGAGCAAGGGAACGAGCTGATGATGTGAACTGAATCTGAGTGACAAGTATTTACAAGCAAATTTGCATGCATTTAAAATATATCCACACGATAGATAGATACTTAATGCGACCTGTGTTTTGGGGTCAATTAGTGATCAGGCTTGATAAAAACTACTAAATACTCTATCATCGATTCGTTCAGAATATGGAGCAATGTATAACATCTACGGTACTCTGCAGTTGAGCCCCACCATAGTGATAATGCATTGGAAAAATGATCTAAACCCTTCTTCTTCTTCAAAAACAAAAGCAGCTCAACATTAAATAGAACAATGCTTACCTGTTGAGAAAATCTCCTTCTCTGACATTAATAAATAAAAATTTTAAAAATGCATAAAGATTGCCAGTCATTCATGTGGCCGGCTTTGATTTGTTTAAAGTATTGTTATCTTGCTTCGAGAGCTGTAAACAAGTCCACACGCTTATTTTCCAGCCATGCCAAGTAGCCAACGCCTGCTCCTTTTTGGCTCGCATGGGAAGCTGGGCTGGATGTGTTTTTGGTTATCTTGTCCTGAATTGTTTGTCCAGTGTCTATATTTTACCTGGTGTGTATGTGACATAGTAAGCGCACTATCGAAGCTGTTTGGCTGCGGTGTAGCTTGACAGAATCGGCCCAATCTATGCAAACTGTACTTACTGTATGTGAAATTAACGAACACACTTATTGAAACTGTTTTTTCTTTTTTTGACAAAAATTAAATGGTGTTCGGACTAATGACCTGCCAAAAGGAAAAACTACACAAACACTACTAGTCTATGGTTGCATGGTTGAGGGCGCGAAGGCAGAACTTCCACCTGCCAGTGCACATCTTTCCACTCCCACAACACGAGGCTGAAAAGAGCACATTCGTTTTCGGGCTCACATACACGATGGTACAGAATGACCCAAAAGCGAGCGAAGTTGGGTGTTTTTTAACGGCTTATTTGGCAGAGCTGATCAATGATGTAATTGATACATTGAGCAAATTATGACATGACAGTCGATCACCCATTTTGCATAAAATGCAAAATATTGAACGATTTCGATCATATCTGTGAATACTGTATATGTATGCAAACAGGATGGATTTGTTGGCGTCAAACAAAAAAGTTGAATATGTAAGAAGGTATTGGTTTACACTTGTTTCTAACAGAACCAATGGGTGCATCTTTTGCAAACTTTGAGATTGAATATGAAGGGGGAAAAAAAAAAAAGGACGGAAGAGGGCGAAAAAATGAGGACGCGATTTCCCTCAAGCACACACATGCTACAGAGCATGCAACCCCATGACTGCTCCCCCTCCCGCTTTTCTCGCGCCGTCTCTCCCTCTCTCAGTACTTGAGAGTGACTCACTCTTCTGTTCCTCAGGCTGGCGAGGAGTGGGTGGTGCCTCGATCTCCTCGCGGTCCTCGCCCTCCTCCTCCGCCAGGTGAGAGTGTGTATAGTGGTAGCTCAGGCCTGGGCGGTTCTTGTAGCGTTTCCCACAGACTGACATACACACACGGTAATACACAAGGGTTATAGTGATGGTTGAATTACCGTACGGAAAAAGATGGGCTCTCAGGTGGAGCCAGGAAAGTGCGTTGTTCATTGCCCCGCAGAAAGCATTCTTTCTTTAAACTTTATTTACATCACATGTATTTTTAGAGATGCCTTCCCAGCAGCAAGCTCATACAGCAGAGGTGAGAACTGGCACAGCAGCCAAAAATTATACAGAAAAAAAGGACCTTCTCAAGAAGAAGGCAGGGGGAAAAAAAAAACTTCCAAGCGAGCAACTTTTCAACGTCAACTCAAGTTCCAGATGGCGTCTTTCAGATCGCATCATGCACAGCAGAAGGCTTGATGTCGTATTTCAGCGGGAAAATCAGAAAGCTCCCTTGCCAAACATGCATGACACGTACACAGGTGTGAAAGACAGAGAAAAGCTTTTTGACTCACTGTCACAGGCGTAAGGTTTGTCTCTTTCCTCCAGAGCTGCAGCCGCAGCCTCACTTTTCTTCTTGCCGTTCTTGTCACTGCGCCCCTAAAAAAAGAACATTGCGGCTATGTCACATCCTACAAATTAGTGTGGTTGCATCACTTCAATACTGAGATGACAAAAACCTAAAACATCACGAAAAGCAGAAAAATAATGTGGAAGGCAAATGAAAAAAGTGTTTTTATGCACCCCAAAATGAACGGGATTTTGTCATACCAAACCACATTTCCACATGACAATACGAAATACAATCCTGAGATCCCAGGTTAGCCCAGTAAGTCCCAAGACTTATAAATATGATATAGAGATAAAATAAAAGCGATAAGGAGACAAGGATAATGCTTAAGAATAAACATGAAGAATGAAAATGCAAGAGGCCTGCATTTCATGCGATATTTACAGAGTGTTCAAAAGTGAAGAGTTCAATGTGCAGGGATGAATGGGCATGGGGCTACAAAGATGGAAACAACTATTCTAAAGGAATATAGAGTTTCATTGAGTGGTAGCATTGCTGTGCAAGCCAGAAGCAGAGATGAAGCAGAAAAGCGCTACAGCTCCATTGAAGACAGCTGAAATCAGACATACATGCCTGATTAACCTGTTTGTGTTCACCACATGACTGGAAAATCAATCAATCATTTTCTAGGTTTCCCAGGAGGCGTGGGAACCCTGAGCACTACTATAACTTGTCTTGTATATTAATGTTGCTATACAAGTGAATTTGCCATGGACTGCCTTGCCTGATGAGCTGACCAACACAAGAGTTAGTCCTCACCTTGGATTTGCTCTTGCCTTTCCTCTTGGGGGTCTCATCCTCAAAGTCTTCATCATCTAAGTCGTCCAAATAGTCATCGTGGTCAAGGACTCTCTGCAGTGAAAATGACACAGGGTTTAAACTCCCTTTTCCAAGACGCTGGCCAATTAAATTTCCCAGCTTTCTCAAACAACTTACGTAATTTAAAAAAATTCAAAGTATATCTTCAAAGTATATTCAAATGTTTGCTTGATATCCATTCATCTGTTTTTATTCCGTTTATTTGTTACCATCTGGTACTCAAACTGGCAAAATGAACAAAAAACAACTTATGAGGCCTCATTATCGAAACAAACAAACAAACAAACAAACAAACCTTGCGGACACGTCCGGAGGATGTGTGAGTTGTCGTAGAGCTAGCAGGGGCGTCCACGGTGGCTGGATCATCCTCGGGACCACGGACGTCTGTCACACCACTCCTCCTGTCGAGGGGCTCACCTTTCAGCAGAGCCTCCAGACTGCTCCCATCCACCGCCCCCAAGGCATCACGCTTCAGGCCCAATTCCAAATCTGCTGCAAGCACACGCGAGTTAATCAGTATGCATGTTGTGATGACACCAGAGCCGTTGATGAAAAACGTTTCACGTTTCTGTCGAAGGTGAAAACTTCTTGAGTGGTAATACCTGCTTTGAGAGGAGGGAAGGCCAATCGGGGGTCCTCGGGGGGATGAGAGCGCCGTTTCTTCCTCCAGCGACGAGCTGGATACGTGTACAGTTGACCTGGAGCAACACCTGACCAATATATTGAAGGACCAAACGTTGAGGACTGTACCACAAACCACACAAGCTACACCGTCGAGCTATGTCTGCAGCATACAGTTAGCATCGGTAAAGTTGAAGTTAGGGTGGACTTTATACACTAACAGCCTCCACACTAATGTGTGAATATTGAGGCAAAGACCATAGCTAAAAAAAAACAAAAAAAAAAACAGGCAGTGTAATGTTGCACACCATGGTTTGTAATTGACTTTTATACCTGCGCTCCGGTGTCTCTTCTCCATCCAGATGTAGCAGTTGGACTGAGCCACACCGGTCTGTGAGTCCAGGAAGGGCATGAGGATGCTGCGCTCAGCGCACAGTCTGGCATTGTAGCTGTGACATTGCTCCATGGCATCTCGATAACACTGCTCCCCCAGACTAGAATATATAATTAAAATAAAATGTGAAAATGTGCGTAACAATCATGGCTAAACAATTATATTACATTTAACTATTTAGCCATGTTTACAGTGCTTCTCCTCATTAGGGTCGCAAGTGTGTCAAATCCTATCCCATCTGTCACTAGGTGAGAGCCTGTATACACCCTGAATTGGTCACCAGCCAATAGCAGGGCACATATAGAGAAACAACCAATCTCACTCACACCTACTAACAAATTAGAGTTTTTAACTTGAGAATAGTTTTCTGGAAGCCTGAGAACATCGAGTCACAAAAATGTAAATTACATTTAAAAATGTGGGAAATCCTGCGTGACTCTTGTTGTAGTTTGCAAAAGAGAAGAAATTCTCTACATCATGTGGAAAGTATTTCTAACATCGTGTCTCTCCCATGAAGCGTAACTGGTTAACCATAAAATGCGATCCAGGGATTGTTGTTTTTAGGGGGAATACCACTGTAAACGACAGCTACGATGATAAACACATTCTGCATTAAAACCGAGCAATTCTTTAAGACAAACGGACGTAAGCTAAATTGCTTGAATTTCAACAGTGTAGAGGAGCGACGTCAGAACAAAAGGTTGATCGTTAGCACGCCTTTCCTCACAACAAAGCGACTAACGACAGACGGGGTTATCGGCGGGTAGGCAATTACCAATACAGCCAATAAAGCAGGTGAAAAATACAAAGTGGCCAACTTAAGTTGGTGACGTGTGTGCGAGTTCCAGCTCCTCAGTCGCTGTGTTTCGGATCTTTGCCCGCGGCTAACTAGCTATCCCTAGCACACCACAAGATAACGTTATTCTCTTGGGACGCATTTTGCATTCGAAAACAGTTTGCTGTTTGTGTGGTTTCCAAAGGGTTGTCGCTAATTAATTGGTTCTCGGATATCTATTGACGTCGGCACGACTCGTGGATTTTCTTTTGAAAAAATAAAAAGGGGAACTTACACTTTAACAACACTGTCGACGGCCGCCGCCATGTTTGGTTCGTGCAGTTGTGTGGAATGATACTGCGCACGCGCACTGTTGTCGGCGACGCGAAACCACTGCGGCAGAAATCCTATCCATCTATTATCCGAGCCGCTTATCATTATTTAAAAAAAAACGTCCATTTTCTTCACAACGTTTAATATATTCACATTAACGTCACACTATCAACACTACTAGATGTACAACGGTTTATTGAGAAGTAATACGACTGTTTGAGTTGACGCACTCAAACTCAAAAGCTTTTTCAAACTTCTGCAGGTCAAAATGCCCACTTTGAATATGAATTAATCTTGTCAAATACATACAGTCCGAGGAAGGTCAGTAAATCAAGTGTCAATAATGTGATTTTGAGTTGTCTATGTAAATAATGAATGATGAATGATTAGTGGGGTGCCCAAGTGACCCTGTCCGGTTGAGGGAAAACTTGGTCCAATTACTGGACATTGATGATTTTTTTTTTTTTTTTTTGTAAATAACTCTTTTTGTCAATTCTTTCTCAGTTCACATTCTGGAGTCCAATTCTATCCAGAACTTTCCCGAAACCCTGACAGAATTATCCGACCACCATGGACTCTGTGAACTATGAAAAAAATATGCAAGCGCTGGCCAACCAAGGTCAACTGGTGGGACAGCAAAAATACGAGTTCATGCGATCACGGGGTTCCACGGCACGGGCACCTTGCTGGCTCGCTGGTGCGAGGATTTGGGTTCACGGGTGGAGCAGTCTCGCTCCCAAGCCACTCCACCCCCAAATCCTTCCAAAGGGTTGTCGCTAATTAATTGGTTCTCGGATATCTATTGACGTCGGCACGACTCGTGGATTTTCTTTTGAAAAAATAAAAAGGGGAACTTACACTTTAACAACACTGTCGACGGCCGCCGCCATGTTTGGTTCGTGCAGTTGTGTGGAATGATACTGCGCACGCGCACTGTTGTCTGCGACGCGAAACCACTGCGGCAGAAATCCTATCCATCTATTATCCGAGCCGCTTATCATTATTTAAAAAAAAACGTCCATTTTCTTCACAACGTTTAATATATTCACATTAACGTCACACTATCAACACTACTAGATGTACAACGGTTTATTGAGAAGTAATACGACTGTTTGAGTTGACGCACTCAAACTCAAAAGCTTTTTCAAACTTCTGCAGGTCAAAATGCCCACTTTGAATATGAATTAATCTTGTCAAATACATACAGTCCGAGGAAGGTCAGTAAATCAAGTGTCAATAATGTGATTTTGAGTTGTCTATGTAAATAATGAATGATGAATGATTAGTGGGGTGCCCAAGTGACCCTGTCCGGTTGAGGGAAAACTTGGTCCAATTACTGGACATTGATGATTTTTTTTTTTTTTTTTGTAAATAACTCTTTTTGTCAATTCTTTCTCAGTTCACATTCTGGAGTCCAATTCTATCCAGAACTTTCCCGAAACCCTGACAGAATTATCCGACCACCATGGACTCTGTGAACTATGAAAAAAATATGCAAGCGCTGGCCAACCAAGGTCAACTGGTGGGACAGCAAAAATACAACGAGTTCATGCGATCACGGGGTTCCACGGCACGGGCACCTTGCTGGCTCGCTGGTGCGAGGATTTGGGTTCACGGGTGGAGCAGTCTCGCTCCCAAGCCACTCCACCTCCAAATCCTTTGCCTCCCATTACTGGGGTATATTTACCCACGTTTCATGTTTGAGAAACTTCACTACCTCATCCTCCTCGCTATGGTGAAGAGCCGGGTATTTGCGAATAATTCATTCACCATTGCAGCTGGATTTTTGACCAGCAACCATCTACTCAGGCTCAGGATAATACTAAGGTTGCATTTTTAATGAGTCACTTGACTGGCCGGGCTCGCTCTTAGGCCATGGCCGTAAGTAATGCGCGCCCTGCCCTTCGGTCTTCCTTACCTGATTACGTCATCTGGGAGATGAAAGGACAACACTGTATCAAATGAACTCGACTCCACATTTCCGAACTGACGTCATTGCGTGACGGCATGTATGACTGACATTGGTCTCTCGCTTGCTGACTTTAGCTGCAAAATAATCGCTTTATAATAAAATGACAAGGATACAAATGCTAATTATTTTTGTGAAAGGATTACTGATTATGGTTTTCATTGATTTTGAAATTGCCTATTCTCGAATAAATTATGGCAAGGTGTTATTTCGAAACACACCTTTCCTTTTCATTTGAACATATATTGCTTGATCTAATTGACCATCCTTCTGTGCTCAAAAAAGGACAGTAAAACACCCCAAACGTTTTATTACTATTTTCCAGTTAGTGTTTTTTGTAACACAATTTTTAAAGCCTTTATTGAGCGTGCTAGTCGAGAGTCTCGCGTCGTCTGTCAGCTACTTTGTTTTCCTGTTCCTTTAAATGTTGCTGCCGTAAATTAGTCAGGAGTAACCTTTGGTAAAGGAGTGTTAAAGGTTACATCCATACACCTTTTTAACCATTTGTAGGATTCGAACAATCCTCTTTTTTGGGTACACAATTCATGATACTGAGGTAATATAGTCAATTCAAATATTAAAGTTAGTTCTTTGATACCCTCTTGTTAGTCTGAAACACGCAATTAGAGCGGTGTTTTCTAGCAAGTGTGGCAACGTAAGATGGCTGCCCTGTGGCTTCAGTTGATTACATGAGACGACCCACTGCGCATGCGTCAAATTGAATAAGTGGCGGGGACGCGACAACAGTTGAAGTGTGATAGTGCTTGCCAACAATTAGCGTTTAAGTTTTAAAATGGTTGAAGGTCCTGGGTGTACATTAAACGGCGAGAAGATACGTTCGAGGATCCAGAAAGGACAAAGAGTGAAAGAGATGCGGGGCAATATGTTCACAACGAAGGTATTTTTGTCCGTAAAAGACATCCCAACGCTAAGAATGGTTTGTCAAGGTAGCTCAGCAAGTAGAAAACAAAAATGACTGGAGTAGTCGTCTGGTAATAATGTTTGCGGCTCGACAATAACTTGTATGTCTCCGATACATACTGTAGTGACGTTCGTGTACTTGCAGGGAGTCGAGCAGGAAAGAAACAACGCCATCCAAAGGCTGAAAGGGTCTCAATACACCGGCGTAGATACCCTGGGGAAAGAGCTATTGTATTTTGGCTCTAATGCGTTGAGGTAAGAAGTTGCAGAATGTCTACCAAGGGTTCAAATCATTCATGTCTCTTTCACTTGTCATCGTGTTCCAGAGGTATCAAGTACAGTACTATACTTCATTACCTTACTGAAGTTGAAATTTGGGGTAGTTATTTTTGAGCCTCCATTGTACCTTGACTCCTTACATCTTTACGCGAATATCTATTCTTTCCACTTCTTTCACGCACAAAATGTTTGTTACTATTTCATTTTTGATTGTTTTCATTCGGTATTATCATTGTTCAAAACACCAATCCGGATACATTGCTTGAGGATAGATTAAGTGATTTTGATTGTGGTTCAATGAGAAATATACATGTAGATGTATGCCATTTGTCAGATCCCACTTACCTATAGGACTATCAGGAAAGTCCTGGTCGAAACTCCCCTTATCCCTCGCCCGCTCTAACGCGTTCACAGCAGGGGACGGAAATTTCCTTAAACCAGCGTTGAGAAAGACTCGTCTAAGTTCTCACGACCTTAATTTTAAGGAGTCAGTCCTGCTTTTAAGCCCTTTCACCTGCCTTGATTGAGTAAGTTAGATGGGTTTACGTAGCTGTCTTTGGTAAGACCAACTTTGGATTCTTGATGTATTCGCCTAGGTGGAACTGATGCACACTTAGATTATCGAATATTATCCAATAGAAGAGCTTTATCAAACAAATAGCTGCCTCCACAAAGAAAATAACGGCCAATTTTGATTGACACTCACCAATATTATGCCATCCCTTCTGAAAAAAACTGCTTCCCTGTACTAACATTACCTGATAAATATTTTCTTTCATACTCTTTATTAATATTGTGAATCTTCTACTAGAGTACACTTTGGCATGAACGGCTCTATGCGAATCAACACCCCAGAGAGGAACCATGGCGGTGGCAGAGGGAGCTCCGTCCCTGTGCTTGAAATCCACCTGGCCAACGACATTGTACGCTTCTTCGACAGCACGGTGGAATTGAGGTAAACCCAAAATGATACTGGATTGAGCTCACAGAAGTTCACCTTGAAGGTTGTAAGCCCCATCCAGTGAATGTTTCCCACATGATTTGCCTGCAGGCTATAGGTGCGTTAACAAGCACTCCATTTCTAGACATGTAACGCCACTGGTGTGTACACACACGTAGTTACCCATGCACACTGCTGACGCAGGCAGTTAGCGGGTATATGTACTGTACATGTGCATTCCTGTAAGTTTTTATACGTACGAGTATGTGCGAGTGTTTTGTTTGGATATAGACTTGTGTATGTCAGTGTGTGCATGTATTTTGTGCTTTACAGCATGTACGTACGTGAGTGTCCAGTGTGCAAATATGAGTGTAAGTATGTGTGTGCTTGGCTTGTGTGTGTGCTCATGTATATGTGGGTGTTTGTGTTCTCACAGGTTGAGTGACGACTGTAATCAGCGTGTGCGAGCCCTTCAGTCCTTGGACGTGTGTTCGCCGGCATTCATCCACTCACGCTCAGCCGAAGCAGTGAGACGCCATCTTGGCAGGATGCTCTGTGACGTCCTTCTCGACCAGGCCGTCATGCCGGGGGTGGGCAACATCATTAAAAACGAAGCTCTTTTCGACGCGGGCCTACACCCGGCTGTGAAGGTACAGATGATGGATGGTATGCAGCCAAAGATGGTGGGGTGAGGGTGTGAAGCGAGACAACCAGAGACATCCCACTCTGCATAACTTTCTGGTGCTTTATCGAGTGATGTGTTGCAGTGGGGGTGTAAAATGGGACGAAGATATAGAAAGTTATGCAGCGCGGCAAAAGAAACTAAATAATTTGGGGATTTGATCTGATTTATAAAACAAATGCCATCTGAATGAACATGCATACTGTACTTTCACTAAAGGAGAACATACATTACTGTTCCAAAGATTGGGGGTCCTTATTAAAAATATATATTTATATATACTTTTTCTGCTACATTCACAATGCATAGAATGTACTGTATTTCTCATTAATCTGAAGAAAACATCCATCCATCCAAAATATCTGACAGAATAAGATTCAACAGGTATATTATGGCAAAAGTTTGAATGAAAAACAAAAAAATCAGGGCTTCGTTGTTCCAATTAAATCCGGAAAATGCTCGAGGCGTTGTTGTCGGACAGGAAACTATACGCACATATTTTAGGATTGTCCCATAATTTGCGAATACTGGGACAGTGTAAAGAAAATATTGAAAGTAATTGTAAGGGGGGAAAAAAATCTCTTTTGATTTACAATTGTTTCTATTGGACCAGGACATGTGGCACATGCCCTGTGATTGGCAGGTGACCAGTCTAAGTACTGTGCTTGTCTGCGACCCTAATGAGGAGTAAGGCCAAAGAAAAAGGATGACTGGTTTGTGCACCTGATGTGTTTGTTATAGATTGACTACTGTACGTGTGAGGTTTTTCTTTGAAATGTTAAACGTAATTACTCACTGCAGTTGTGCCTTCCTAAGGTGGAGCAGCTGTCGGACGAGCAGCTTCACCATTTGGTAAAGATGACGCGCGATTTCACTCTTCTCTTTTACAAGGTGAGATGTTTGCTGTGGTTACATTTTTTTAGGTGTTTTTTTTTTTTTTTTGCATTCAGTGCCTTTTTGTCACTTTTTTCTCTGATATTTTCTTTTGTTTCTAATATGTTACCAGGATTTGTACATTCTGTCTAATAGTTTTTGGTTTCATATTTTTGGATTCTTTAAAAATACAAGTACATAAATACCTAAAATGTATGTATTTTTAGCTAATGTATTTGATATTTTTAGCTAAAATTTTTTGTGTATTTTCCATCCTAAAATGTATACTGTGGAGTTATAATCCTAAACCCCAAATTTATCATGAAGAGTTAGTACCGGTATATATTTTATAGTTTTAAAACACGAACATTCTTTAGAAGATATTTTACAGCATTTTTGGAGTGATCATTTTTGTAACCTGCTAATAGCTTGTTTGCAGTTGACATTTTCACTTGTGTTGTCCATATTGCTTGCACGTACTGATGGCTTCACCTGGCATCTTCTTACACTCACTCACACTCTCTCTCTGCCAGTGTCGCAAGTCTGGCTCTGCGCTATGCACACACTACAAAGTCTACAAGCGTTCCCGGTGCGGCCGCTGCTCCGGCACCATCACTGTCTGTCGTCTCGGTGACAATGCCAGGATGACGTACTTCTGTGACCGCTGTCAAGGGCGTGACACCGGCAGCATTCACATCAGGTGGGAGCAGAACAGGGTGCTTGTGTCCCTAATTAAGTGACCGGCAAATGTGTTGTTTGTTTGGTTAAGAACAATGATTTTCTTAGTAGAACTTTTTTTTTGCCTCCCAGAGCTGTTGTTTAGTGGCATACTGCCTTCCTACTTCATAGAGCTTCCTTTTAAAGATACCCCTAAAGTTCTCAATAGAGTTGAAGTCGGGATGATGGTGGCCATATGAAACTCAAAATATTTATTAAATTTAACCTCAATATGGTTGATAATTTGGAACACAGTGTCGTTAGTTTGGTTTACCTCTTTAAGAATAGTGTGTGTATATACACACACACAGACCTCTCTCTCTCTCTCTCTCTCTCTCTCTCTCTCTCTCTCTCTCACACTCAAGTTCCAATGTAAATTAACATCTTGATTCTGTATTTGAAAAATTCCCCCCCGAAAATCTGCTGCCCTCATTCACGGTTAAGGTTTATTTATATACACGTTTAAAGTACAGTAAACACAGTCAAAAGTGCAGCATATACAGTAGAAACACAATAGAGAAGAAAAATACAAATTAAAACAAAAAGATGCAAATGCCCAGCTCATCTTATGTAAAATGCCCGCGTAAATAAATGTCTTAAAACACTTAATAGATGAAGCAGTGTGAATGTTCAATGGGAGTTCAATGGAAACCACACACACAGTTATAAACTTGATGCAAAAACTCCTGACAGGATAAAAATAAATGGTTTGACATAAAATGTACATCCCCTCATTTTTGTTAGCTTTGATAGACTTAAGGGCTGCGCTAACTTCATTTGTTGTTCTAATTCTATCTGTATCTTGAATAGAACTGCATTAATGATAGTAATAAACATTTGGAGAAACGAGGATTCAGCCCGATGCCAGTGCTACAGGATATAATAAAGAGCAGAAACGGTCCATTATTTGTTTTGCATTCTTCAACACAACAGAATGGTTAGTAGGTTATATTTTACAACTACAATTTTATTATTATTATTTTTTTGTGCCTTCCGTGAAGCTTTTCTGTTAGAGGGTTTCAGCTCTGAGAGGCCATCTTTTGCAGGCAGATGGGCTTGGCAGGGAGCGGGGAGTGTTTTGGGTGCCACCGATGCACATGTTCGTTGCATGTTTGCCAGATAGAGCACGGGCTCAACACCGCCTGGCTGGTGTTTGAGCGAGGCTTAGCGAGGGCTCCCCGCCGAAAGCCCTTCAAACACATTACACAGCTGACCGATCAATCTGTGAGGGAAGTTTGCCATTAGCAGCCAATAGCATGACTACATACTTCCAGCCATCTCTTCACCCATCCCTCCTTCCATCCACACGATGATTGGCGGCCTTCTTGTCAAACACAGTGGAGATTTATGTCGCGGCACTGCATTTAAATGCACGCCGCCTGCTACTGGTGTTGCCTCACCAGCTGCTACAAGTGCAAATGTTTTGTTGGCTTCCTCCTGCGGTTTGTGTAACATTTTCGGATGGTGGGGTGGGTTGGTATATTTTAAAAAAATATTTTGGAGTATTTTTCATTATTGCTGTGCTCGTATTTTTGACAGTAATGTTCACATTATTTATTGACTGTATATTTCAAAAAATGTAAACTTAGATTCAAATAGAAATAGGCTCATACAAAACAGAATACAAGGATAACTAAACAATATTGCATCTAGGGTGCCTGCAATGCAAAGATTCAGCAGGTCTCCTGTGGAGCAACAGCGTGACATGCCAACACAGTATCAATACAGTTTGCCCAATGTGACATAATACCTCACAAGGCCTCATCTACCTATCACTACGCGACACTATACCTAAAAATTGAGTTAACACTCCTGAATCCAAACTACATTTGTGCAACACATGAATAAAGTGACGAAATGAATGAATCAAAGATGGCTATGGCCTAGAACACACAAATGATAGTGGCTAAACGAATGAATTCACACTAGCCATGGTGAAAATCCCTAAGACGATGCACTAAAAAGGAAAGACAGCCGTGCAAATGGTGTTGACTGTTTAGCACGTCCGCCTCACAGTGCAGAGGACCAGGGTTTGATTCCGGCTCCGGCCTTCCAATGTGGAGTTTGCATGTGCTCCCCGTGCCTGTGTGGGTTTTCTCCGTGTACTTCTGGTTTACTCCCACATTACAAAAAACATGCATGGCAAGCTAATGCAACACTCTAAATTGTCCATTGGTGTGATTGTGAGCGCGAATGGTTGTTTGTCTATGTGTGCCCTGCGGTTGGCTGCCAGTTCAGGGTGTACCGTGCCTACTGCCCGAAGACAGCTGGGATAGGCTCCAACATGCCCGCGACCCTCTTGAGGATAAGCGCATTAGAAAATGGATGGTCCTTAGAAGGCCGCATTTTCTACCGTGTGAAATCACTTCCAGCACGACTCAACCGCACGTGGTTTCTAAATTCACATTAAGCATTAATTTATGTGGTCCACAGAGGCTACATGAGGAGGAGCCTTTGAAGGCTTTCAAAGGACCCATCCGAATTGCCTTTCTAGAATTTTGAAAGCACGTGTGATCAAGTTGTGCATCACAAAAACACAATTAATGACCACAAAATATCGTGGATGATGTTTTTGCAATTTGTTTTTGGCAATGTTTTTTAAGAACAAATATTTTTCTTTTTCTCCCCCTTTTACATCTGTGAATTTTGCATTATTTTCTGTAAATATTTCTATCATGAACATGTTTCATAGTTTTTCTTAAATTATTCTTATTGATGTGTGTCTTTTTCATAGTATTAAATAGTATGTGGTCATTATTCTTAGAAAAGCTGAAGTAAATAAATAGAACAAAATAAAATAAGTGTTTGAAAACTGTTTAAAAGTTTTATTTTGTTCCATTTTTCATGTTTACAGTCAACTTCCTGTCAGGAACACCCTGATTGCCTGGGCAAGCAGTGGGGGAGCAGCCAATGAGAATGTGGCAAAGAGGGAGGAAGAGGACTGGGCGTGTCACCTATGCACCCTCCTCAACCAGTCTGCTGCCAAAAGCTGTGACGCCTGCCTCACGCCCAGAGCTCCGGGTAAAACTAACTGACTGTTAGTTGCAGCCAATTCAAAAGTTTTAACCTCACTTCCTTTTCAAATATTGAACGTGCTCATTTGACGAAAAATCTTTGCGTGTGCGGGAAAAGCCGAGTATTCTTAAGCCATTTGAGTCGGCAAATTGTGACGTTAACGGAATGTAGCCAATTAAAGAAGAAGGAAATGGCGGTTCTTACAAAAACAAGTTATGTCCTACCTGATGTCCATCCATCCATTTTATCAAAGCACTTATAGGGATCAAAATGACTTTTTTTCTTTGAGAGAGCAAGCAACAATCAATGACCCCATTTGAGGGGCATTTTAGTCATTTTGGGGAGTTTTTTTTTTTCTTCAGGTTCTTTCCAGGAATATGAAGCAAGGTACTTCACATATACAGTGCCATGAAAAAAATATTTGCCCCCTTTCTGATTACTGTGTTTTTTGCATGCTTTCATTTATTTATTTATATATTTATTTTTTGGGGGGGGGGGCGGCAGAATTTTCCCCAAATAGTTGTGTGTTTGTTTTTGCAGTATTTGATATTTGTGTATTTTTCCAAGTAGTACTTTTATATTTTTAAAATGTTCTTTATATGGTATTTTAGTTATTGCTTCCATTCGTTTTACATTCCTGTACCTTATGCTTTGCCTTGTACCACGCCAATTAGCCCAATCCCTGTTGTGATCATTTTGCTCCCTATATACAGTAATGGGGATATAACATTTTTACAGCATTTCATGTTTCATATTCAAATGCATTGAAATTGCCCAGAAGAGGCAGTTGTGAGGTGAACTGGACTTGCAGGAGTACATAAAAGTGGTCGATAGTATTGTTTATGTTCTAAAAGCGTGCATTTAATAACCTATGTTTTATGAGTGGAGCCTCAGAATAATCATGAAATGTCTCTTTATCACTTCCTCCGCAGTCCACAAAGAGGGCACCTCCGCGCCCTCCTCCACCGATCTGGTGCGGTATCCCTGCACTGCCTTCACAAAACCCCAAGAGGAGCGCAAACTGAACTGGCGCTCCGCTTTCGGGACAGCCACCTTGCTTTTCTCCGACTTGAGCAAGGCGTCTGAGCTGTCTCGTGGGGGAACGCTGGCCTCATCCAGTCAGCCGTGCAAGAAAATGAGAATTGATGCTGGTCCCTCTAACAAGATGGGGTGAGTGACTCGCTCATGAATAACAATAATAAAAGCTTCCCTAGCCTGAGGGTACAGAACTCAAGTTTTGTTTTCAGGTTATTTCCACCCTAACAAGACAAGTTTCAGCTCCTCTTTTAGTGCACAGACAACACTAGCGACACATTACAGTCTCGCCGGTCCCTCCTGTGTGCATCACACACGTGCATAAAAGTTGAAATATTTCGAGAATAAAATTAGACAAAATAAGATTTTTCTTCTCGATTAAAAATGTTACAATTGAGATGGTAAATCAGAAATTACAAGACTAAAATCGCTTTTTGGGGCTGCAGAAAATTTTAAGAAGTCACCTTTTTAAAGGTATAAATTACAAGAAAAAATGTTTTTTTTTTTTTTAAAGTAAAAAGATTCCAAGCAAATAAGTCTTACATTTAAAGAATTTTTTTGGGAGGGAGGGGAGGGGGGGAAGAAAAAAAATAAGTGTCCATTCACTTTCTGGACCACATATCCTCACGAGGGTCGTAAACTTACTAAAATTGTCAAAATAATGCACGAACAGTCTTATTATTTTTTGAAACATGGCATAATCTCACAAGTAAAAAGACGTACCGGTAATTTTACAAGACTAAAGTCGAAATATTACTTGAGCAATATAGATATATATTTTCAAGATAAAAGTGCCATTTTAGGAAAATTGTTTAAAAAAAAAATCACCTGATTACAAGAATAAAATTACACAGTAGACCCTCACGATTCATGAGGGATAGAAACCAAGCTGCCATGCAAATACCAAAAATCCGCAAATAATTGGTGACCATTATAATTGCAATGGAGCGGGGAAAAAAAAGGAAATGGAACATTTTTCACACCCCAAATTAAAAAAAAAAAAAAGCGGAGATATACTGTCATTAAGTACTTTCTGCAAAAAAAAATAAGTTGTTGCCTCACCCCAAAAATTGTAAAAAAAAAAATTTTAAAAATATTAGGGGGGAAAAATCACGGGTGCCAAACAATGTATATGGGAGTCCGCTGTATTTTGATAAAAAATATTTTAATTTAAGAAATGAAGCTGTATTTTTCTGGAGAAACCAATTCACAATTTTGAGAGAAAAAAAAAATCACTATTGAGTAAAAAGACGCCATTTTACAAGAACCAAATTGGTTTCTTTTCTTGTTTTGTAGCTGATGTCTCCTCTGTTTAGTGCACACACAACTGCAGAGATGGAACGGGGCCAGTCCAGCCCATCCGTCCCCCCCTTGTGTGCATCCCACGGTCGCCCAACTCTCCTGCGAGTGGTCCACAAGGACGGTGAGAATAAAGGACGACTGTTTTACACCTGTTCACAGCCCCGGGAGGCAAAGTGCAACTTCTTTGAGGTGAGAAATCTCACACTCTGCAGATTTTGCTGTCACAGCTTTTTTTTTCCCCTCAAGAAATCAGACTTTCTTTTAAGAAATCACATTTTCTGAAAATAATTTTAGGTGTAAAATTTAGGGATGTAACATTAATGGCAATATTGAAATATTAACTCATTCACTCCCCATGATGTTTGAATTTGTCTTGAAAACCCGCTATTGCCCCCCTTGTCTTTATTCTAAATCATTTAAAATCTGTCCAGCAGGTGGCAGTGTGTGTTAAGTGATCAGCCAGGATCATGCTGCAGAGCAAGTGGAAGTAGAGTGGGAGGGATGCACGTCACGTATTGTGAAGTAGTGTGTAGTTAGTCGCGAGTGCATTCGAACCAGTAGCAATGAAGAAATCAAAACAATTAACGCCTTGCTTTTTTTGGGGAAATCATCTTCCACCATGACAAGGTCCGTGCAACAGTAAGAAGCAGCTATCCAAAGAGGTTCCGTGTGCACCAACATCGTCTGCCTCATGCAAATGCCACACCGCAGCGAAAGTGTCTCCGCAAAAGCGAGCGAAGTGAAACCAGAACGCAGTGTAAAATATGTGCGTGCAGTGCACTTGTACATGCAAACATACACTTGCACGCACTCACTGAAATCACTGTTTCACTTCCTTTCAGAATTCATTTTTATCAGTTCAAGGGTGCAGAAAATATTTTTGCTATCAAAAGCTTTTTTTTTTGTACATGTGTCTTATATAGCTCTTGAAGTCATAAATGGAATTTGAAGAAACCTGTAGGAACCCCGGATAAAGACATTTTATGACACAATTACTTTTCATCTAAAAAGTGTGACATCACAATTCAGACTAGCCCGCTCACTGGCATGCTTTTGTTTAATTTCACACTTGATGGCTGGGCAGACAATCCAGTGGCCCAGTTTTTTGTATACAAGCCATTAAAAAGTACATTTTTGATAATATCTCCCTGTATTTTGTTTTTCTAGTGGGCTGACTTACACTTTCCCTCCTGTCACCATGGAAAGCGGTGCGTGATGAGGACTGTGCTCAAGCTGGGCCCCAACAACGGCCGCAATTTCTACACTTGCGGCTTCCGAAAGGGTAAACAGTGCGATTATTTCCAGTGGGCGGAGGGCGGACCTGGCGTTTCTATCCTGCCAGGCTGTTAGTGTCAATTTAGGACCAAAATGAGGTTTGAATGACGAAAACCCCCACATTCAAGTTCTCATACAAGACTTTAAAAATGGAATCTATGGATAATACTGCATTTAACTTATTCCTGTCAATCATGGGTGGTGTGTATTGTGTATATTTCATCTGTCTATTATGAGTTATAAAGTTTTTACATATAAATATATATTAAAGACACCAAACAAAGTCTTACATCAGTTATTATTTTAATGTTTTCAATATCTCTCCAAAATCTTTGGTTTAAAAGAAAAATTATTTTAAAAAATTAAAAACAGTCCACTGACTTGAGAAGTGGTGCGTCGGACTCGCCATTTGACACCATGTAGTGAAACTGCAAAAATCCGTCCACCTTGTTACAAGCTGCACCTTTTTAAACAGAGCAAAAGCAAATGATTGGTTTTGATGTCCCGGACATTGTCTCTCAGATAAGTAATAATCATGTTTGGCATCCATGTGTGTATGTGAATCCAAAAACTCACCATAATGGCCTGTCAAGTTAGCACATATGATGGCCCCAAAAAAGTCAGCGTAATGCCTCTTAATCCTGGAAATGGCCATCTTGCAGGCTGCCGAGGGATCCATCCCGGTCCTCATCAGCTCAACCGCCAAGTAACTGTCGGCAGTGTGGCATTGGACAGGTGTCAGGCCAACTAACGAGGGCTTGTCAAGGCCACTAAGCGGGCTGTCGCAGTAAGCTCGGGGTGCATTGCTGTCCCTCAAGGCGGAATCTTCATAGGACAAATTAATGGACTGACTCCTAGGTTAATGTTTTGCAATTTTGAGGGTAAAACTGTATTTTTGAGCAAAAAAATTCACGTTAACATAAAAAAGTTATTTCTACAAGAACAGAATCCTTTTAAGATAGACAGTGGTAGATTAAGAAAAAACAGTTGTAATCTTTTGACAGTAATAATTGTTTTCAGACAAGTCATAACGAGTTTTTTTTCCATTTTGGGAAAAAAAATATATATATTTTGTTCTTTTTTTTCAAAGAAAAAACTCATCTTGCGAAAATAGTTAAGTCAATCTTATGGGAATTAAGTTGTTATATTTCAGACAAAAGGTTGAAATCATTTGATAATCAAACTGTATTTTTGAGAAAAAATTAATTGTACATTAATACCATTATTTCTCTCCCCCCAAAATTTGCAGTACTAAAAAAGGTGTATTTGTATTCTGAATATTTTTGGGATAGTTATTATCATACAGCAATGATTGAAAGCTTGCAAAACAGTTGCCTTTTCCTTAAAAAAAAAAAAAAAAGCCATAATCTTAAGAGAGAATAAAGACTTTGAGGGAAAAAGCCAGAATCCTAGGAGAAAAAAATGGACCCTGAACTAAACGCACACGTGACAGTTTTGGCCAATGCAGTCTACCTTTTTTTTCTTTTTGAATACTCTTACTGCTTGTTATACAAGCAGCATAAAAGCACAGGGAAGCTACCTGGGCAGAAAGCGCATCATGATGTCCCCATCTCCAGTTGCAGCGGCAGCTCCTGCCAAGCTGTCAGCGTACGCTCCTGCCCCGACTATAGGAGAGTCCCCTACTCGACTGTGTGTCGGGATACAAAATGTTTGAGTATACCGAGAACATGCACATTTGCTACTGCAGTTACAATAATTAACATACCCTGGAACTTTATGAGTGAGCCCATTGGTGGATGTCCCCGCAGCCACATGGCCATATTGATCAAATGCGATCATACCTGGTAAATAATAAATAGATCAATCAAATGGAATTAAAGCTGCAATCATTTGGGCACATTCCACAGTAGGAGTTTACCAAAGTGCAAGCCCTGGATTTCGCCCAAAATAGCTGCTGACTTAATGTTCAATACGCCTTTTTGTGCGTGATGGACCTCTTAAGTGTGTAACTAGTGTATGGAGTTATATTTTTCGAACTTCAAAGTGGGCACCCCTAAGTGAATTATGGGGGAACATATGTGGGACTCCTAAAATACAAATATTTTTCACCAGGATACAGAAGCTTGAAAGGCATGGGTAAATTCACTAGAAGGTTTTTACAAGCCCTGGAATTTGCCCAAAATGCCTGCTTCAAACGAAAATGGCTGCTCCTGTTAATTTTGTGCCTGGGTCTATGAGATAATACTGTATGTATCGATAGCCAAGTCCACCCACATTTGCAGTTAATATGCTTTCCATTGAGGCCCTACTGAGTGAATTTTGGATAGTTACGCTTGGGACCCTAAACAAAGAAATATAAAAAAATAAAAATAAAAAAAAAAAGAAAGAAAGGAGCGGTGAGTAGGAATCAGTGACGTCCAGTGGTTAAGCTTGATCTTGCAACTGTGTAATATGGAAGGAAGTTGTGCATTTTAGGTCATCAGAACAATCTGGAAATATACTTAATGTCATGCAAATCCCGAAAAAACCCACCTATGGTGTCGTGGGAACGAATATCAGCAGGAAGTTGCTTTTTCTGTTCCAGCTTCACTTGTGGCTTGTAGGGAGGACATGATTTGGATGGGTTGGGAAGAACATTCTGGAGAAAAAAAAACAGCGGAGGATATGAATTGTTTTTTTTAATGCAAAAAAGAAAATAACATGATCATCTTTTTATTATATGTATGAGTAAAGCAATTAAGTTTGAAAAGCCTTATTCCTGTTGATAAATGAAAAACTGATGAAAGAAAAGTTCACTGAAGTAAAAACAGTCCACGGTGACGCACTTCACGATGCTGGCTGTTCTCTTCTCAGTTGTATGGCAGCTGCTTGATTAAATTTGTGTATGTTTGATAGTACATTGTATTTACACCTAAGTGCTCCATCACTAAGCAGAAGGGAATCACCTGCTTTTATCTGTCATACAAATTGAAGGTGAAAGCAGTCTAAAAGAGTCTTCAAATTGGCTTTGTTAATCCTGTTAATACGCTGTATGGAAATTGATATCATTGAAAATCATAAAAGTGCTGCGCAATGTTTAAACCACCAACAACAAAAACTCTTGTTTTTTCTCCCCTTTAAATTGGTTTTCTAGCTTCTAGTTCATTGTAAAATCTCAAAAGTAAAATCCCTGAAAGTTTTAACCGACTGAAATTTATACTGAATTAGAGATGAAATGCTGAACTACGTTTAAGTTCGAGAGGAAATATATAGTCAAGCAGTTCAGACAATGGAGGATGGATATACAGTATATTTAAAATATATTGACTGGTTAGCGCGTGTTTGTTTGATAATCTATATATATATCTATATATATATAGATATATATATATATAAAAAACACGGATTAAACTTTAACACTGGTCTATTTGACCTGTATCATAATAAGAGAGTTAAGGATTATCTTGGGGCTCTTAGGCATAAGTTCAGGATAAATCAAACAAATGAAACACTTCTAAAACGAACAAGCCATGTTTTTCCATGAACGACATCATTATTAGCATGCCAGTCAAGCTCGCAGCCCAATATCTTTTCGTAGCAGCACGCCTGGAGCCAATGCTAATCAAAATACCGGCACACTCACCTTTCGGTAATTAGGTTGGCAATTGCCCTTCAGCCACTGCGTGAAAATATCCAGCGACTTGATGGTGGTCAGGTCCTCTGCGATGAAGCCCATATTTTCTGCGAACACAGACGCTGCAAAGAAAGATAACATATGGCCTTCTTAGAATTTTTTGACATGAGGGCCAATTTTGCAGCCCTAATTTGTTCTTGTAGCCAAATGTAATCGCAACTGAGGAGCCAGCGATGGCCAAGCAGGTGTTAGCATGCGTCGGATGACACCAGAGTGCTCAATAGATGCCTTCAGGTGGCTTTAAATTAGTTTAGAAATACATTTCACCCAGTTTGTTTTGAACACCAATTTCATCACAAATGCACGACAATGAATGCTTATGAGGTCCTAAGCACAGATTGTGCCATTATTAATTTCACTTGAAACCATTTCTGGCTTTGTTAAATCAAAATCTGTGGAATTTGCCAGAGGGTATTTGTGTTTAAAACATGTCCTGTTGATTCTGCCATTTTAATTCCCACAATCATGTTACTGTAACATGAAAAAAAGCAATCCTTTAAGACAGTGATCCCCACCCTTTTTTTGTGTCATGGACCGATTGAAACAAGTACGGTACATGCTGTTCGCAGACCGGCAACCATTTTTTTCCCACTGGTTTTAAATTGCCAGTTTTAAACCACTGCTACTGATAACAAAGAGTAATTCAAATTTTAACATTTATTTCAAACTGTGTTATTCTACTGCACAACAAATGTAACATAACACTGAAATGCTAAGAAATGGCCCAATCAGGAATAATAATTAGGCCTTATAATGTGAAATAATAATTTGTATGTTGCAATCCTACATACGGCGTTAGCATCATTGCTACTCGCAAATGTAACTGATCAAAAGATAACACCACTGATTGCTGCTTTCATCCGGTGCCTGCCGGCTCCTTATTACTGACTAAACTGCTAAAGTTTATGTGGTTAGGAAAACTGCTTGCATTTTCATACTTCCACTTGGGTGCTACTTATTCAAATAATTTGACGGGTTTCTTGTCTTGCCTTGTTTTTGTCAACATACCACACAAAACAGCGTCGTCCTCTGCGTCGCTCTGGAGAGACCGCTAAGGGAGAAACTTAACACGTCACAATAGCTTCATCTTCGGGAGTCATGGCTGCCCATACGTTTGTTATCATCGCTTTCTGTGTACAGCTTCTTCTTTCTCTTATTTGCAAATTCTGTTTATTTCAACTTGCAAACCAATTTTATATTAGCTAGCTGCGCACATTTCCGCCTCGTCTGATGGAGCAAATATGCTCACAGCACAGCTCGCAGGTCTGTCTCTGTGTGGCGTGGTCCCAAACGGGCCAAGGTCCCGGTGGTTGGGAGCCACTGCTTTAAGATGTCCATGTGGACTACTGGCTTTCCAGTTTTTCCACTAGATATTGTTACTTTTACCCTCTTCAAAACATGCAGCATAATGCCTTGCTGGTGAAAAGATAAGTGTTGCTATGAATGGAGGATCATCCATCGGTTTACTAGGTTTCCAACATATGGCGTTTTATGGTTACAAACTAATTTGTGCAGCGATTTAAGAGTGCATGTAGGGCTACTGCGATTGAATATTTTTCTGACTACCACATTGATTAATCGGATAAAAATTGATTTAGCATTATTAAACTCAATGATGTGAGTGAGCGGCACAGGTAATATTTTTTGTTCACTTTGGGTCGTCATCTTGAGGTTGGACTGTATGGCTTTTAAACGTGGGGCCCGGCCTGGTGAATGACATGGGGTCAGCGAATGAGACTTATCTGGCTGTTAAATTACTACCGTTAGCTAGTGATGGGAAAGTGAAGCTTCAAATTTGCTTCATAAGCTAATTATATTTTTTAACTCCTCTCGATGGCACTCTCTGGTCACCACTGGGCTAACAGCACACCGACATGCCTATTCTTAGACCCCTTTATTTAAACCAACAGTGCCATATCGAGGAGTCAAAAAATACAACAAAGCCATGAAGCAAATTTGAAGCTTTTTTTTGCCATCACTACCGTTAGCCAGTCTGTCTGTTGACCTGGTTTTAGTTGTGGCCGTGGCTCATGTATAAATAAGAATATCATGGATTTGTTTTCTTCGCAATTAGTAGGTTATATTGAATTGTCTAACGTTGATACATTACACTGTGTTGACCATTGACGACATATTGTTTTGATCCACATTACACTTTTTGTGAAACTATCCCAAACTCTTTCCCAGATTTTTTCCTCCAGGCTTGCATATTTACATTCAGGTTCAGCGAACCCTTGAACAGCTTTTCAAGTTTTTCTACCAGCTGCTACCACGTTTTACCCTATACAAAGCATGCAGAAGATTTTTTTACTGTTTGTACAAGAGTGCCTCACGACTGAAATGAGAACTGTCAGTATTTTTGGGGGATAATGGTGTGCACTGCCATTATCTGAGTAAATGCGGCATCTAATCAGTCACTCTAAAGGTTATTGTATTTCGAAAACACCACAGTTTTCATGCAGCTCATACCATATTATTTTGTTGTATTAATTCCGCCACACCTTAAATGCCGGTCCCTGAAAATAATGTCTGACTTAAACCGGTCCGTGGGGCAAAAAAGGTTGGGGACCCCTGCTCTAAAGGCTTGCAGACATGGCCATGACAATATGCTCCAATTTAAATCGAGTGTCACAATGCTATTGAAGTGACTGGTTGTCGTCAGGACAATCCGAGACATTAGTGGGGTTTTCCCCACACAGACGAGAGGCTTCACAGAGTTGAATTGTCTGCGGGGGGGAGAACAATCCAAACAGAAAATATCTCGTTAGTGGCGGTTCTCCTGGAGATAATGCCTTAACGATCGCAGGGGAAGGGGTGGGGTCAAAGAAGAAATGTCCAGACTGACTTGGAAGTGGAATATATGCTGTGCATCTCTCAAGGATGTGGAACATTGACGATCACACACCTGATAACTCGGCTGATGTTTAACAACTTGCAATCATCCGACAGCAGAAGATTTGAGGAAAAAACGTTGCCAGGCCTGGTGGGACTCCATTTCTGCTGACACGTGATTAGTGTCAGAAAGTAAACAACATGAAAGCATGCCTTCGTCACGAGTTTTGCTCAGGCGGTTGGTTTTGTTTTTCTTGTGAGTAACAACTGGATTAGAAGCCACAACCTTCCCCCTGTGTATTTGTACCAACCGCAGACCACAAACATCATTTGATGACTCTCCAATTGTTACTTTGGGATGGGGATGGCACCGTATTCAACCTCAAACCAGGGAGTGTTTCAAAGTGGTGTTCTGAATGAAGATTTCATATCATGGTTAGGGTTTGAAATTACGGTGCTCAGTATGGTTTAGGGTTCCGCATAAGGCTTTCAAATCATGATTAGGGTTTCTTTCCAGGGTTTCAATTTATGGTTTTTGAATTAGTGTTTTGTGGACAGGGTTTCAAGTCTCAAGGGTTAGTGTTTCGAGTTGTAGTTTGAGATCATGTTACAATCCAGCGTTAGTTTTTCAAATAAGGGTTTTTGAATTTGTTTTTGAGTCATGTTTAGGCTTTCAAATTAGCCTTTCAAGCCAGGGTTAGTGTTTTGAGTTAGGGTTTCAAGTCAAGGTTAGGCGTTCATGTTTAGGTTTTTCCCCTTTGTCTTTTAATTAGTGGTTAGAGTTTCAAATTAGGATTTCAAGTCACGGTTAAGGTTTCAGGTTACAGTTTCAAGTTAGGGTTAGAGTTTCCATCCTGGGTTAGGGTTTATGGTTTGGATCTGAAGTAAAGTTTAGGGTTTACAATTAGGGTTAGGGATTCAATTGAGGGTTTTCAAATTTGTGTGTGAAGTCGTTAGGGTAAGAAATTAGAACTTCAAATCCTGAGCTAGGGTTTCAAAGTCAGGGTTTAAAGCGGTTAGTGTTGACAATTGCTTTCAACGCAAAAGGGACTGGGAAGTCAGTCTCGGGTGTTAAACTTGACACTGTGCTCATCATACCTGACTCTCCCACCAGCATGGTGTGCTGCGTGTGCTCCATCACCGCTCTTGCTACGCCAATGGCGTTCTTAATCCTTCTCAGGTCACCCACAGCGCCTACCTCCATCGTGTTACTGCTCACACAGACAACGGTTGACATTTTTCCCCCTTACCCTCTGGAATATTTTTTTTCTTCTTTTTTTTTTTTTTTACCCATTCATGATCATGGCATCCAACGTGGTCTCACCACTCTCGTCTGGGTTACCACCGTAGCCCACGCTACCGTCGCACTGCTCCTCTTGACAGCGGTTGCAGCCCGTCTCCACGGCATCCAATGCTGAGCCTCCGGACTGCAGGACCGCCCATGCTGAAGCAGCGACACAAACACAAGGTCACACTTATCCATTGATTGTTGTTGCTGGATGAAGTAGTATCCAGGTTTCCAGCTTGTATTACTTGTAATTGACTAACAGACGAATGGGGTGTGCTTTCACCTCCAGCAGACGTGCTCAGGGGTTGTAAAAGCGGTTATGAAAGCGTGATTTTGTAAAGATTTTGCCGTCTTTTTTTTTGTTTGTGTTTTTTAATAATTTAAATTGGTACGGGTGATTAACCCGCTTCTCTGTGGTGTGTCCAATTTAGAGGATATTTCATGTACAGGTACTTGAAGGATTCAACTGACTGTATGGACTTAAGCAATGGAGGTAAAGTGGTGTGCGGAATAGCGTGAGCCGACGCAGATCCATGGATTGAGATAATATGCGCAGTGTAACAGTCATTATAGAGATATGGTACCATGCCACACGGTGGCACCTTTATAATTCATGTCAATAGGTCACTTTTCCTGCCTTGAACTTTTCCACACTTTTTTGTCATGGACTCAATCAGGTGTACTCAGGCTGCTGTACTCTCACGTAACCCGTGGTAAAGATAAGATAAGATAACCTTTATTTGTCCCACAGTGGGGAAATTTGCAGTCTACAGCAGCAAAATTGTGGGGGAAGAAAAAAAAAAGTTTCATTGCACAAAATAAATGTTTCAGAAAGAACTGTACACAGTTCAATAAAAGTGTAATATAAAATATAGCATTAGCAATAGAATAGAAAACACAGCATAAGGTGGCTGTGCTATTTACAATGGTTACAGGTTTTCACGTATGTTTATTCAGCAGCCTGACAGCAGTCAGTCAGTAAAGCTGAGTAGTGTGTTTATTGTTCGCTTTTGACCAGAAAATAAGTGTGTGGAAAGTCTTTGTTATCCAACATCACGTGTCCACGGTTAGCTAACACCTCAGCTCGCAACTGCCACACGTTACAGGTGGGACATCAACGACAATTGATTACAACACTTAAGACCCGTTGGTAGTGAAAAGGTCTCTCTGGAAAGTCAAAGCTCCTAACCTTCATGCCACCTTCCCATAACCTTTGTTGGTATCCGTCATTAGATCAAGGAGATGAAAAGGTGCTTCCTTTTAAACAGGAAAGGATAGCACTGTTTCAAATGAATTTGACTCCAGTTTTCCCTAACTGATGCCATCCTGCTATGGCGCGAGTATGACTGATGCAAGTTGCTAGCTTGCACACTTCACCTGCAAAATATTTTCTGAATAAAGAAAATGTTTTCAGGCACGTCACATTAAATAAATGACACTACATTACATGACATATTTTTTCTCGTAAGATTTACTTTTTTTGTTTTTTTTTTTTAAGTGATGAACATTTTATGTGAAAAGTACTTTAATCAGAACAGCTTGCTCCCAGACATATTTTCTAACATAGACAAGAAAAAAAAAATCTTGCTTGTGTTCTTGCCCAAATAATGGGTGAGGAGGCGCTCCAGGGACACAACTATTTGTATACAAGCAATACAAAAGCCACTTTAATCCACTCCATCTTAAAATTTTGTTTCCTTCAACCTGTCACACTGGCAAATTGCTGTCACAAGAAGCAATGATGTAACTCTGTGGCAAACGTCTTCCATTGACACTCTGTGGGTTCGGGCTTCTTGTTTCTCAATGCACAGTGCTACAAGGATGTTTTAACACAAACTTCAGAGTACAGCAACTTCCCAAGGCCGACAAATCGACAAGCTGCGTCCACTAAGAAGATACACGCAACACACACACAGCATGTCAATTTGCCTGCTTTCACGCTGTCTGCCTCAGAGACTGTGGGGAAAAATGATGTACACAAGTTAAAGTTTCCATCTATCAAGCGCAAAATATTTTTTTTTCCAGTTAACTCCCATCTTGTACAGATTTCACCTGTCAGAACGGTTGCGTTGAGCACACCTGGGAGAAAGCCGCCTTGACAAAGTTCTGAGCAACAGCTTCAGTGCTTTCACTTCCAATCTGCGCTTTCTGATGCATCATTCCCAACAATTCAATGGCGCAAGGGCAGACCTAACCGGTTAAGAATCTCACTGAATTGCAAACGCAGTTTCATATTGTCATCGGGGAGCAGATAACATAGCGGTAACGAATTTGATTCCGAATCAGATCTCACCTCTCAAAAATTCTTACATGACCCCTTCAAGTCTGCCTATCTCTCTCTCTCTCTCTCTCTCTCTCTCTCTCTCTCTATATATATATATATATATATATATAAATTGATGCAAGTTTATAGTGGACATTTTATTGCAAATATATACACACACACACACACACACTTTGATTTCTATTCCAACAAAATCCTACTTCGTGCTAACAAGGAAGGAAATACAATACTATCGCAATACTTCTCGATTGTTTGAGAATTTGCCAATACTCGCCAAATTGTCAATTCTAAATTCTACACAAGGTACCAATTGAAGATTGAGAGCGACAGTGTGATGTCTTGAAACATCTGTAGAGCAAATTTGAAGAGGACAGGACCAAAACCGCCTACAAAACTGTATATTTTTATGTTGCTAAGCAACTACGTACGCATAAATGGTGGACTGGACGTAAGAGTTGCGGTCCGACTCATCCGGTCACGTGTGTGTCAAACTCGGGACTAGTTCAGACTTGTGCCTCTGCAAGTAAAAAAGAAAAATAATCCCAAAACATACCTGCTTCCGTCGCATTTTTGAAGTTCCAGGTATTGATAACCAGTGGTAGTGAGGCTTTCCCAAATACGAGCGGGCATATTAAAGTGAAAAATATCAACGACGTCGGCATTTTGTCCTTAAAACAACTCGCACGACTATTTTAGTTAGTCAATTCATGCTCACCCGATATACAGTGAGATACATCTTCCAATAAATATGTTGCGCTATAATGAAGTGTCAAATTCTGTTGTCACTGTGCACAACCATTCGTCATTTCCTGATGACGTCGCATTCTTGACAGGCATGAGATCCTTAAAGGGGCAGTGCCTTACGCCTCGTCGGCTCATACCATATTTTGGGGGAACAAAAAAGGGGCATAATGCAGTATGTATATTCAAGATAAAATAAAAGTGTCGTTATTATTTGGTAATACAACGTAAAAATCTTTAAAACTACCTAATACTATCGTTATCAAAACGTTTTTGCAGCAGTAAAATTTTATGAAGACTATGAAGTACTGACCCATAAAATATTACAGTAGGTATGATATTGATATACCAGAGTATAATGTAATGTTAAAAAAAGACGGATGTACTAATGTGCTAATTGTTCTAATAATCCCCAGAAATGTTGTAAACTTGTTGCAAACAAGATTTATATGCTCTTTCAAATTACGTTTCTCAATACAGTATCCCTATTCCTATCCACGTAGGCTACATGAGAAGGAGCCTTTGAATGCATTGGAGGACCCGGCCTGGGAATTGCCTTTTTAGAATTTGGAAACCATGTGCGGTCGAGTTTGTGCCGGGTGTGGCGTCATGTTGCTCCCCCAAAAACATCCAAGGTGTAGCACATCTTTTGAATCCAGTTCCTCAGACACTCGGAACAAACATCACACACACTCCCCCATTTTCAGGCCCTCTGAAAATGCTCTACGACCCTCTATTCACCCAAAATAGATGTCAAAATTGCAGTTTCGACCATTTCCGTCAAACAGTTGTGTTAGCTTCGCCCCGACTGGAAAAAAATAAGCCGCTGAGAATCCGTTTTGGCAGCATCAAAAATGAAGTCACATTTCAAACTGCGCTCTACAGCGAGAGCTTCTTGCCTCTGCCTGCCCTGACCGCACATCCTGGACATGCCAATCATAACAAAATGCACAAGTCTGATGACCTACTCACAAAATTGAGCAGGAAGTCTTCTACTTGGGTTCAAAGCAGCAATATTGGGTGAATTCCACAGTTGTGACGGTTAGTCATGTTCATTCCGTGATTGACAGGCAATCTGTCCATCACAGTAGACCCCTTGCATGTTGTCGTTTCTCCTAAAAAAAAAATTAAAAAAAGACCCAAGGGGTGACTTGTTATGTTCACACTTCCCACGTGGACCATTTTTTATTCATAACATCCATTGCATTGACGGCATTAGCATTAATTAGCATTGTAGCAACAGAACCAGCGAGTACCCCTGGGCTTTTTCTATTGGAATCCTTCATCCAGGTGATATTGTGACTCCACGCTCATTATTGACTTGCAGATTGGCTCAGAGTGTTCCGGTTTAAAACGGATGGGATTAAAATTGCGAAGCAGCAGCTCAGGGCAGCACCTTTGTGACGTTCCTCTCTCCAGGGGGAGTTCGCTTTTTGTGTGCAGAAACCTCGGGCGGACGTCTTGGCTTGAGATACACTGTTTGTGCTTGGCAAACGTCAACAGTGGACTTGTTGCTGGCTGTTTGTCAGTCTGCTGGCTTTGGTGGCACACAGATATGATACCAGCCATTGCAAAAAGAAAAATGTGACGTGGAATTTATGGTTACCTACTAGGTAAATCAGTATGCACACATCTCTTTACTGGCTACCGGAGAGTTAAATTTACTGTAAATTGCAGATTTTAGGACTTGGGAATTGTTTGGTTAGTGGAAATGTTATAATTAACAGTGTTAACCTGTATCACATACCCTGCTATCTACAAGGGTTGCTATAAAAGCTCATTGTTGTGCAGATTTGGGGTCTTCCTGTCTTGAGACATGTAGCTGCAAAACAGGATGTGCTACAAACAGATGTCTCAACGGGGGCACCCCTCCCCATCTGATGCTTATGTTTAAACGGTCGAATTCGTATGACCAATGACCATGAAGTATTGTATAACGAAACCATATTGGCAACATGTTTCAAGTTTGTTTTATACTGTAACCGCTCTCAAGAAGAAAAAAAATAGTAGAAGAGGAGCCGCACCCGCTGTTTGGGGAGTCCCTCCATCACATGTCTGTCAATGGTGTTTCTCCATGAACTGGAGATGAAATAAAGATCACCGTTGTACAAAGACTTTTGTTGTCTTGATTTTCCTGGTCCCAATCCCGCTGGGCAAGGTCTTTGATTTTGATAAAATCGTGAAAAAGAGAATAGCACCATGCAATGCTTGCAACTCAAGGATAAGACTTGTATAAAAAGGTGATACTTGAGAAAAAGTACAATTATCTCAGCAAAATAAGCTAGGCAGAAGTTAAAGTAACATACTTTTCTGATATTAAATGCACTTACTGTATGTATTGTGAGTACGAGTATGTAGAAAGGTAAGTGGTTAGAACTTCGGTTGTGTGGCCAAACGTTACTTCGTGTCATGAGTGGATACAGAACAGACAGAACCTCGTGCTAGGTTATCAGTCTTTTGAGTGCAATCTATAAGGGTTAACCTGACAACAAATATCCCTAACTTTCTGTGAGTAGCGTATGTCACGAAGACGATAACATTTTATCATGTCACTGTTTCAAATATCTTATCGTCATTTCTGATCCGCAGAAAATGGCATGTCATTACGCGACCGTACATAACAAACCTCTGTGCCAGATTAAATCTAAGAGTCAGTGAAAATAAATTTATAAAGAGGTGTGTGAATGCGAGTCTCTGATGGCGTAGTGGTACACACGCCGGACTTGTGTGCGTGCTGGCAGTGTGGGATCGGTTCCACTCAGTGATGGTGTGAATGGTCATCTGTATGTCCCCTGCAACTGAGTGGCGACCAGTTCAGAGTATAGTGTGCCTTGCGCCCGAAGTCAGCTGGGGGTAGGCTCCAGCAACTCCCCACGACCCTGTTCAGGATTAAAATGGATGGATGGATGGATGGTGTGTGGATGCAAATCCGCGATATTACTCTGTTGGGAAAGAATACATTAACAACAATCCCGTAATTATTCATAACCATTTGCAAAAAATAATAATAATAATAATAAATAAATAAAATGCCCTCAAGGTATCCCGGGTAGGCCTTCAAGCTATACAAGCACAACCGTTTTTATTTTGAGCCTCATCAAAACACAAAATATGGCATTTTAAAGTTATTTTCTGATAATTGAGCGACAAAGATGTCCCAAAAAGCTTCGATGGACTGCCGAAGACAGCTGGGATAGGCTCCAGCACACCCGCGACCCTGCTGAGGATAATCCATCCATCCACAGTCATCTCGTCACCTCTGCGTCCCGCGTCCTAGACACATAATTTTCGCGCGGGACGCACAGTTCCAAATAATGTGCGTTTTTGGGACGCAAGGAAATTTCTCAGTCAAAACAAAACAAAAAAAAATCTACGGTACATCTTTTTTTCCAGCAACGCAGTGTCGCAGTTCGACAATCGCCGCCATTATTGTTTTGATCTCGCGTTAAGTAATCTCGCGTGACAAGATTTCCGTTCTCGCGAGACGAGATTGGCGAAATCGGGCTTTACGTCGCGGAAAGTCCAAGTTGTGTAACGTTAAAACAAGTGTTGCGAAAGTTTATTGCGGAGATATCACAGAGGAAGCAGCTAAAGTTGCATAGTTTTTTGCGATAATAAGTTGACTTTGAGAGGAGAATTTATGAACTCAAAGACTGAACCATGGGATGAAATAAGAACCTATTTCTCAGCAAATCTTGTATACCTGAATTAATTAAATTTTTGCAGCATTTGTTAATAAGAAATAAACCTATTATCAAGGTATATTGTTGTTGTTTGTGTTATTATCACATGCAATTGAATAAGTAGACCATTTCAGAATTCGAAATTTGGGACTCTCGAAATGCATAATGGGACTCATACTTTTCTGATCAGCGAGCCCCAGGGACTCGCTGGGGTTAAACTGTAAAATTATCACTGAATCATCCATCCATCCATTTTCTGATCCACTTAAGCCTATCCCAGCCGACTTCAGGCAGTAGGCGGGGGGACACCCTGAACTAGTTGCCAGCCAATCGCAGGGTCCAGAGGATAAGCAAATTAGAAAATGGATGAATGGATATTATTATTATGGTTATTATTTTTATTTTATTATAAGTTTTTAATGATATAAACCCACAAAGCCAACATTCTGTCAACTTCCCCCCCAGTGAGAATGTTGACTGTGACTGAGTGAAGCAAACAAGCTGTGCTGAGAAACTTTTTGGGACAAATGTGGTAACACGGCACTCTACCGCCTTCACACCACACGCTCATGCTTGGCCCTGATTCTTTTTTTCCCCCCTCCATCGCCCCTCAAAATAGCGTCTCTCCCGCCATGGGCGTCAAAGAGACAAGTGGATGGACTAGAATGACTTCCTCACAGCAAACAAGATCAAAAAGTAACAGCGTGCAGGTAGGTAGGGGGAGACTACTAACAACATGGCCCGACCTTGAGAGGCGCCTTTACATTATTCATACGATACATACAATTTTCTCAGATATTTTATTCATTTTTCTTTTTTACTTAAAAACAAAACGGCGAGCCTTACAGATTGCGAGAGGAGAAAATAGATGAGAGCGCGGCGATTTAAACAACATCACCGCTTTGAAGTGATTACTTCAATCATCACTCTCAAACTGCTTATTTGTTTTGTGTGGCAGGAATGAATCAATCGTGAAAAAAAAAAGAGTTGAAACATTTGACTGTCAAACTCGATGAAAAATGCAAACATTACAAATACAGTAACGTGAAAGTATTTGAAATAAATGGAACCTATTTGATTAGGAAAAACACAAGCTAGAATATTTTGAGCTGTCAACTGATCACACCTGGTGGTGTGTTGGCTCCGATGGTGGGGGAAGATGCCGGGCCGGCCTGGCAGACCCAAATGTATTGTGAGGCTTTGCTGGGAATGTCTGACAGAATTCCCTGTCAAAGTTTCAAATCCCACCTCCGGCAGAACTTTGCCCATCTCCTGGGGGATGCAGGGGACATTGAGTCCAAGTGGACCATATTTTGTGCCTCCATTTTAGAGGCGGCCGATCAGAGCTGTGGTCGTAAGGTAGTCGGTGCGTGTCATGGCGGCAATCCCTGAACCAGCTGGTGGACACCCGGGTAAGGGATGCCGTCAACACATTTTAATCATGTATTTTTTTCCAGTGTATGTGATATATTTAATTACTTTAAGATTGAATGTAAATATATACAGTACAGTATTTACCTCTTTTGACTGTCTCCATTGCTTTCTGCATATCAGCCTCAGCAATGCCTTATGAGAGCTAATGAAATTGCTAGACAAAAGAAGGAATCATCTAACTGCAAAAACAATGGAAAATCTGATTTTAAAAAAAAGATCTATTAAAAAAAAATTTAAAACTCAGTGCCTCAATGACAAGTGGCAGCTAAGCAATATCAAGTTCACAATCACAGCACTTTCACTGTGATTTTCATATGACAATCAAAAAAAAAAAAAAAACGTGACAAACTGACAAAAGTGGTTTCAAACGGAGAGCCGACTTGTAATATGTTGACAATGTCTGCATTATGAATGCAGCAAGAGTGCTGTTCAATAACCGCTAATATAAACATTGTTCTGTCATGGTGATGACATGGCTCTGGATCATATTGTAGTGCAATTTAATTCTGTGTTTTCCGTTTCGGCGTCGCCCAGCTCACTGTGAGACATGGCGGATTAACACCAGATTAGCCCAGCGCTCGCAGGAAAGATGTGAGTCACGTGTGTGGTGCCATGTCGCTGAGAGGGAAACGTCAAAAATGACATGCCATAAAAGATTCATAGCCAATGCTGTTAGCACAGTAACATTGCAAAAAAAAAAAAAAAATACTGGGATTCATTTCAATGCTCGAAAGGGGTTTTGAATGACAGTCTCATGCGGCTTTTCATTGGCATGCAGTTTCATAGCCTGCTATGCTATTTTTAGCCGAGCGGCCACTAGGGAAGTGGGCTTTGTGGGTACGTTATGTGACATGTTGACAAAGTATGTCACCCCTTTTAGTATTTTTTTTCTTTCTCCCCCCCCCCCCCCCCCCCCCCCCCCCCCACCTCTGTTCGCCAAGTAAAAACCGAGGCAGGCAAATAAAAAGTCTAGTCAGGGTTGTGAAACAAATGGCTAGCAACATGGGCAAAGTTGTCAAGTCACACTCAAAATTACAGGGCTCGTTTCAAAAGCAAGAAGAGAAGACTTTGATAAATTGTATTTGATGTTTCCAAAAAATTTTCAAAGAAGTCTGCAAATTCCAAATTGTCTTGGCTGTTTCCAAAGGCACAATTGAGTCATTTTTGTCACGCTCATTGAGGAATAAACCAAAGACACATTTTGGTCTTCAATGAACCTACTGTCACATACCCTCCTGACTACCAGTAGTTCAAATTTGTCCTCTGTAGAGGACATTTGTGAACCTAAATATCTCCCACCCAGTGCCTCCAATCGCATTAACTCCTTTTGTTACTCTAAAGAGGACATTCAGTGCTTTCCAATGATACCAAATTTGTAGGGGTTAGAAAAAGTAAGAAAATGGCTTCCCTCAGTGCAAGCACTTTTTATGGGAAGAGGAAAAGTAATACTTTTTATCGACCACATTTTGTCTTGAAATGCTGTTGGCATTTTAATTATAAGACTCTTATGAACACGTTAAAGTGTTGTTTGAGTTGTTTTAAGTGTATTTGAGCCTGTTTAAAAAATGTAGTGGGATTTCAAAAATTTCTTTTGGAGGAGTCCAATTACTTCACTTATAGATTGGGGAATGTCAAAATAAATGTGATTGGACAACATTTTTTTTCCTGGTAGTCAGGAGGAAACAGTACATACAGTATGTTGATTGAAACTTCAAAACAATCTTTCATGACCATATCGGACACAAAGAATATGTAACTTTCAATTAATTTAATTGCAATAAGTATCCATATTTTTTTTTTTTGGGAAACATCAAAGACAATATCATCACACAAAAATACCTACATGCTTTTTGTTGAACAGCAAAACTTTGATACTGAGCTAGCTTGGTAGAGGTTTCTCTTAACTATTCATACCATATTGTTCTTCAGCAATGTATGCCTTCAGCTATTCTCAACATCTCTCATTCTGTTCTCTGTTGTCTTTTTTTTTTTTGTTCTCTGTGTCTGTTGATAAACGATCAAAAACATGCCTCTCCTTTCCCAAAACAACCAGTTAAAACGTCACCATCGACATGAAGCCATTACTCTTGGTTATTTAATTGCTGAGTTCACCAATTTGAATAAAGTTAGACATCCTGAAGTCCATCTAAGTCGCTCGATCCCAATGCAGTGGTGCTTGTGATCCAGAGGATGGGGCTGAAGCATTAACCCGCAGCACTGCTGCTGCTCCTGCTGATGCTGTGCACATGCTCTCCAGTGCTAATGATTCTGCTGCCTCTCTTTGGTCGGTAAATGAAATTGTAGCTCCCATCGAGACTGATAGATGATGTTAAATTACATTTCCAAGTGGTCCAAAGTGCAACGGGAAGCCCGCTGAAGTGTCGGGAATCTTTTATTTTCACTTTCACAGTGAACGTCATACATGCTGGAATGCCACATTAAAAAAGAAAAAAAAAACAACAAAATCGTACACTTAAATTTAATGTATTTAGTATGCGTAATAGTGATATACTCGTGTGTGACATTGAAGGGATTGCAGTATTTTTAGTGTAAATGAACATTTGGAAACATCAAAGGTAATCTTGACAGATCCTAAGAGGTTTGTTGAATGTCACAGAAAATTTTGAGTGTTCAATGAACATAACGCGCATTTTTGAAAACATCAAAGGTATTTTAATCTTCACTGACGAATGTGCATGTTTTTTTCAACTCATTCTCCATATATGCAAAGGAATGGATCAAAGGCTAACTTGATAACTTTGAATTGAATTGAATACAACTTTATTGTCAAATGTGACATACAGCACAGATGAAATTTCTTCCCTCTCAACATAAAACAAGAGCAACAACATCCATCCATCCATCCATTGTCTGAGCCGCTTCTCCTCATGAGGGCCGTGGGAACATGGTAACAGGTATATTTTCATCCTATGGGGAATCAACGTGAAGTAGTTCAAAGGTCGGTTCACAATTTTTCCTTAAATGAAGTACTTCATGGTTTTTGTTGTTGTTGTTATTGTTTTTTAACAATATGTTGCTGCAAGTCATTGCGCTCAAAATATTGTCATTTCCCCATTGTTGCCACTCATTCAGTCCACACTATCAGACGGCTGCAACTTTCACCTTGCACATTTAAAACAAATGGGTCGAACAGAAAATCAAAATGGTTTCTTTTTAACCCGACCGCTGGGTTATGATAGAATATTCATTGCATTAAATTAGATCAATACCTATAAAATGGCTCAACTGCAAACCAAACCTCACAATATATAGCATAGATTTGGTCATTTGAATCAAATATGCGATAAACAACAGTAGAATCTTTAATAAAATGTCATGCAAAATTTATATGGAAATTCAGATCAGTTGCAGATAAAACAATGAAGTTGCAGAACACAGACACGTGACAGCTAGTATCCGTGTGAAATAAGTAACACTTAACGGTAGCATTATGTTACGCTAACAGCCTGCAAGCGCTGCGAACTGCGAGCACATATTCCATCCACCCATCCATTTTCTGATCCGCTTTATCGTGCTGGAGCCTCTCCCAGCTGTCTTCGGGCAGAAGGCGGGGGACACCCTGAACCGGTTGCCAGCCAATCACAGGGCACACAGAGACAAACAACCATCCGCGCTCACACTCACTTTGTGGCTCCTGTGATATCTTTTAAGAAATGGTTTCAAATGGCTCTTTAGTTGCCGACACTAATGTAATATGTCCCTCCTCACTTGCCGGACTGTGACACATCATGACAGTCTAAACCCATAATGCCTGAGAACTGCAATCAGCATTGCCCAAAATTTATGTTGACATCTCTACTTGTGCTCACAACCTCTGAAAATATATTATAAGGATCAACCAAGTATTGCGGATTTTATGGCGATAGCGTAATCCTCTCCATCGAGGCATTCACTATCAAGGCTGTCACTCAATCAGAGAAATGCTTCATCCAGAAAATATAAAATAAATACAAAATATTAGGACGATACATATTTTCCAGACATGTCTTGCCACATTGCCACACACAGAAAAAAATGACAGAATCACTTTGAAAAATGTGCAAGACCCTCTCACATAAACATTGATGTATTCGTCACGCATAAGCCTGCGCACTGAACATTTTCAGTAAGGCCCCAAATGGCTGTTGCAGATAAGAGAGGCCATGAATCAAACACAAATCACATCACTGTTTTTTTTTTTTTTATATTTATAATATCGTTTTGATAAGCTACTTCAGTGTTAGCATTTCACAATGCAAAAATAGCTGCTACTACTCCTACCACTCCTCCTCCTCCTCCTCCTCCTACGACAAATAATCATAATAATCTAAAGTTGATCTTTTTTTAGAAATCTGTGCCTCAAATGGGGGTGCACAAGCATCTTGGTGGGCAGGTATGGCGCCTTATGGCCTGCCCGTGGTCTGCCTAGTCATCTGCCATATTCCGACAAGTGTGTACAATAGTAACGACACAGGGTAGGTCATGGCCCGATACAGCGGTTCATCTGCCACAGGCCACTGGGCGAACGTTAATGTCGAAACCTGAGTAGCCCAGATAAAAGTAATACATTTCGTCCCCAATTAATTTAGTTTTCAATGACCCTAACATATCGTACTAAACATGTAACGAAGGGCAAGATGTCAAACCTTGATTGAATTGTCTTAACACTGAACAACTCAGGTTATTATCTTGCTGAGCTTTTATCGTATCGACAGATAGCATGTTGGCGTTTGATCGGTTTTGCGCAAACAGTTCCGGAATACAAGATAAGATGTAAAACCTTTATCAATCGGCCATTCGCTCCTTCTCTGCTCAAGTTACAATCTTGCCACATGAGTGCGTTACCACACCAACTCTGAGCATGTTAGCTTTTTACCAGTTCTCGTTTGTTTTGGTCTGACAAAAAGTTTGAAAAACTACACTCTAACTGTACTGTACTTTGTTTTAAGGCTATATTTTCCAGGAAGAAATATAAATACAGTATAATAAAAATATAGCAAGGTCCAGAATCCTTCCAGCCAATAAATCCTGATGTCTAAATTTGTCCCAAACTGGCTTTTTGAGGAAAAATGTGGTAAATGTATCACAAACCCACAGGTAAGACTCTGGGGAGTTATAGTCCTCTTCATACATGAGAGCAAGAGTAGGCCTCTTTTTTTTTCTTTCCTCGCCAGCATTGGCATCTTTATTTCCTTTTCATTTTTTTTTTCTCCAGCTGTTTGCAGCTCGCCTGAGACGCTCTGATAAGACGCAGAAGCATCTCAAAAGGGGGAAAAAGCTCAGCGTGACGAGGCAGGAGGAGTGGAATTGTTTGATGGAGACGCCGATTGCATTTCTCGTGTGTTTGGCGAACCCGTGTCGCTACTGGAGAACATCTGAAGTGGCGCTTTTTTTTCACTTGTTCTTAAGTCTTATCGCGACAACATGATGGCGCGGATTAAATGCACCTGGGGTGGCTCACCTGGAAGCTTTCTGGCTTACAGAACTCGAGGATACTGTAACGGTTAAATGTGCAAGCTGCAGTTTCGAAACCTGTGTTAAAGTAATTTAGTATTTGTTATAGGGCTGTGCAGCAGTTAAGCATTCTGTTCCTGTTGGAATGCGCAAGTAACCATTGTTTGTCCAAGATCCATCCATTCAAGAACATTCAACAACTTAAGGCCTCCCCTTATACGTCTTGCTTAATGTCTGCAGTTCAGTAAATAAATAAGAGGCCAAATAGATTGGAAAGGATTGCACCCTTCCAAATCAGTTTTTTCATTTGTTTTTTTTTTTTTTAATCAAACCAACCGAGGAGTGAGTACAGTATCATAATACTTTTCCATTTCTAAATGCAGATAGAAAAGATCCACTGCTCAACTATAAAAAAAAAATAACTACGAATTGTGCATAAAAATTACCATTAAAAGATGTCACCAAATGAGTGGTGTCGATTTGCGAGCCTTTCCACACTTAGTGAATTGCAAACTTTTTGTCTGGGTTCATTCAAGGCATTGAACATGTTCAAAATTTCCTTGCCACAAGAAAAACTGTTGCAACCATCAAAACTGTTGACGACCGTCTGGTGAAAGTTTTTGCAACCGTTTGAGTCTTTGTACGCACCCTGACGAAAAATCAGTAATCACTCTGATCACAAACACTCGCCAACTTTGGCTGCTCAGTGGTACAGTATATGGGCCAAAATGTATTTCTTAATTTTCTTTCAGGATTTGTCTTCCCAAGTTCTCTGTTTTTTATGGAAAAATGAATATGGAATGTTTATCAGTGTTTTTTGAAGGATTTGTCAGATTGGGAAAAAGGAAAAAGTAACAATTTTTCAAAAACATTAAAATTGAAAGAATTGAAAATGAATCAAGGGCCTCTAAGAATGCAGTCGCATGCAGACCAATTACTGGCCTAAATTAATCTGAGCTATCCATCCATCCATCCATTCATCCATCAATTATCTGAACCGCTTATCCTCACGAGATTCGAGGGTGTGCTCGAGCCTATCCAAGTTGACTTCGGTCAGTAGGCGGGACACACCCTGAACTGGTTGTCAGCCAATGCATAACATAACACATACAACATATAACATAAACAACCATCCACACTTCACAATCACACGGAAGGACAATTTAGAGTGTCCCATCAGCCTACCATGCATGTTTTTGGGAATGTGGGAGGAAACCGGAGTACCTGGAAAAAAACCCACACAGGTACGGGGAGAACATGCAAACTCCACACAGGAATGCTGGAGCCCGGAATCGAACCCTGGACCTCTGTACTGTGAGGCAGACATGCTAACTAGTTGTCCACCATGGCGCCAAAATCAAAGTTTTTTGATTTGCGGAATATCTCAGAGACTGTTCACAGAACGGTTAAGGGTGAAGCTTACTGATACTGCAGCCTTTCATTATTTAGCCCTGGGGCCAGTTTAGTACCGGGGCTCAGTACCGTTCGCTACTACTCATGTTGCTATCTTGTTACATGTTAGCAAATTCACGAGATCAAATCTTATTAGAAATACTGTGGTACTTGACAAGAGGGCAAAATGTAAAATTTTTATCAAGCTGTTTTATTAACACTTTAGCTACTCAGGTTGCCGTCCTGCTGTATGTTATTTTGTATATTTTATTGAAGAATTTACTGCTAGCTGTTTGGTTATTTAAAATGTAATTTATTGTGTTGCTGTTTTACATAAGAGAAAAGTTTTTATTTTCTTCCCTTATCATAGCAAATGTGACCCAGACAGTCAATTACCTTAAAACCAAGCTAAATTGTATTTGTAGGCGCAACTGTCAGGTCCCTATCAAGTAGATATCCTCCATTTAATATGAAGTGGAGGATATCTGTGCAGTGCAGTGGTCACTGTCCAATGCAAAACATATAGTGAGCCCAATAAAAAAAACGCATGTTTGGACTTTAGCCCTTGTCAGATCATTGTGCAACTGGCAGCACTCTCCAATTAAACAAGGACTTTTGCGCTTTTAAAAACATCCAAACATTGGTTGCGTGTGCTTTTAAAGTGACCACAAACTACAAAAAGTGACATGTTGTGATGGCAAACAACACTATCCACCCCATCCCCCTCAGATAGAGCCATCTAATTGGTCGAAGGCTGTTAATGAGGTGGTGTCAGTTTTTTTCAGTTGCGTTGAAGCATTTGTTGCCCGCTGTTGTATTCCCCGATCTGGTAAATGATGTGGGAGCAAAGTCTGGTGGCTGCTCTGAAAAAAACGTTCTGAGTTTTTATTTTGTCAAGTGGCTTCACACAATAGAATCATTTGGATGCAGATGCATTTTAAATAGATGTACAGTTTACTGAAAAAATGTATCTGTATATATATATATATATATATAGATATATTGAATTAAGGATTTTCAGCACCTTTGACAACATCAATCTCAACTAACACATCTGCCACACTGACCTGTTTACCACCCGTATAGTGATTTGCTTTCCTGTGTCAACTACAAACTCCAGGAGTGCAAAGAAAGCAATTTGTGAAGAGCGTGATGCACAAAATTGTCTCCGGAGCAGCCAGCTGGTTGAGTCAACATCTCCCAGTTCACCTTGCAGCGGGACAGAATGCTGAAGCACGTGGACAAATACTTGGCCCAGTGGTAAAGAGCAAGTGCTGCGCGTTTGCAACTATGGCTGAGCTCGAACACACAAACTGGTGGGCGAGTGGTCGACTGGTTAGCACGTCGGCCTCACAGTGCAGAGATACCGGGTTCAATTCCAGCTCTGGCCTTCCTGTGTGGAGTTTGCATGTTCTCCCCGGGCCTGCGTGGGTTTTCTACGGGTACTCCGGTTTCCTCCCACGTTCCAAAAACAGCATGGCAGGCTGATTGACCACTCTAAATTACCCCTACGTGTGAGTGTGAGCACGGATGGTTGTTCGTCTCCGTGTGCCCTGCGATTGGCTGGCAACTGGTTCAGGGTGTACCCCGCCTACTGCCCGAAGACAGCTGGGATCGGCTCCAGCATGCCTCGCGACCCTTGTAGTGTAAATTGGATTCCTTCTCTTGGGACCAATAACGTCGATTTGGTGTTCTTCTCTTCATGTTGTTCTGTAATCTACAGGTGAACCTCAGTGGAACATATGTAAGCAATGGGAGATGACACTAAGCCATTTTCACCAGTCGCGGACATCTCAAAGTGTGAGATGGGTATTTTTATAACTCTCCCCATCCTAACACTTCTTGAAACAATTTTTTTACGTAGCATAAACTACATTAAAAAATATACACAACGATTGAGGTTGTTTATTTTTACTATATAGGTTGTATTAGGGTGGAAAAAGTTTAGAAATTATTTATCTTCAATTCATTATTTTTTTTTTTTTTCAATGACAAAAGTCTGGTGTTTGGAGAGGGGTGTGTTGATTTTTTTAAGACGGGATGCATATACATATATACTGTCCAAATAAATAAGATCTCATGAACCGTATTTTCCGCACTAAAAGGCGCACTGGATTATGAGGCGCACCTTCAATGATTGGCCTATATTGTAATTTTTTTCATATATTGGATGCACTGGATTATAAGGCGCAATCTACAATGCATCCACTAGATGAAACTGCGCTCCTTCCGTTCGACTCGAGAGGAGTTCAAGAAATGGAAGACTTTTCGGTGCGCCTTACAGTGCGGAAAATGCGGTAATTCTCAGGTTTTAGGAAGTTTTAATTGGGTGAAATATTGAAGGACAACATGACCCACAATATTTTTTTATACAAACGAGGATTTTCATCTATGATGGTGACTGTGGTGACTAAGGACCTTTACAGATGTCAGTGTGTGTGCATGTGTGTGTGTGTGTGTGTGTGGGGGGGGGGGGGGGCGGGGGGCCCCTACTTGTCTCCCTGATCACGCGGGAATACGCGGCGCCGTCAGCAGGGACGCAGCCCACTACCTTATTAATTAGCCTTTGGCTGCTGCAGGCCAACCTGCTAACCCATTTAATGAGTAAATAATTGCTTGGCAGGTCTTGTGTCATTACGACTTTTATTAATACGCCGACTTATCTCAAAATTACACTTGAACCCCTTCGAGTGGCAAAATGAATTTGGAGCACAGATAGTTTTATTTTATTTTGTATCCTCGGGATTATTTCCAGTGGGGCTCTAAATGTGGGATTGCTTCCAAAATAAGATACGTTTTCATTTGATTCCTTCAAGCTTTTTTTTTTTTAATTGTCCAAAGACGTATTGACAAGGAATTGTTATCAAATAATTGGAAAAGTACCACCAATTTCAATCTAAATTCTTACAAACGTGTAACTTTTGGATTTGGTCAGAGTTGGTCTATCGTTGTTACATGTTGATAAGACAAGTGATGGCTTTCGCTGCATAGTAACAAAATCAGAAGTTGTTCATTAATATGTGCCCTCAGCTTGCCAGACTGCAAATCAATCGAGGCTTTGGACAACATGGATGTATGTTATTCCACTGTGAACTCAGTGTCTGTCAGTCAGGTTTATGAAGGAGGGGTGGGACTCATTGAGTAAGTCATGATACAGTATTATCCCAGTATCTTTAAAGTAATAATACCAGGCAATTGTGTACTATATATATATATAAAACACACACACAGACACACATCACACCTAAACTCTCCGTGATCAACTTTAAGACCATTCTGCGGGATACCGGTCGATTGACTTTAAGACCATTCTGCGGGATACCGGTCGACTGCGATCGACGTATTGGGCACCCCTGAATTAGGCAATCCCGATGTGGGTTTTATTTTTCCATTTTCAATGATTGGCCAACCTTCAGTGTTAAAAATGGCTTTCTTCCTTTGACAAATGTAAGGTTAATGACTCAACAAACATGCCCAAAAATGGTCAATTAGAGTCAATGGTAGAATTATTCTGAGATTCCTGTGAAAAGAATTGTTCACTCTCTTGAAAATTGCTGTGTGTTGTGAAGTGAGTTCAGTGCACTGCCACCATACAGTGCTCATATCTCAAATATTTGCTGGCAAGCCCAAACAAAAACATATAGTCAATGGATGGAATTTAAAGAAACTCCGAAGTCGGGTCACTCATCTCTCTTGGCATGGAGAAGTGTTTCTGACTTTAAAAGACCTTCAAAATGGAGCCACGTGTGAGTCCATGCAAAGTCCTCAGACACACCGTCAAGTGTGTGCTCAGAAAAAGATACTTCTGCAAAGATTTAGCGCTTTCTAAAAGCCCCCCCAATTGACAGGATTTATAACGCCGTCTCTTCATTTACCCGCTGATGTTAATGGCCTACGGCGGGTATGTAAATAATCCACCAAGTGAGAATTATGCAGGAGGAAAAAAGTGCTAATTAGCTGCGACGGTGTCTGCCCCTGCTGTGCAGCGCGAAATGATCTCGTCCTCTGGTCGTTCAGTGTTTTTTTTTTTTTTTTTTTTTTTTTTTGACAACTCGTCTTCTGGATTGCATTACTTCCTGTCTCGCCGCTTTCTGTTAATTTTCACCTGCCATCCGTCTTTGAGTCTTCCGCGTATTTATAGTCCTGTCCTCACCCCGACACACGATCAGTATATACTGTACACTGTATCTTATGCATTATTCAGTTTTGGCTTCTCGCCTGCTTGCGTGACATGTATGAATGTTAACCACCCCCCACCCACCACGACTACACCTACCTGCCAGAATGTTCCTTAAAAGCTCTTCTTGGAAGTAGGTCCAGTAGGGAGTCTGTTTGGACCCTGATGTACCCTGTAGGGCTGGTTATTTGACTCCGAGGTAACCGGGTTCTCAAAGTGTAAATGTACAAAGGCAGATCTGTTGAGTGTACCACCCCACTGACAAACCGCTGTCGCTATGAGAGTAGGTTGATCTCAGGCACTAAAGTCATTCTTTGTGGCTTGAAGGGTGCAACTGATCAGTAGTCGTCGCCTAAGAACTGGGATCAATTAATATCAGGTATTTATTTGACTCCCAATTTATGGCATCATTGTTGTGTGATGAAGGCAAGTAGGTAGCAAAAGAGGTCAAACAGCAGCATTCTGTAACCTTTTGCATATTTGTTGCAAAACTCATCCATCCATCCATTTTCCAATCCGTTTATTCTCACGAGGGTCGCGGGTGTGCTGGAGCCTATTCCAGCTGTCTTCAAGCAGGAGGCGGGGTACACCCTGAACTGGTTAGCAGCCAATTGTGGGACACACATAGATGAACAACCATCTGCGCTCACACTCACACCGAGGGACAATTTGGAGTGCTCCATTTACCTGCCATGCATGTTTTTGGAATTTGGGAGGAAACAGGAATACCCGGAAAAAACCCACTCAGGCAGCTGGACAACATGCAAACTCCACACAGGAAGGCCAGAGCCTTCGAAGCCCGCACCTCTGCCCTGTGAGGCCGATGCGCTCACCAATCGACTGTTGTGCTGCCTTGCAAGACTCAGCTAGCCATAATTTCTTTGTTCTTTCTGAAACACCCTAAAATACCACAAAATGATGCCCAAGCCCTGTCTAAATAGGAAAATAGTACAGTGTCAAAGAAGTATGTTGAAGTGGCACATCTTTAACTGAGAGACTAAATTCTTTTGACTATATTTAGCCGGGGTTGTTAGTGAAAGTTAAAGACCTTTGCTGTCAGTACATTTACATGAGTACTTCCAGTGCAGTTTTTGGGAATGAAATCATCAGTAGGCCATTTATTTTTAAGTGTAATGTCAGATGAGGTCAGATTTATTATCACTTTTTTTCAAGGCTATGGTCTAACTAGATGACGTTCTCCCCCTCAGTTGCTTGGCACCAAGATGCTACTAATTGGCACCAAAGCAATATTTATACACTCGCCACAGCAATTTAGTTTCCCCCCTGAAAATCAGTGAATAGCCAAATTCATTAATGACATGACCATACAAGGTATTACTGTATTGAGAAGATAAGATAAGATAAGATCAGATAAGATACACTTGATTTGTCCCACACTGGGGAAATTTGCAGTCTACAGCAACAAAATTGTGTGTATTAGTGTGTGTGTGTGGGGGGGGTGTAGAAAAGAAAAACAAAGTGTTGCATGCACAAATAAATGTTTCAGAAAAAGAACTGTGCACAGTATAGAATGCAATATAAATATATGATATAGATATCAACATATATGCAACTGCATATATGCAGCATAAGGTGGCTGTGCTATTTACAATGGTTACAGGTTTTCACGCATGTTTATTCAGCAGCCTGACAGGAGTCGGTAGGAAAGAGCCGCGGTATCTCTCCTTCTTGCAGCGCGGGTGCAACAGTCTCTGGCTGAAGGAGCTACCCAGTGCTGTCAGGGCAGGTTGGAGGGGGTGGGAGGGACTGTCCACCATAGCTTTTAGCTTAGCTATCATCCTCCTGTTGCCCACCTCCTCCAGAGTGTCCAGGGAGCAGCCCAGGACAGAACTGGCCCTCCTGACCAGTCGCTCCAGTCTCTTTCTGTCCCGGGCCGAGATGCTGCCTGACCAGCAGACAATGCCATAATGGATGGGCGAAGCCACCATTGAGTTATAGAAGGTCTTAAGGAGTGTGTGTGTGTGTGTGTGTGTGTGTGTGTGTGTGTGTGTGTGTGTATTTTTACACATTCTTGACCGAATCTTAAGTGTTGAAAATGGGTTGCTCTCGTTGATCATACGATAGCAGTGATTCACTGAACATGCTGTTTCTTTTTTGTTTTGTTTTTCTGGGGGATTTCATGAAAAATGATGATTCTGGAGGTAAGAGAATTCCGTCCGACGTGAGTGACCCAGTGGATATTGTTATCGTATGCTGTCTACATGTGTTGCTCCACAGTTTGTGTTCAAACATCCATTACTTAAAAGGTTATAAACGTGTGACTATTAGTGCTAACTGTCAGCATGCCAAGTTCTGTAGAGGACTGGAACGGTCATGTACAATTGAATCAGGTGTGTTGGAGAAGGGAGGGATTGAAAACAGGCAGGGTATGGCTTTCCCTGTTTTAAATGGACAATGTGTAATTCTCTTGATTTTATGTTTAGTTTGACAGTCAACGTCAACTCTAAGGGGGCAAATTGCTATTCATTGTGAAGTGAGTTTTATGAACAATGATTTTTTTTTTTTTTAATTTCCTTTTTAGCTTTGACATCAAACTGCCGTCTTCTTCAGGGCCTTAAAAAAAGTCCTCTTACTTTTACCCATTAACCACACGTGTGGAAGTATTACCACCTGATGTGGTTGGAAGACGAGGAGGACTTTTTTAAGCTCCTGCGATAGTCGAAACTAGTAGAAATAAATTTAAAAAAACAACAACCCTCATTGTATTAACTGAAAGAAAAAACAACAACTATTGAATATAAAAGAAGATGTTAATCCATGAGTTGAATGGAGTTCAGTGCCACCACATACAGTGTTCATATCTCAAGTTGAGCTTGAAAGTCAAAGCAAAAAAAAATCAGCCGAATGACGGCTACCGACTGAACTCCTCAGTCGGGACACTAATACCTCAAGGCACCTTTGTACTTTGTATTTACCCTACTTTGAACTGAACTACTGTGGGATTTCTTGTGTCTGCCTAGGTGCTTGTGCACCTATTTTTTCCAAGAGGCTGCCTCAGAGTCTTTTCTCTTCCCCTCATTTGCCCTGTGGAGACACTCAAAAATTTCAGAAAAGATTCTCGCAATTTGAAAATCCTACCAAACATCCATTGTTGTTGATTTTTGAGGTGAACCCGAGAGATAAGTGAAGAATGTTACCAAAGATGTTATTTCTTAAGAAGCTCCCTGTGTAAGAAACCATTTTAGATTTTAGCCTTCGTCGAAGTTGATTTGGGCTTCGCCCTTGATCCACAGCGAAAGCATGCATCAGTCAAAGGGCCCTCAAGGACATCGCTGCGAGCGTTGAGGTTGTGACACCGTGAAAACATCTACACATCAACGTGTGACCGATATAATTTAATCCTCATCGATTTGACTTTCTACCTTTTAAAAGGTGTTTTCGTGACACATCTTTGTAAGCAGACTCTTTTTGAGCAGACTGTAGGTAGTAGTGATGATGATTTAATGATAGACGAGGTTGACAAGCCCCTCGTTCTGCCATCGGTCACCGGCGACAGACGGGCGTCCTTAAGAAACAGTTCGTCTGCCAGGATGTTTGACTTAACTCGGGGCTGCTTCTATGAAGGAATGAAGATGAAATCAAACAGAGCTAAGGCAAGCAAAGATCCTCCAAACTGTAAGGGCTTTTAAAGAAGATATACAATTATTATGGCTATTTGCCATTTGCTATTTACTTTTTTGCCACCGCAACATATGACTGTAAATGTAGTTAAGTGTTTGACTGGACTTTCTTGGTTTCCTGAATTGTACTTAACATGCCCTACTTCTTTTTTCGATGAAGTTGGCCCCTTTGACACAACTACCAGAAAGTTTTTTTGAGTTCATTTCTCACTGTGAACTTTTTTGGAGTTCCGAGCTGCTCTAAGTTGTCACTCAGAAGTGCCTCCTATGCTTTGAAGCTGTTTGTCATTCTAAGCCCATCCGACACTGGTGCATTCCGAGACATTTTTGTGTGGCTTTGCGGTGGCGGTCGCCTAATGGCTCCTGCGCGGTGTTCAGAGGTCATTTTTCACTTCGCAGAGTGTGTTTGAATACACTTGAGATGTTTCAATTGACTGGACTTCAGGGCCTAGTAATCCAATCAGCCCTGACGATCTTCTGAGCACTGACCACGGCTCGCCTCACTTCCCAGAACACGGCCTGTTCAATTGAAACTAATTAGAATGAATGTTGGAGAACTTATTTGGCCGATTGAGACAAATAACCAATCTGTGCTCTTCAATTGAATTGTTCTGCTCTGGCAGGCCGAGCATCCAATCAGGACCCGGACAGGACAACTCTCTTCTCTTCCCCTCTGACTCCCGATAACGAAAAGATAACATACGCTCATTTGCAAAGTAAAGATTTTTTTTGTTTTTGAAAACCCCTGCCGCTCCCCTAAATTTAATTGAAGCATTGCATCCATGTTTGGATCATTGTTTTCGCTCCGCTTGCCCAGAGAGAGAAATATTGATTGGAATTCAGATGAATGGACCTCCTCGCCTTCACCAGCGTAATGAGGAAGCCTAATGAAGCGCGTAACGTCTGTGTTCCATCGTCAACATGGTTCTGATTGGCACCTGTCGGAGAATCAAAGCGAGTAGCGGACACCATCTGTTTTATTAGCGGAGAATGAGGCCCGATGCGAATTCCCTCCCCTCTGTCAAGTTTGACACGTCTAAACGAGTCGACTCCTGATGCACACAGAAATGAAATACCACCGCATGTCATGTTGTGGCTAAATTGTAACGTCGATCTTCATAGCAATGTCACATTTAGACTGCCAAGATGTAACTCGCAAGGTCACAACTCAAAGTGTTTCAGTTGAACAAAGATATCGCTGATGAGCTAGTGCGGTGATACTCACAGCTGATTATCCACAAAGACACCTATTTATGTTTTCATTCTTTGGAATACTCACCTATTAGCGTATTTTAGTGTGTCAAATACACCTCGACTGTGAGACTTAGATCTTCGTATGGCCTAGATTTGCCAAGTTTAGTCAGGATAACAATGGAGAGTCTTCATTTGTAATGCTTTTTTTTTCCCCTGAAAGTCTAATCATCTGCAATTAATTAATTATCAATGATAATTTTGTAATATGAGTTTGAAATTACATTACTGTGTTTTCAGGACATAATTTAATAAATATATCAACATACCACATATTTAGGGTTATTAATTATTATTATTGACCAGTCCTCAAATCTGTTACATTAGATATCACATCAAAAATACTGAGTCCTTAAAGTACAACCATAATGACTAACATTACTGGACAAAAGCATAGTAAGGCTAAGTGTTCATTAAAAATATATATTATTGCAAGTGTAACATTATGTACATTTTGAACATAAACACTGCACCTAAATCGAGGAAATTGGTACTAAAAATGAGTTCAAAACAACTGAACAACTGTAGAGCTTCGCTAACCACAAGAATAAGCCTGAGTACCACTAGTGGTACGAGTACCAGAATTTGAGGAACCACTGTTATAGGCAATTAGAAAAATTTTTGAGAGGGCATCAGTTACTGGTGTTTTTATTATTTGCGGCAACGCTCAGTCCCCAGCCCCCAACAGAGGTTTATTATACGAGTATTGGATATTTGTGTTGAAACCAGATAATGGGGGATGTCAGAGTACTTGTGGACGGAATATTCGGAGGAAGTGTAACTGCTCCGCGCTTGAGGCATGCAGTTACCCCGTAAACAAACTCAGTGCAGCTCAGCTTCTGATGAGCAGACATCAGGGCTAGCGATATCCCTGCTGATGGCAAATGGCCTATCTCACTGTTCTGGAGACCAGTTGGTGACCAGAGAGTGGCGTGAAATAAATATGGATATGGACATTTTTTTTTCTGAGACCTTTTTCACATTTCAGGTCCCCAGCAAGCCTCGGAGATCCCACGGGGATTAATTCTGTCCATGACTGGGAAGACATAGCAGAAAGACCAAGGGGCCTGAGGAGGCATCATGGAGATCTCACCGCGACAACACTTGAATCACCACATCACCGACCTGTGAGAGAGAATGTGACTGGGCCAACGCAGGCCTGGAATAATAATTGAGACACCGTCACTCAGGTGTGGAATCTCTTTGACTACTCGGTGAATTGGTCTCTGCAACATCACCAGCGCAAGCAACAGTTTGGTCTCCTCAATCAACAGTGAGATAGGCGCTTAATTCTCCCCAAATTATTTTATTCTAAATGCTTAAGACTCTTTTTTTTTTCATCCTTTTTGAATCTGCAGAATCGATATCAGTTTTAATGGGATTACAGCAAAGATTTTTTTTTTTTTAATTGTTGTTGTCCTGTTATGTTATTTCTTTTTCATTCATCTTATTCCTGGTATGTTTGTGTCATGTTATGTCTGTTTTGATTGTGTTTCAGCTCCAGCTGGTGTGAAGGGCGTTTCCCTCCTGCAGACGCACCTGTTTCGCGTTTCCCCATCAAGCCTTGCCAAGTATTTAAGGACTGCCAAGTTGCAAGTGTCTCTGTTCCATGATTGAATTTGCTAGTTGTTGTGCTTGAAGTGTTGTATTCAAGACCTTTCGATGTCTTGACTTTCATAGTTGCTCTCGCTTTTTGAACTTTGTGTTTTCATTATTTGTTTTTGATGATCTTGATCTTTCATTTCACGTCACTGGAGTTTTGGTATTTTGTTTGTTCATTTTGTGTTCTCTTGTACCTAGAACAAGAACTTACTGTTTGTAGTTTCTTGGTAAAATTTTAATTTACCCTTTTACCCTTTACCAGAAAGACATTATTGAAGCCACTGATGAATATATTTTTTTTGTTTTGCATTTTTTTTAAGGGGGCGGGCCAGAATTTCAGAATAATTTGTTTCTGATAGTTTGCAAGTTTTCCATGTTATTTCACATGTATTTTTATTTCTGTACATCATTTATTTAACCATCTACCCTTGTTTTGGGGAGCAATTGCTCCCGCAAGTTTGTTTTTTTGTTTTTCTTTTTCATTTTTAAACTACTGATGTTGCACTTTTTGGAAAAGTTTTCGGTCATTACCGTTATTTTTATATTTGATTTTATTTAACAATCTTTGTTGGGAGAAATTACTGCTCACTTTATTCTTTCTTTCTTTCTTTATATCCAATGTGAACTCAACCATAACCTTAAAACCAAGGAACAGCCACAACCTTGACTTTTGGCGTAGTGTTACCACCTCATATTTCAAGCAAATTACACTCATTGCCAGTAGGTGGTGCCCGGGAGGGAAAATGAGAAAACAATGGTTCCTCTTTTCCCACATCCAGCATTGACTCATGCGAAGCGGGATGGTACAACGTTGGGATGAAACGTTGGAATGTTCTCCCCACCAGGGAATGGCTATTCCTTAGATCTTTAATGAGGCAGAGGAGAGACTTCAAAAAACGTAATCAATTCTTTGACCTGTGGCCTTTTTTCCACAACAGTCTATACACCCCGGAGGCGAGGGTATTCATCAATATTCGATTTAACAAACTGTAATATGTATAGATATATAATATATATGAATGGTAATTATTCAATTATAACCGGTCTGAAGACTTTGTGAGGAATCTGTTTACCTTGATCACACCAGATGGAGAATTGTTCTAATTTCCCATCCAAAAAAATATTGGTCAAAAAGCAGTTAGAATCCCATTCACTGATTTGCAACAAATTGTGAGTGCTAATTAGCAACTCAATATGGTGTTTTTGTGTCGCAGCAGACATTCAGGGACAAATGTAATTTCCGGCGGCTGTTCCGACATGAGCGACGGGGGTGGGGGTGGGAGTGGGGATCTTTGAACATGGACCTAACATTGGAGGGGCTTTTCAGCACCTCAAAAAAAAACCCTAGAATATCAAGTCAAGGCTAAAGTGCACGCTGTGCTGCTCTGTGTTCCATATCCCAAATTGACTCCTTTATCCGTGCACAACATGTGCAAGGTCATGCACTGAAATCCACTTTTTAGACCATAACACATATTTTATTTAAAGATGATTGCTCAGTTCCAATTTGATACAATTCATCTCCATCAGGAAGCATAAATGCAGAAATTGATGATTTCTTGGGCTTGTTGACACCCTCAAAAGCGAATTGATTTCAAGAGGGCCAACGCACCCAGTGGTGATCAGGCCCCAGAATAAATTAGACCCAACACAAGTTTCCAGCCTTCATTATCTTTGAAAACATCTGGCCTTCAAGGAAAATAGCGACACCAACAAAGCCGCACATCTTCAACTCAAACGTTAAAAGCGTCCTCTTCATGCTTCACAAACATGCAGAATAGGAAAAATGTTGCAGAAGACCTGCACATTCATGAACAGATGCCTGTGGCCAGACAAAATTAGCAATGGCAGCCGTGGCCAAGCGATTGGAATCGTCACCGGCCGCCATATGGACACCCATACACTTGCAGTGTCCTTGAGCAAGACACCGACATCCCGAACTGCTTCCCGTCTTCGCTCGCCACGAAAACGGGTGGCCGTGTCTCTCATAACAGGGTATATGGATAAGTCTCAAGGACCCACGCCTGAAAATGCTAACTAACTCAGCCATTTTGGTTTAAATCGTCCATTTTAGAGCGAATTCCAGGGCTCCCACTTTGACGAAATCCTTGGAGGGAATTTGTCCGAATGACCCCGACTCGAAAGCGAGTAGCATAGCCGGTGGATGACGCTAAATTGCGATTTTTCTTTTTTTTTTTCCCCAATGCCATTTCAGCATAGAAGGGTGTCAAAATTTGATGGTCATTGGGAGGATTTGCCATAAAATAGGGGATGCAAGGGCTTGTTTTGTCGCAACGCTCTCTAAAAAAAAAAAAAAAAAAAAGTGATAGCACAAAGTAAACTTTAAGCCAACACAAAGTAGACGATTTTCCCCAGAGACACAGAATAGTGGAACGAGAGAAAGCAAAACATTGGATCTGTGAAATCCCAAATGTGTTCTTGTGGGATGCAGCTGGTGACTGTTTATCTCCGCTAGTTGCCCGAGGAGTTAAATAAACTTCATTATGGGCCTTTTCTTTCTTTTATCGCTGATAACAGCAGAAAGGATCCCTCGCATGTTGCACCAACATAAAATCTGCGCTTTAGTTCAAATAAAACCATCCCAGAAATGTGTGTTTAAAAATGTGTTTCATTTGCCTCTTGGCCAGTTTTGGTTTCGTTTGGGTGACTTGGAAAATATTTTGATAAGAGCGCAATAAGTCTGTAGAAAGACTTATCATTCATTCTCATGACTCAGATGCACTGTGATGATAGATTAACTGTCGATTAAATCCTTTGTAAATGTGAAAGATCAATTCACGCTTATAGTTTTTGTTTGATTGGTAAAACTTGTGTAGCAAGCGATTTTATTTTTCTTCCCAGGGGGCGCTACAGGCTGTGTCATCATGGGTCGGGTTCAGTTCAGGGTTAGGTTCAGCTACATCAATTTTCTCAAGGACACATTCACTTTTGCTGAGTTTTGGGGCGTGTTGATACCCCCAGAAATATAACTCTTTCATTGGAAGACGTTTTTTTATACTGCAATAAGGCCCCAGACATCAGTTAAGGTGGAGGAACGGGACGATCCAGAATTCTCCAGAACCTATGACTGAAATTGAACAGGCCACCGGCAAGTTTGGAATGAAACAGCTCTTGGGCGAATTCAAGGACCTGTACGTTGGTGAACTCCTACTAGTCAATTCGTCCAAATGAGTCCCAAAAGAAAGCAGGTATCCTAGAGCAGGGAGGGGCAACTTAAATGATTGGCCACATCGGACTGCACACTTCCTAACCAGATCTATGACAAAAAAAATTTTTGAAGGACATTTTTGAAAGACAACATGTGTATACAGTATGTCTGGATTTGCATTGAACCGATGTACTAAGGGAGTATCTTAATATATTTTAATGCTCAAATGCATATCAAAAATTCACTTCTTAACTACAAAGGAATTGAAGCAAACCATACATTGTGATTTAATTTTTTCCACCCCTGTCCAAATGAAGGGCTCCCTTGCATATAAATTAACATTCAAAGACGGCACAAAATTACAAAACAAGAAACTGACATTCATTATAAGATTTTAAGGTTATGCTAGCATGTTTGTCCTGCATGTCATTCAAAATCCCCCAATATCCAGTTACTTGCATGACACGGTGAAGTAAAGTTCATCCTCTTCTGCATCACAGTAAACGCCATCCATCCCGATGGCCGTTTGTCCCACTAAGCCACCGTATATGAAGCACTGAATATATCAATGTTTTTCAAGGACGCAAATTTTGTCACGCATTCTCTAATTGAAACAAACTGTTAACAGTTCTTGAAAAAAGAAAAAAATGTAGTTCTGAGATCGGTATTGTGGTGACTGTGGTTAAAATCTGTCATGCTGATAACGTCTCTAAGTAAACTAGGCAGATAGGTTTGTGTTTTCTTTCAATGAACATATAATCTGCTTCCGCTTTTACTTGAAGGAAACAACTTTCTTGTACTAATTTGTTCCTGGCTTCTGGTCCAAAAGGAAGAAAACGCCACCCATGCGCACAGATAGATTGCGCTTTGAGCTAGACTTACGCTGTGCATGAAAATAGGGCCCCCAGTGTTGGGTTCGAAGGTGCTTTTGAGTGATGTCTGCTGTCTTATCACAATGTTCACCTGCTCAGCTCCAGTAAACATTTTTATTTTCAAAAATTAATGGAGGTCCACTCCAATTTGCCGGTGCCTGTCCTGGACTGAGAGGCAATGTTAAATTGTGAAGTCTTTTGCCTGTGCCATTTAATGTGGTGGTGCTTGATGCTTACACCTTTAATTTTTCCGTTCTACTGGATTCGACTATGATAATCGGCGCTCATGATAGCAAGTGTTTTGTCATCTTATTTTCCCTGAGCGTTTTCCCCGTAGGTGTGTGTCTCGCCATAAATTAGTGTTGGCTCTTCATTTTCCACCGTCATTGTCGTCATGTACACTAACATGTCTGACATGGCTTTCACGCACGTTCCATCTAATTAACGTCACCATCCCGACTCTCGGCTCTGTCAACAAGTGTAATTGGTCCTCCATTCGAACACTCTCATGCTCACTGTGAGGGCCGGCTCATGGAGCGCGTCGCCAGTGTTCCCAAACAATTACCGCTTTCCCATGATAGGTGAGTTCGACAAGCGTTTACGTGAACCTACAGCCTTCATATCCCCTCGAAGACGGCCTCATTAGTGCTGACATGAGGAGGAGACACCCAACATCACATAGTACTGTATATCATAGTGAAGATCATCATTATTGTGCTCTTAGGGCTCATGTAAGCACGCACGCACGCACGCATTCCCATTTCCAATAAACTTGGGACATTGTGTTAAACAGAAGGAAAAACAGAATACAACAATGATTTGCATGTTCAACCTGTATTTAAACGAATACTGAAAAATACAAACAGCAAAGCCAATAAATTCTCAAAAAGCAAAATAATTTATACAAAAACACTTAAAAATGAATATGGATTTGTTTTTTAATATGAGTTACTCATTTATATAAGCGCAATGTGATTTATTTTTAGGAAAATGCAACCTCAACTGTCTTTTTAATCACGAAAAAAAACATTCACAATGTTGTTTCAAACCGTAGTTAACAAATGTAAAGTTTCACCAAAAATCTATCTGTACCCATTGTATCTGCTAGCCAAAATCTGAGCTGCACTGTGATTTTTTTACAGCATATATTTGTGGCTAAAACATGAGGCAGTTCTACTTCCTTTACCATAACCCAAAGGAAAATCTGGAAAGTGCATATTTACCAAAGACTGACTTGGTCTGTGATGTGTTTGTCTTAAAAGCATGACCCCTTTCACACACACACACACACACACACACACACACACACACACACACACACACACACACACACACACACACACACACACACACAC
>NW_017805744.1:2360324-2376471 GCF_001891065.2 Hippocampus comes
TGTGTGTGTCTTTAAAAAATAAACCCCCTCTCACACACACACACACACACACACACACACACACACACACACACACACACACACACACACACACACACACACACACACACACACACACTACAATCACTTCTGTGTCTCTGTGCACTGAGAATATCTGGCACCGTGTGTCACCCAAAGGCGGAAGATTGCCGAGGTTCAGTGGGGTGGGGGGTTGTTAGTGGAGGGGCTTCAAAACAGCTTTGAACGCTTGACAGAAATAACTTCATAAAAGCATATTTTTACCATGACTGTCACTTTGACTTCAAGAGTAAATACTCTCCCTGCAATTATTCACGTTAACATCCACCAGCGGTATTTTTGTCTGCATTATGACATCATCCAATTTAAAAAAAACAAAACAAAAACTGACCCATCCTGGCGCGCCCTTGACATGGCAGGCAGACACAGGCCCCACCTGAGTCGGGTGATCGTTGCTAACCGCATTACCTGCTGAGCCAAGAAGGCTACTTGCGGGATAAACACATGAATACAGATGCCACTTATATAATGAAGGTAGGCCTCTTATCGATCTTGAAGGCTTTCATCGGCCTGTCGGTCGTTAAATTGATGGCTATTCCATTTGGCAGGTGTTTAAGTGAAACTGTCAACAGATTGTGGCAACAATGGTTTTTATTGTGGCTCTGGACCTTGTGCACACCTACTCGGGTTGGACATTTGAAGTTGTGGTAGTCGTCGGATGAGTCGTTGTCTGTGCCCTTTAAGATGAGACAAGACGTGTTAACTTGCTGCCCAGCCTGATATAAATACTCTAGATCAGGGGTGGCCAACCAGTCAGAGACGAAGGGACAATTTTTTTACTTTGTTACTGCAAAGAGCCGCATCATAGACTTCCTCGCGTGCGCGTGTGCGCATACACACACACACACACACACACACACACACACACACACACACACACACGCTTGCACGCACGCACTCACGCGGGTGCCCACCAGTGGACTCGCACACCTATGCACGCACACCACGATGAGCAACAGTCGGAATGGGCCGAAAATGAATCAAATATCAAGATACAAACAAACAAATCTTTTTTTTCCCCACCCATTTCCTCCTCCCACCCCTTGCTGTCGACTTGGGACCAGTTCGCTGGCTCCCGGTCGATTCTGATCGACGTATTGGGAACCCCTGCCTTAAAATCAGAGGTAATTCGCTGAATAGCTTAGCGCTTAACACCGATTTTTGCGCATGAGCGGTGATGCAGTTATCTGATTGGTTGCCCTCTATGTCAATCAAGTAACGGGATTGATGATAGGTTGACGTAGTACGTTCTATGTAGTTAGCGCCTTCGTTTGAATGGCATCGCCACTGCCGAGGCGTTTTCGACGCTTGTCGTGTGAAAGCCGGGAGCCGCATTGAACCAGCCAAAGAGCCGCATGCGGCTCGCGAGCCGCGGGTTGGCCACCCCTGCTCTAGATCATTGAGATATGAGTGACCCCCGATTTAGGAGTTTTTCTAGATACAAGCCGGTGTTTGACCTCTTTTGTGTTTTGTTTTGACATGCAAGCAAAAATGGTCGAGTGCTATCCAGTGGCAGTGAAATAAGCTCAACTCGCTTCACAACAAGCAGCAGTTTGGCAGATGGTAAACAATTCTTCAAAAAGAAGCATCAAGCTGTTTAACGGCGCTAACAGTTGAAATTTACAATCCAATTAAACATAAAACAAAGAGAATTACACGTTGTGTATTTAAAACGACGCATAACTTTGCTTTTCGCAAGCTGAATGCGAACAGATAATGAGAAACGTCAGAGACATGGGCTAAGGAATAATATTTATGTGGCTGTGTTCTAAAGCTTTAGGCAAGAGATATTTATCAACAAATGGTGCACTAACTCATGTTGACTGACAACATAACAATATTCACAGGCATCTGTATCCCATACAAAAATTGACAGTTTACACACAGTCGATATGACATTTTTCTTGGGTTTGTGTCTGAATGACTGTATTATGTTGTACATTATCCTATAAGTTATGCACACCAGGAGGAGCTGCAATGAATCACTCATGAAGCATAAACTGTGCTTCATGAGTGATTTATTTATTACCAGTTATTACCGTTATATTTAATTGTGCAATTTCTATATTTTTGTTTAAGGTAAAATATTATGGAGTGCTATTTTCTTGGTTATAAGTCCTTTACATTTATTTTTTGGGGGCGTGTGGGGGATTAAAGGCATTTCCACTCATTTCAATGGGGAAAGATGACTTGAGATCTGTTTTGAGTTAAGCGCATGGCACCAAAGTAAACAAAATAAGAAATAACCTATCAACGATTTGTTTTTCATCCACATCGTGCTCTCTTACTGTATATATGGTGACTGCTCCTTGCACCAGTTATTCATTATAACCACCAATTCTACTTAGAACTAAAGAGAATGACTACAGATCGACAAAAAAAAAAAAAGAGCCACGACATTCTTATGCTCATATGCACTTCTTGCCATGACTGCTTTGGCCATTTATTCATTACTGATACCTCGCACAATCGAAATAAGCACAAGTAGAAATAAGCCATAGAGTAAAGCCTTGTGGTCTTGCACAGTACTAGAGTACAGGACTGTCGATGACAAACTGCATATGGCCAAGTCGTGTATTTTTTGTACGGTGACACATCACCCCAGCATGCGTCATCACTGTGGCCATCTCGCTCCACCGCCGCCATCATTCCTGTCATCTGCATCCCAATCATCATTACAATCAGAAGTGAGGTAATTATTACCTCTGCGACTGCGCACCGCGCAATCATCGGCATTGTCACATGCTAATGAATTGGCATCGATTCATTTTCTTCTGACTTCCTACATTAACGCCTCAATAACAGACGGTACCTCAAATGACTGCTTGAATGATGACTCCGTTTTTTTCTTCCCATCCCGGCCGTTGTCAGGAATTCAACCCTCCAGCTCCCTGGAATCAGTTTGTTTTGTTACACTGTCGAGGACTTTTTCATTCAACCATGGGACATTTGTTGTGATTGAGCCCCATGAATTCTGATGACAATGTGTCACAGAACCAGAAAAAAATTTTACGAATGCTCAAATTGAAAAATAAAAAAAATGTCATCCAGTTGATGTAATTTGCTCCTCTAGCCAGTTATTGATGATAACTGCCACTTTGCACAACAGAAATATACAGAACTAGTTCAAAAAAAATGAAATGCTCAATGTGCGAGTCGTAACTAATGCTGTAGTTTCTCCCGTCGATTATTCATAACAACTGTCACGTTGTGCAATAGAAATGAGATGTGTCTTTATTTATTTGATTTTTTTTCGTCTTCAAAGTTTGTTTGATCTACACTTCACCACCAATGGCATTGTCTAAGAATGGGAATCTGGAGTGCCAGGAAAAGCATTTTTAAATGGTACACGCGAGCTACGATCATGACGTTTCTGCACTTAACGCGCTATTAAAATGCGTCACTGCCTCCCGTGTGTCAAGTCTCCTACAAAGGCAGGCAGTGATTTCCATTTCTTTTAACTCTTGTATCTCATTTATTTTTTCTGTTTCGTCCACGTTGCTCATCATGCGCGTGTGCGTATGTGCATGCGCGTGTGTGTATATGCATGCAAGTGCGTTAAAGGCGAGGTCGCGAAAGGTTGGCTGCTTGAACACTCGATCATCGACCAAAAAAGGTTGTTCACCCCTACTACAGACCATTTATAATGATTGAGCCTGATGTATTTTGCCCAGCAACAAGTGATGAAAACATGTCACTCGACCCAGAAATGTCTTGTGAGCCACTGTAGCGTGAATATGCGCAGAAAGGCCCAAGCCGAGATTTGAAAACAAGATTCCTTCAACTGTGAGGCTGGCCATACTCCAGTGTTGTCCACTAGAGCAATCAATAGCGAAAAGCAGTTCTCCCACAGTCCCTTCCTCAGGTTCCCTCCAAGAATCAACTATATTAGCCTTTTCTGTCCATTCACTCAAGACTCTTTTTTTCTTTTTTTGTGTGTGTGTTTGGTATTGAACGATTGCTTTAATTATTGACTGCTACCCCACAGGAGAGTGGTTAAAGACCACTTGAATTTCTTTATTTATTTCCAGCTAAAACCAGCCCCCACTTATATCCACTACCCCCTGCGAGCGCAGAATGGATCTATGGGCTGCGGCATCCTGGTGAGATGAAAGTCTAATTATCTCACAAGAAAACAAGTTGAAAGGGTTTTTAATTAGGGGGAGGCGCATGGAGAATTTGTACATTGTGATGGATGGCGCGCACGTCTCCTTAGCGACTGCTGGCGGAATGATAATCTGACTGCGGGGTGGGGCAGCAGGGTGACCATGGAGCCGGAACGGAGCGAGGGACAGACTGGCAGTGGTTCTCAAGTTGAGGTCCACGAGCCATAGCTTGAGGGGGGTCCACAATCTAATAAGCAAAACAGTAAATTATTTAGCCTCGTTTTGACATTGAACAGCAATTTAAAATACAGTACCTTGATTGTCATTTGTTCACAGTGAAATGATATGACTTTTACAAAAGTGACCCAAAATACACAAAAAAGAAAAGGTTAAGACATGTCATTTTTTTCTACTACAGCTGTTTGGGTCACATTTGACCAATTTGACCAATATCCAGGAAGTGCACAGCACAAGTGAGTGTTAAGTTTACACAAAGTATTTTATGGGGCGATTCCTGCAGAAACATCAACTTGCTGGCCTTGGAAGGGTCAGGAAGGAATCTTGAAAGAGTTAAACAGCATAAAAATGCTCATGTACTAAATAGGGCTGTGATGATACAGTAAAGTCAAGATTTGATGCGGATGGATGAACAGCTCACAAATAAATCATAAAATAATAGAATAATGGAATACACATAATAAATCATGATGTTATGTTAATCAGTGTGTATTTTGTTGTATTGCCACCATTTTTTCCGTATTTCTGCATTTCAGCACAACTTTTAAAAGCGTCAGTTTGTGAGGAGTCACAATCTTCCACATGCAGTCGGAATGGGTAACGCTTTATGCCTTTCCCAAGCATCCAGCGAATCAAGGCTTTTATTTGATGCTGAGTTCTCTTGCAGCTCTCTGGATAGACTCTCCCTTGGCTTTGCGTGAATGCCTGCTCTCTGATTTTGGTGTTTTCATCTCTTGTGGTGGTTGCAGCACTTCCTCTGCATGCTTTGTCAAGAACACATCCTGTTTCGAGAAACTTCCCAGGGATGGCGTTAATTGTTAATTGCCCCAAACTGGCACTGGACTGATGTGAGTGACAGAAAACCTTCTGGTGCCTGGTGGCAATTTTGCAAAGCTGCTCCAATATTGTGAGCTATGGTCAAGGGAATCATATGCTTACAAAAAAATAAAAATGTGAAGACTAAGCTGTCACACACTGATGGCTTCACGAATGATACCTGAAATGAAATAGTATAAGTGACCACTTTGCTAGGTTAACAACCCTAACTGCTTTTATATACTAGCTTCTGTCACAAGTCTGTTCTTGTGTGTCTCCAGCAAGGGGCAGAGGAGGGCCTTCCCTCCAGCATGCACACCTGCTGCCAATGTGAATCAGACGAGTATTGAAGGACTTCCTTGCTCATGACGCTGTCCTCCAGTGTTGAATTCTTCTGGAAATCTCATGTTTGCTCTCCGTATTTCTCTCACCACGTTCTTTTTGGCATTTGCTTTTGTAAGTAGTCGTTTGTTGCAATCATAGTGACGTTTAGTATTATATGTGTTTTTGTCGTGTTTTCCCGGTTATTGTAACCAGTACCATTACTTGTACTTTGACCGTCTTGCGCATTTTTGTCAATAAACTCTTTTTGTTCAAATTCTATCAGAGTCCATGCTTTTAGAATCTGATTCTGTCCGGATTATTCTGGACCCCTGGTAGTTTCTCTCTGTTTGCAGACATCTTATCAGTGACAGCAGTGCAAGATACCTATCGACGAGTTATCCATCCATCCATCCATTTTCCGTACCGCTTATCCTACAAATTTACTTTCCTTTAATTTAAGTTCCTTTTTATTAACAGGTCATTAAAATTTAGTTTGAAATTTTCATCAACTAAATAAAGGCATTAGAAATCCGAAAGACTCCATCGACCCACATTTTTACAGCTCCTGGCCTTTTAAAAAAAGCATGAGACCTTCGAAAAAACAGGGAGTGCCATTAAAGAAGCAAACACCATGAGGGATGCGTGGAAAAAAAAATCTGAATTTCAACGCAAGAGGAAAAAAAAACAAAACGGGGCAACACAGCCCCCAAGCTCCAGGTCCTGATTGGTGGGCCTCCTCCATCTCCTTGGCTCTAGCCTCCCCTCTCATCTCAGCAGGAGGGCATCCCAGTCGCCAAGGCCCCCTTCATGTTCCCCGCTGCTGCCTGGCTTACATGTAGCATACGTAATTGCGTCCTCGGCAGAACGGATGTGAAGAGTGTAAGTGTCGGATAGCTTTTTATGTCGTTGTAGGGTTTTTTTTTTTTTTTCCATAAAATCAGTTCCATAGTGAGCTGCACCCTTGCATTTGGAGTGAATCACAATCACAGTGGCTCATATTGTCACTGGAGAGAATTGTGTTATAATTGGAGTGAATCGTATTGTACTTGGAGTGACTATTATCATGATAGTAGCGAATTATATAGTCACGGGAGTGACTCAAATGACAATGAGAATGAATCGTATCATAATTGGACTGACTTGTATCAAATCGTATCACATTTGGGGTGAATTGTATTGTGTCGTAGTTTGAGTGTAATGCATTGCAATTGAAGGGAATTGTGCTGGAATTGGAGTCACTAGTGTTGTAATTACGGTGAGTTGTAAAATAAATGGAGTACATTCTCTCACTACTGGAGTGGATCGTATTGATCGGAGTGATATCATAACGGGATTGAGTCAAATTGTGTTTTGAGTAAATTGTAATAATTGGAGCGAAATGTATTGTAATTTGAGTGAATTATATCACAATTGAAATGAATCAATTGCTAATTGGATTGATTGAATTTTAGCGGATTTGGGGTGATTGGTAGATGGAGTGAATCATACAATAATCGAAGTAAATTCTTTCACAATAGGAGTGAATTTTATTGTACAATACTCTCGGTGAATCAAATTGTGATCGAAGTTAACTGGAGAAGAAATGGTCTTATAATTGGAGCAACCAGGGTTGTCATTGGATTGAATGTAATAATAATTACAGTAAATTGTATCATAATTGGAGTGAATTGAAAGAAATGGACTGAATTGTATTGTAATTGGGTTGAATCAAATCATAATTTGAGTGAATGGCGTCTTAACTGGAATGAATTGTATAATTATTGGCCTGAATTGCATCATCATTTCAGTGAACTGCATTGGAAATGGAGTGTATCAAATTGTAATTGGAGTGACTCAAATCGTAATCGCAGTGAATCGCTGAGATCCGCTAAAATGCTTCTCGCCGATGCCATGTAAAAACCTCCTCGTTGGAACAGATGTGAGGAACTTAACCATCGCGATTGACTTTTATGAAATGTATTTGTGTACATCTTTTTAAAGTCGATAATGAGCTACACCGTCACTTTCTGGTTTAGATTTGATGCGCAGGAACAAGTTTCCCTGCTTATTGCCGCAATCGTCCTCTTTGTCATCATTTGCAGCTCTTCACCTGCGCGGCAGCGGGGTGGCCTCCTGCTTGATTGGTAATTGCCCAAATGGATCCAGAACCCGCATTTATCTTGCCTAGACTTCAGTTTCCCAACTTTTGAACTGCCTCTGTTGGATGATTGCGTAGCTTCATCCAGAGCCTGTATTTTATCCGAGTTTGCTTTGATTTTGATTGATTTGATTCGATTCTACTGTTGAGATTTTCAAAGGAGACTGAATTTAGCAAGTTGCTCACAGACACAGTGGTTTCTCAAAATTTTGGAAGCGTTGGTATCAACTTGCTTGGAGCATTGCACGAGCTAAAAAGTCATACAGTGAAGGGCAGTTCATCCAAACATGCAACAAAGAGCTCGGGAGTGAGGGGAAGGGATAAGGCCCGCTTATGTGGGCCCGTGCATGTGTATGATGTGGACCTTTGCAGTCTCGCAATAAAAATTGGGGCTCTTAGCCTCTGTCCTGTTGGTCACCCCTGATTTAGAGCCGGCTTTTCATTTGCTTGTGTGCTCATTTTAGACGGCTTCAAATAACTATGCAGACAACCACTTCACCTGATCCAGCGCACCACCTTGTACTTTTGTTCATAGTTGGCATTTTATCTGAATTTCCTGGAAATATAAATGTTTTTTTGAATGCTTGAGGAATTTCAGCTGACCATGCAGATGACTGCATATCATTTATCCAGAGGCTGCATGTACCTCGCTTAGTTTTGATTCTTGTCAATCTCTGAGGCATTCAACTGCAAAGTGTTATCCACAGCCGGCATTTTATTTGGTTTTGTTAGATTTCTTTTTTTTTTTTTTTTTTTTTTTTGAGTGATGGAAATGACTGTGCAGCCCACCGCAGAATTTTATCCACAGCCGGCATTTTATCTGTGTTTCCTTGGATTATTTATTTATTTATTTTTTTGGAGAGAGAGAGATTCGACTGACTATGTGGACACCCACATCAGTTTCTCCATCAGCTTTGCATTTTTCTGGTTTGTTTTGATTTCTTGAAAATGATTTTTGTCGAATTCAACTGCATAGCTTTGTCTGCTGCCTGCATTTATCTGGATTTGCCAGAGTTTTTGACCATTTTCTACTGTCTATTATGCGGAAGAACACTTTGCTTCATGCAAGTTAACCTGAATTTACCTCGCTTAATTTTGATCTTTGTCAACTTTTCTACTGCCTATGAATGGCCACAGCTCTTTCCGGTGCCTTCATTTTGTCTAGCTTGGTTTTGATTTTGGAGGTATTGAAATGACAGTAATCACAGCCACATAGCTTTATTCAGAGCATGAATGTATCTGGTTTTGTGAAGGGTTTTCCAAGGTCACATACCATCATCTGCTTTGCCACCCCCTTGAACTTTATCAGTGTTATTTCATCACGCCATTGGATTGGAAGAGTGTACGCATGCACACGCACGCACACACAATCTCAATCACATGCCCACGTACGCGCATACGCAGTGAAACCTCCAGAGGAGCTGACATAAAAAGCTGAAAAGTTTGCAAAAGAAAAGTTTCACGTCATGAAAAAAAAAAATAGATGGCTTGTGACATGCTTTACAGGTTGCATCATTTGTTAGAGGGAAAGACACAGGAAGTTTGCCTCAGTTTGGGGTCAGGGACCCCTGGGGGACTGGGGGGTTGGTACTTGAGGGTCTGAGCATGATTAATGGAAGGTGACAGTTTATGTAATCTAATCTCCTGGTATTTGATTACACCCATTTCTTTTTATTGCAGACTAATGGACTGTGTGCAGCAAGGCGAGACTTCCGGTGATTGGTCATTTAAAGAAAGAAAATGAAGCAGAGCAGAATGACCAGACCACTTTATGAGGTACACCTGAACACGGAATGATTTCCAATGCAAGAATTCTGTCTTGATGGAGCCAATATAAGTGCTCTGGTCTTGAATGAGTGGCGGCTATGCTGTGACATCTTTGATTCAATGAGCCAATCGGATGCGGAGCCAAGTCTTGGCCACGTCGCTTGGAGTGTGATCAACTCTGACTGATCGTCGTCCCTGCGTCCGCCCGTCAAGGTGACAGCTAGTCGTTTTTTCATTCGCCAAGCATGGTGTTCCTGGAGAAAGGCAGGTCGATTAGCATTACAAGCATATTCGAATGGTGCTACGCGGGGAACCACAATTGATAAACATCATGCAGCACTCAACACGGAATAAGAATCAGCTCGTTCGGTTTCGTTTTAAAAAAGTCATGCGAGTGACTGTTGCTAATGGCAACGTGAAAATAGTCACCACCCATAGCGGCACTAACATTTTGATTTGTAGAAAAAGTGTAAATAAGTAGCGCATTATAATCTGAGTGAATGGTACGCCGTTGTAATGGGAGCTGATCCTTATGAGTCACATCAGAACTCTGGAGTCAAATGTAGTCAGGGTGAATTCTATTCCATTGAAGTGAATCACTTTGGACTTTCAATGAAGCATATTGTCATGACTGTAATGACTAATTACAGTGAAAAGCGTTGCATCATGATTGTAGGGAATTGTCATTGCTGTGATTTGTAATTCTATAATTGTAAGGTAAGCTGAGTGAGTCGAATCGCATTGCAGTCAGAGTGAATCTCACCATGCCGTAAATGGAGAGCATCGCAAAATGATTGCAGTGAATCTTAGACTGTCATAACTGGAGTGAGCATCCTATCATTGGAATGAATCGTATTGCATGGCACGGTATCAAATCTTAATTGGTGTGAATTGCATTGCATCATAATTGGAGTGAAATAAATGACATCGTATTCGGACTCACTCAGAAGAATCATCAGTCAAGTGAATCGTACTGTTTCGTAATTGAGCTGGTGTGAAAAGTATTGTGTCTTGATTGGAGCGATTCATATTGTAGCACATCGTAATTGCAGTGAATCTTAAAGCATAGTAACAGGAGTGACATGTATCGCATCGTAAGGAAATGTACCGTAGCATAAATGCAGTCCGTCGTATCGTAATCTGAGACTCGAACTGTATCTTAATAAAGGAGACTAACATTGTATCTCATCTTAACTGGAATGGGAAGTGATGTGAATTGCATCACATTATCTCAACATAATTGCAGTAACACAGTCGACGCGATTTGTGTCACATCCTGATCGAAGTAAAAGTGTCAAATTGTAATTGGAATGACTCACATTAAGTGAGCTGTATAGATCCAGCCAAAGAAAAGTGAGCTTTGTTTCATCTTCTGCTTTTATTCTACTGTTGACCATTTGTCTCACTTTTGAACCTTATTGCCCTTGAAATCTGATGATCAGTTCCAAGATCCACACAAAATTCAAGCGCAGAAAGCACACAACTGCATTTTTCAGGGTCCAGCGGGTTGTCACTGTGGTGGTTGCTCTCAAAGCACTTGTAGCCTTTACAAATTCAGAACATCACTGACACTTTTTTCGGTCCTTGGAAAACTCGCAAAGCAGTTACCTTGGAGACCAACAATTAGCCCTGTGGGGCAAATTAGTGCCAATTGTGGCTTTGAGAACAGGAGCGGCCTCCCACTGTACCCCTATTTCTGAAAGCGAGTTGAGTGGCCTTGATAGTCCTTGTTAGTTGGTCTCATGCAGTTCCAAAGCAGCCCTGCCAACAGTGACTTGGCGACACGGCTAATGAGGCCCGAAGCTGCTCGCGAGATGTCCATTTTTAGGATTAAGAGGCATTCCTCCATGTTACCTACACATTTTCACTACTTGAGGAGTTCAAACGCTTAAGTTGGAGACCACTAATTAGCGCTGTGGGTTACATCGGTGTGGTTTGTACCTTGTGGGGAAGAAATGGACTTGGGCTGTGCCTCTATAACCGCATCTTGGAGCGTAAACACGGGAGAAAATGATTGGATTCGCTTGGATGTGGCATACATGTCTCCTGGCTGTTCTCATGCATCCGTAAGAGCGATTTTTAGTGAACACTCAAGATAGTGATACACCGCTTAGTTGTGGTTCACCATTCATTCATTTCGCTCATGACATTGTTGTTTGTCATCTAGCCCCAGCTGGTTAATGAAAAAAACTAACTAACCTACTCATGTATTTCTTGTGCTCTCTCTGTAATGCTCTAAAATGCCACAAAATGGTTTTCGAGTGGCTGCACTGGATGGGGAAGCATGTGGTGCTGACGCAATTGGTCGTAGCATCCCATATGCTGGAGAGCGATAATTCATTTGTTTGTGGGTTTGAAATGTCAATATTTTCAAATAAAGGGATGGCAATCAAAATGTTTTTTTTAATTTTTTTATTTTTTAAATCAGATTCATTGATTAAACTTCAACTGATTTCCAGATTAAATGGCTGATGGGTTATGGTGTGGCCAGTAAATTTGTGTTTCCTGTCCCAAGCTACATCAAAATTGTTCATCTGCATAACTGTCCAATCCTACAATAAACACTTAAACATCGCTTGAGTAGTACAGTGTCATGTTGTATCGTAACCAGAGTAGGATAAGACAACCACTATTTACACCAGCAATAGGGCACACACACACACACACACACGCAAAACATGCAAGGAGCACAACAGGACCCATTGTTTATGCTAAAATCTGTATGTTAGCATAGCATACATTCACATGTACACAGTGCAGAAGGCAGAGACTTCATGCAGTGCTTCTTATAAATACTGTATTGGAGTTGAATTTTCATCAGAGAAGAGATTTCTATGGAGTGAAACCCTACACATCATGTTTGAACTGAAGGGCATCTTTTCATCATTGGAGTGAATCATATTTTATTGTAATGGGAGGAAATCATTTCAATGGTAGTTTGAGTGGCTGTATTCTAATAGGAATGGAAAGCAAAATTCAAATGAATCCTATTTTTGGCGAAAATACAGTCAATTGTATTCTGTTTTGTTGCGAATCATATAATATCACACTTGGAGTAGTTTGCATCACAATGTAATTAGACCAGGGGTGGGCAAACTTTTTGGCTCGGGGGCCACATTGATTTCTAAATTTGACAGGTGGACCAGGTCAGCACAAGATTCGGTACATATAAAACACTGTATATGTTGACAGTGCATACCAAACATCAACAGAACAAAATCATTAAAGTATTACCATACTTTTTTTTTCATGGGAAAAGTGAAACAACTGTGGTATATGTCCTGGATGAACTTCCAAGTATGTTAACAACATACATGTGTGAGAACACAAGCAACAAAGTGCAACAATATATTGGCCAAAAACTGCAGCATACAGTTCAGGTACATGACAAAATATAACAAAGTTAGGACTATTTGCTACAAAATGAGATGAGTAAAAGACCTGGTGGCTTTCTTTCCACTCACTCACTGTCTCGAACTTGACCTCCCCTCGATCACCACACAACACAGCGTTGCTGAGCTGATGTCGCGCAATGAACTTTTGAACCCAGCCACGGGACACTTCCAAGTCTTCGATGCCCATAGCGCTATGGAACTCGATTGCTCTCTTACTAGCGGTCCAGTTTGCGGAAAGTTTTTAGCACGATAACAGTCAAACCATTCCAGGAAACGTTTATTTACTCGGACTGTCCGTCGAGCGGCATGCAATTCACTCTGAGCATGGAAACACCCAGAATTGGACTGAGCAAGAATTGCTTCCTCGTTTTTCAAAGTCTCATAGATTTGAGTCTTTCAGACTCCAAGCGTCTCCTGAATGTTTTGTACTTTGTAAACGCTTCGTTTAATTAGATACACTTCACTTTCTCTTCCGCGGCCATTACGGTTCCTCTTCGTTTGGATGCCATGATCTACAGGACGTAAAATTTTTTCGCAATTCCAGTAAAACTCACTGCAATAAAGAGTCACTTGCATGTCGTCGTTTTGAATCCAATGATTGAAAATAGCGGTGCGGACACACTTATTCCGTCTTATCGAGCGGAGTTACTTGAGTTAGCGCGACTACTGCGGGCTTCTGTATCGTCTCCCCCTCCCTTCCTGTGCTCTGCAACTTCAAGTAACTGCGCCACCTGGCGTTGAAATGCCTGTCATTACAAGTCCAAATGAAATGAATGCAATCATTTACATCGAACCTTAATTGTGTACTGTACCAACCTTCGGCGGGCCGGATTAAAAAGACCAACGGGCCGGATCCGGCCTGCGGGCCGTAGTTTGCTCAAGCCTGAATTAGACGGAATCATATTGCGTCGGAATTGAAGTGAATCACATCATGAATCGTGTCAAGTGGCATTGTCATTCAAGTGAAAAGTATTGCATTTCACTTGGAGTAAATTGTTTCATGCCATCATTTGAATGAACGGTATGGCATCGTTATCTGAGTGAACGGCATTTTTATTGGAGTGAATAGTGTCACATCACCATCGCAGTGTATTGCTTTGGAAATTGACTTCTTCATGTCGTATTTGGACGACACCATATAGCATTGTAATTAATGAATTATTATTGCATCATATTTGTAGTGACTTGTATCTCATCGCAGTTGGAGTAAATCGAATTGTAATTGGGGTAAATTGTATTGTATTGAGAGTCTTATTGTACGACTGTCAGGAAATGGATTTTTGCTTCAACTCCACAGTGGCTTCAATCAATTCGAAAAAATTCAGCATCTTCTCTGAATGCTCATTAAGAAGGACTCACTCCATCACCAGTTTTTATGATGAATGGCTCTGGCTTGTGGTGTCACTCTTCCATCGCCCCACCAAGGATAAATTGCACTCTTTTTCTTCCGTCTTTGTTTCCGTCATGCCGCAGCTCTTGCGACGTTTACATTTCCGAGCCTCTTAATCATTAATTCCGATTTAAAACCTTCTGAGCAAAAGTGTGTCCCTGGAGCTGGAGGAGGTTATTTGATCTCTCAGCTGGATGGTGTGGACGCGCGCTAATTAAACTCAAATAGACATTACCAGAACCTTGCAGGTCTCAGGCGTCTGCCAGGAATGAGTTTATTTGGTGAAACCACGTGGCAAATATTGGCTAGAAATGTTTGGAAAACTGCATTCGATGACCAACACTCTCAAAACGTCTTCCTAGCCGCCTTACAGATTTTTATTTTACTGTTTGTGTATTATTTTCGCAACTTCAAATATAATAAACCAGAGTTTCTATGATTTGGAAATGTCACATTGTATTTGGTGAACCCATAGGGCAGGGGTGTCAAACTCATACGCTTTATTTAACTATTATTTAAATTACTGTAATGAGGGGTTTGGTAGCAAGAAACTGCTGACAATATGTCTCTTATTTATTAAATATGAGAATTTTAAATTTTGGTCGATATTTTAGCAAGCATCATGGAAGTTGACATGTTTGATTTGCTTTCGCGGGCCACATAAAATAATGTGGCGGGCCAGATTTGGCCCCCGGGCCTTGCGTTTGACACCTGTGCCGTAGGGCATCTTGTCTACTTATGGTGAAATTAGTTTAAAGGTTTCTTCTTTTCCACATAATGGTCTTTTTTTTGGGGGGGGGGGGGGAAGAGAAAAACGAATGAGAAAAACGTGGCTGACAGTTTCTGCTGTAGCTTCAGCCTTCATCGGAGCTGTCAGTACTTCCGGCTGACTTGTCTTATTGGTGAACCTATCTTCCGTGTTTCCACATTCACATTTGTTGCGGCAGACACGCTTCCTGCAACAGAGTATCAATCCAGGCATTTCCCCCATTGTTTTGATTCTTGACAGAGTCAAAATTAAAGTTATGTCATCGCAATTTAGAACGTACTCAGTAGCGTTTGTAGACTCCACACTCGATGGTATTCATTTTGCAAATGACGCTCGTGCGAGAGGCCGTTTACTGAAATGCAGTGGCGGGCCGTGCATTTCAACCTTAGGCCTTCAGTGACGTCACATACATACACAATTTAGGCTCGTCAAGAAGCACTTAATTTCAGGAGCATTTAAAACCATCAAGTATGCATTCACAATTAAGAGCAGGAAACTAAATTTACAGATAGTCAAAAATAAAAAGATGATTTAAAAATACGAAATAAAATGCCACCCAAGTCTCTCCAATAAATTGCGCAATGTCGCAGTTTCATATAAGACACCAACCAAACAATAACAAAACAAACTATTCTTTAAAAATAAACAGATCATTTGCATTTTGAAAATCGGCGATTCAACAGCAAATAACTGAAAAAAAATGTTGAGCAGCTGAGATTGAACGAACTTTCGTGCACGAAGGTGACTTCAATGCGCCATTTTAAATTGCAGGTGAGCAGATTTATTTGATATATTTTTGTATCTTTGTCATTTTATTTCGTTACCATGAATTTAATACTAACGAAAGAAAATGACAAGAAGAAATGTAAAATAAAATTCATTTACTCACCGATGTCGTGCCTGTTCACTGAGGTGTACATCTACGCGAGTGTTCCCAAACGTTTTTAAACGCACCGTAGCTTGTAAGTGCCCAGCCGTTTCCTTGCTGCCTTAGTAAAACAATCCAGTGTGGCTCCAAACACCAAATCGGTCAGTTGCAAGCAATAGGCATTCCCAGCAGTACAATTTGCAGCGTTACTCGGAGGCTGTGAGCCACGGGTACCGTTCATAATTGCTCGTCTGAAAATG
>NW_017805744.1:2376776-2408103 GCF_001891065.2 Hippocampus comes
CCCGAGCAAGTTTAATTTACCTGGCAACGCAAGCTAGCTGAAATATGATTGGTTAAAAACTCTACCATAATAAATAAGTTATTTATCGAGTGGCTTTCAATGTTATTTAAAATAACAGCCACTCAACTAAGTGGAAATAATATGATGTAAAGAATACAGAGAATAATTTTGTTTACATATTTATGAAAATAAAATAACATAAATTATAAAATAACATAAAATACATTCAAGTAAATTTATTTTTCTGAGAATGTTTAGGCCAGCAGAGAAGGCCTTGCTGGCCCTCAGGGTCCGCCACTGCTGAAATGCCTCTGAGAAACTCTCAGACTAGTGCAGCTCACGGTGGACAGGCTGAAAAGCCTCGTCACAGTCAATTTATTTGCTATTCAAACAGAGAGCAAAGCATGATCTTTAATTAAATCGCTGCGTGTGTTCAACCTTCTCTGGCGAACCCAGCTTAGCATAGCTTGCTCCGAAGCGCATCTACATGACTAAACGGTGATTGACTGTGAGTGTAACGTGATATCCTCCTGACTACCAGGAAAAAAAAATGTTGTCCAATCACATTTATTTTGAAATTCCCCAATCTATGTGAAGTAATTGGACTCCTCCAAAAGAAATTTTTGAAATCCCACTACATTTTTTAAACAGGCTCAAATACACTTAAAACAACTCAAACAACACTTTAACGTGTTCATAAGAGTCTTATAATTAAAATGCCAACAGCATTTCAAGACAAAATGTGGTCGATAAAAAGTATTACTTTTCCTCTTCCCATAAAAAGTGCTTGCACTGAGGGAAGCCATTTTCTTACTTTTTCTAACCCCTACAAATTTGGTATCATTGGAAAGCACTGAATGTCCTCTTTAGAGTAACAAAAGGAGTTAATGCGATTGGAGGCACTGGGTGGGAGATATTTAGGTTCACAAATGTCCTCTACAGAGGACAAATTTGAACTACTGGTAGTCAGGAGGATATGATTATTGTGGTAAGACAAATGACTAAACACCAAGCAAGCGTGACAGTTGCTGCTGGATAATTTTCTAAAAAAGTCCTCACGTCCGCTGGAGCAGCTATTAATGGCAGAGAGGGAAATAGTATATTAACATGTTCATTACTTAGTTTGAAGTTGGTATCGTGTTCCAACGTCAAGTTTGGCAAGCTCAAGTGTTATGTGTCGAGATGTCTTTATCGAAAGGATATTTTCCCTAGTACCGGTAATTAAAAAAAAAAAAACAATTCATTACAATAACTATCTTATGTTACAGTACGAAAAAAAATCCTTCTAATCTTGAGGGGTTTTTTTTTTTTCAGTTTCAATTTTGATTGATTGATTGATTGATTTGTTTTGTTTATCCATTCGTGCATCCATTTTCAACAGCACTTATCCTGAAGAGGGTTGCGGGAGTTGCTGGAGTCTGTCCCAGCTGACTTTGGGCAAAAGGTGGACCAACCTGAACTGGTTGCCAGTCAGTCACAAGGCACATATAGAGACAAACAACCAAACACACTCACACCGCCACTGGGTGGGAACCGATCCCACAGTGGCCTCACGCAAGTCAGGCGAGTGTATCACTACACCATCAGCGACTTGATCAGTTTAGTGCTTTTAAATTATACTTAATTTAATGCTTTAAAATGATATACTGTATCACAGTGAAAGTTGAGCAAATTTGTTATTTTTAGAAGTGTGGATCAAATGGATTGCTCTTTGCACTAATCATCTAGCTCTCAGATTCAAAAAAGGTTGACGAGCCCCGGTGTGCACAGTAGTTTTGGGTTTCCTGTTTTTAGTGTAAAATACACTAAACATTTACAGCAGAAAATGTTCAGGCCACAATACCGCCATCAATTTAAGTTGTACGAGCTGCAAAGTTAAATCAAAGATGAATGCAACTTTCAGGCCATGAAATAATAATGGTGATGTAAGAGCACCTTAGATGCTGGTGACATATGCTATGATTTACATACGATATGATCCGTCGACAAATTGCATCTGCTCTCGATGAGTCGTCGACTCGCAAAATAATAGTTTGTGTCAGTCCCAGGCTGAGTTTTGTTATTGCACAGCCTATATGGACTGAGTTAGTGCTGAACATTAAGCTATGTTTTTCATGTGACATGCATAAAACGCACCTGGGAATGCAGAAAAGAAAACCCGAATTGTGTTTGTGTATACGTGTATATGTTTGTGTGCGTACGTGTGCATTTGTGTGCACGTGGGTTGGTTACAATTTCCGCGAATAATCTCCTGCCATCGCCTTGCCACCCCAGGTAAAATTGGCTAGAACCGTCGCTCTGATTTTGATGCAATACTTGTCATGACAACCCCAATGTATGCCCATTGTTTATATTATTGTATCAAAAGTTTAAAAGTCAATGGCCAAATATTGCGTTAATAAAATATTAGAAGTGATTCTGGAGTTTCCAATGTTTTAAAGGAGTGTGTAGAATGTTTTACAGAACACTCAAGACAACACTGAGCGGGTCGTCCGGATCAGATAGCAGCGGATCACGATGTTCTATTTTCTGCGCTTTCCCTGTGAAAACACCCCACGCTGCTCACATAATGTACAGATGTACAAGGTCACTTTTTTTTCCCTTCAGATTGATTGTAACAATGCTGGTGGCGATAACGCTTCGCCGGGTATGAGGTCCCATGCACTATGTTCTTCTGGTTGCCAAGCAACAAATGCGATTAAAAATAGGCAGTTCGTGGCACTGTATCCTGCACAAAAGAGTTGATGAAAATATTGGCTCGTTGAATTTTTTTTCATGGTGGCTAACACCACAGGGCAAGTGCTCGCCAGTGCTAAGTGCTGGTGATTAGTGCCCAGGTAATTGGAACCTTTCACGGTGCCATTACAAAACCGAGAAATGTGTTTTTTTAAAGGTCCTGTATAATATGAAGAGCCAACATTTATTCATGTGATTCTTATAGTTATTTGAATTCATTCCATTTATTTTTAAAATGAAACAAGTTCAATTTGATCTGGATATTTGAATTACTTGAATTGGCGGTGCTCGAGTGGTTAGCATATCGACCTCACAGTGCACAGATACCCGGTTCGATTCCAGCTCCGGCCTCCCAGTGTGGAGTTTGCATGTTCTCCCCGGGCCTGCGTGGGTTTTCTCCGGGTACTCCGGTTTCCTCCCACATTCCAAAAACATGCGCGGCAGGCTGATTGAACACTTCAAATTGTCCCCATGTGTGACTGTGAGGTGAATGGTTGTTGGTCTATGTGTGCCTTGCGATTGGCTGGCAACCGGTTCAGGGTGTCCCCCGCCTACTGCCCGAAGACATCTGGGATAGGCTCCAGCATGCGCTTGTGAGGATAAAGCGGTTCAGAAAATGGATGGATGGATGGATTACTTGAACTTAATTTCAACCTTTTTATTTTGATGTTTTTAAAACAACAATTACAAATTATTTAACTTCATCAACCTCCACTTCTCTTTAAAACATTTTTCTATCTTTTTGAATGATCAAATTCTGTATGAAAGGAAACAATATACTGGAACTACTAACTACTACTACAACTGTACTAAGGCTATACTTATCCATCATAAACTGGGTTACAAAAAAAAAAAAAAAAAATCCACCCAAGCTTTATTTAAAAAAAAAAAAAAAAAGTGCTCTTCAGGCTCTGTTGAACCACTTGCACAACACCTTTCTGCTTGGTTAACCCTTTTAGTTCTGCTCAAGTCCGGGGGTCTTATCCATCCAGCCATCATCCAAAAAAAAGAGTGTCTGTCCATTTCACGGCCTACTTGCACTTCTCCCTTGAAGACGTGTTGACATTGTGCTCTGTCATTGTGCCACCAGCGTTGGCCAGAGGGGCCTCCTGACGAATTAACCCCACGACTCTCTCAGCCGTGTCCGCACGCCATAAATTTATCATGAGAAAAATGTCAGCTGAGTGGCAGCAGCCGATGTGGCAGTGACTTCTGTTTTCACTGTACTTTTGTCTTCATTGGACGATCATATCGAGATCGTTTGCTCATCAAAATTTAAGAAGGACGTTTTTGGGTTTACTTGTTTAAAAAAAACAAAACAAAACATAATATACTTGGCCTCAAAGCATTCTGTAAAAATGAGTTGTGGTCAAAGAAATAAATCATCACATTTTGTGAGGAGGATTTGGTTCAAGGATCCCGAGCAGCAGAATGTTTTGTTAACACAACAGAGGAAGACTCTTTTTCCTTTTGAAGGATGAAAATTCCAGAAAGATTGTTTGGCCTTGGAGGTCTATGCTCAAGTGAATGCCAGGTTTTTTTTTTCATTTATTTTTTTTGTAAATTGAATTAGAATGATCATTTTCTGTCGTTCGATAACCTGACTTTTGTGTCTATTCACATTTTTTTTCGTGCCAATCTTCAAGTGCGGCACCGAGAATAGTCGGCACCATTGTGTGTAACTTTCAGCAGTGAATCTACAACCGAACTCGAATAATACATGCTATGTATTCAAATGTGAATGGCAACGTGTATATCAATAAAGAGATATTATTCATGCAGAGGTGAATGTGAACAATGGCATGGTACGTTGCAAGCAAACTATACTTGAATCCATAAAAAGTCCACATATAAGAAATTTAGCATGAAATAAATGTCAGTCAATACTGGCAAAATTGATACCATGAATGTCAACAAGACTATTCATCCTCATTTTTTATGCAAGGTTGTATGCAGTAAAAGCAATTGAGAATGATTGAAACACCGGCTTCAGTACACTACTGTATGTGTCACAGCCCGGCTCGATTACTGCAATGCACTTTACTTTGGAGTCAGCCAGTCCTCCATTAAGCGTCTCCAGCTGGTCCAGAATGCTGTTGCTCGCCTCTTGAATGGTACTCGTAAGAGGGAGCACATAACTCCTACTCTGGCATCCCTTCACTGGCTCCCTATACATTCTAGAGTTCTTTTTAAGATCCTATTATTTGTTTTCAAATCTTTAAATGACCTCGCGCCACCTTATCTCTCTAAGCTCATCCGCCCCTACACACCTGCCCGGCGCCTCAGGTCTGTGGACCAGACATGATTACAAGTACCAAGAATTACACGGAGGCTCAGAGGGGATCGAGCCTTTTCCGTTGCTGGTCCCTCTCTCTGGAATGACCTCCCACTGAACATTCGGCAAGCCCCCTCTCTGCCCATCTTTAAAACCCGCCTCAAAACTCACTTGTATTCTTTGCCATTTTGACTCAGCATGACTCAGATTTGATCTTTGTTTTAATGTTTGGTGCCGACTACCATCTTTGTGACTGATTTATGACTTTACTGTTGTATATGTTAGTTGCTCCATGTACAGGACTTTGTATGCAGAGATGGCTGTTTGAAAGTGCTCTATAAATACAGTTGAGTTGAGTGCTGACATGCTGAGTCAAATGCCAAAGAATACAAGTGAGCTTTGAGGCGGGTTTTAAAGATGGGCAGCGAGGGGGCTTGCCGAATGTTCAGTGGGAGGTCATTCCAGAGAGAGGGACCAGCAACGGAAAAGGCTCGATTCCCTTTGAGCCTCCGTTTGGTTCTTGGTACTTCTAATAATGTCCGGTCCGCAGACCTGAGGCGCCGGGCAGGTGTGTAGGGGCGGATGATCTGGCCCCCGGGCCTTGAGTTTGACACCCGTGGTCTCCACTTTTAACAGTTTGAGAATGAAACAAACAACACAGCAATGAGAATATTCAACAGCTTCGTTACCACATGGTGTTAGGATCTGCATCGTGAATTATTATGTGCGACACCATTGTGTATCACCCAGCATTGGGATTATTCATCCCCTAAATCCTGCACTATGAAATGCAGCACTTCAATGGAGAACACTGCTCAAATGACATTTACTACATGTATCCTCACCACAATGGGCACATAGCTTCAATTGGTGCAGTTGAACTCCTTTTTTTAAATTGTATTGGATGCACTTCTGTCAAAATCCCTTTTTTTTTTCTTTTTTTTTTAAATGGCAATAAGATTTTCTCAGGGTTTAACACTCCCAAAAAGAGCTTTTCTTTCGGAGGCTCATCCGGCTTATCTTTGCAGACACCAGTGGAACCCACTGCCTCCTACCACATCCTCCGCCAGCCATCTCCACTCTCTGTAAATATTGATCCGACAGAGATGCAGCAAGCAATCGATTATCCCCTTGCAATCAGCGGTGCGGCTCCCAAAGTATAAACAAGTGAGATTTTCTTCTTCAATTAAGGACAATATGGCTCACTCAGTGGAGGATTTTGGATGGTGGTGGGGGGAGGAGAGGGAGAGGTGAGGGCTATGGGACTGAATAAACAAAAGCACCCGTGTTTTCTATTTTTTGCTTGTGAATATTCAACTGTACAATAAATACGTCCATCCATCCATCAATTTTCCGATCCGCTTTATCCTCACAATAATATTAATAACACATTTTATTTAAAAGCGCCTTTCATGCCACCCAAGGACACTGTACAGACAATAAAGGAAATACAATGTAAAATTAATAAGAGAAATATTATATAAAAACAGGACATAAAATCACAAGACAGAGGAAATGGAAGAATTATGTGTTGTAGGCAGTCCTGAACAGGTGTGTTTTGAGACGGGACTTGAAAGTGGAGAGAGGTGTACAGTTTTGGAGGTCCGGAGGTAGATTGTTCCAGAGCTGAGAAGCAGCGCGACTGAAGGCTCTGGCTTCCATAGTGCTGAGGCGGGCAGGGGGCACTGACAGGCGGGGGGAGGACGAGGATCTGAGGGAGAGAGTGGGGGTAAGCACCTGGAGAAGGTCGGACAGGTAGGGAGGGGCCAGATGGTGGTGATGTGCTGCCAGGAGGGTATTTTTGTAATGATGCGAGCAGAGGGCCGCGGGGGGTGCTGGAGTCTATCCCAGCCGTCTTTGGGCAGTAGGCGAGGGACACCCTGAACCGGTTGCCAGCCAATCACAGGGCACACATAGACGAACAACCATCCGTGTTCACGCTCACACCTAGGGAAAATTTAGAGTGTTCAATCAGCCTGTCATGCATGTTTTTGGAATGCGGGAGGAAACCGGAGTACCCAGAGAAAAGCCACACAGGCACGGGTGAACATGCAAACTCCACACAGGAAGGCCCAACTCATTTTCCATAAACGCAATTTTAATCAGAATACCGTGTTTTGACTAGTAGGCCTGCATAGAAATTATATAGTCTGAACCTGGAAAAAAAACTCATGTCATATCAAACATATAGCCACATTAAAAGACATTTGCAACACAACTCAAGATTTGCACATGTGAGGCAGTGGATAATGGTAGGGGGCAAAACCAGTCACTGGCCAGCAGCTGCAGCCTTTTTAAGGCGGGCACATCCGCAACGCACCAGGTCTGTCACGGGGATTGTGGCCTCTGCGGTTCATGTGGGAAAGCGAACGGAACGCGATGATAATAAGGTTGCGTGTGCAGTGTGTTATTGTTAATTTATGTGTGTGTACGAGTGTCCCAGCTGGTACGCCAAAACATATAGTCTCATTGTCGTGGAGACAGCCTTGGCCAGGCTGATCAGGGACACGGAAGAAGGATGGCACAGGCAGATAAGTAAGTGCACGTGTCCAGAAGCAGTTGTCCTCATCCACAGGAAAGGTCCAGATAACGATTGTTTTGGGAACAGGCGAACAATAATTTTGGTCAGCCTTTAGTCTCAGAGGGGCATCAGTTAGCTGCATGAGCAATCAGTTCCTTCAAGATGAGACACCATCTTATCCACAGTGGTAATCATTCGTCACAATAACTCAAGAGTCGCTAGAGTCTGAGTGAGGATGGTTTAACCCACACCAAAAAGACCGACCGCTTGTTCGCTTCCAAAAGGACTGTAATAGATCAAGATTCTGCCAGCAAATCAAATCTAATGTACCGGTATTCCAATAATGTATACGTCCTTCACATACTCGCTGGTCAAAATTGAGTGGCACAGTTTTTCTACTTTTTTCAGGAATCTAGGGTGTACCCAAGCAGGCTCCCCACTGCCTGCTCTTATGATTGAGAAAATTTTGTTGATCGTGTCAAGAGACCAGCGAACGAATTCCGTGTAAGATTTCGGAAGAAAAATCCTGCAGTAGGCTAAGATGATTGTTACGACTAAAGACAGCACAAAGACGAAGTCAAGCAAGCAGGGGGATCAGGGAGGGAGGACAGCAGAGCAAAAAGTGTCCACCTTTATCAAGAGCTAAACTGAAACAAGTTGGCGTCAGCAGCACCCATTTCCCATCGTGCACAGTCTTGATGCTGTGCTGCTTCACACCATCCAAAACACTGGATTGTGGACCAGAGTTTTCCCAAAGCTGTCTGAAAGTCATTCACCCTAGACCAGTAGTTCTTAACCCTGGGTTCGATTGAACCCCAGGTGTTCGGTGAGTCGGTCGCAGGGGTTCGACAGAGCCTCTGCCATGGAGGGTAAGACACACGCGACTCACAGAAACCCCCCCCCCCCCCAAAAAAAAACAAAACAGAAAAAAGTAAATAAAATTTACTTTTTTCTGTTTTTAATAAATGCATTTTTTTTTATCTTGAATTTAAAAATAATATATACCGGTATATTTATTTTTCACTCAGGAAGGGTTTGGTGAATGTGCATATTAACTGGTTGGGTTCGGTACCACTAAAAAGGTTAAGAAGCACTGCCCTAGACTCACCGAATTATTTGTAACATGGTTGAACTTCTGAGATATTCTAACTCCTTCTGGCACGAAACTCCAGACGTTCTCAACTAATCTGCCCTGTCAAACCGGCACAATCTCCCACCATCAGATCAACACTCCACATTTATGTGAACAGTTGACAGCTCCGCTCGTCTCTTCACCCAACTCTACAAGACATGTTGTTATGTCTGATGTTATAACCGTAAAGTTGTTGAACGGCAGGCTAGGGTGTCTTGGTGCCAAGTGTACATGTTAACACCCTTATGCTTAAACATGTTTTTTCATGGACAATCTGTGACAGGCACAGAACTCCATTAGCAAAGCACCATTCTGGGTCAATTACCCCCTTCCAGTTCTCACTGGCAGCAGCAGGAAGGAGTCCCCAGCAGGAACAGGCTCCAACAGATCCACTAAGGACTCCACAAAAGGTTGGTACTCGCAGGTACTTTAATGTATCGGCAAAAACAACACCTAGGACGTGGAACACAAGCTACCTTATATGTTGAGGCAAGCCCAACTATATGTAGTTGGAACCGCTCGAGCTCACGCACAAGCCGAGGCTCCTTCCGTGTCAAAGTGGTGACATTCCACTTCCCGAGAGCAAGCTAGTGTAACCTGGGATCGGCTGCCACCCAGCTTACAATGCACCCGACCCCCTTGAACCTCCCACAAGTGGAGAGACCTGAGAAGGATGGGCCTTGTTGTCTCTTCACGCTGTGACGGGCCTGACGCCATGGATGCACCCCCAGCCACCAAGGCTTGCGCCAGTGGTGAATTCAAGGGCGGGGTGGACTTTGGGAATTTTGGGAAAATATTGTAATTTTCCCGAATGGCTGGTGTATTTCTAGGCCAATCCTGGGCATCACGGAAATACACATGGAATCAAAACAATGGCTCACTGGATGGATAGATGTCCTCTTTGTTGAAATGATTTGTCCTTAACCCTTCTGCGAAATGTGTTTTCTCTGGGTTGTTTTCAAATGTAAATAAATATATAATTTTGAAAAACATATTTTGACATTCTTTTTAAACTTGACAACTCATTGTCACGTGTTTTGGATGAGTGGGACCAATTTGAGCGATGTCAATGACGTTTTCATAGCGTATGGCTTTGATCTATTTTTGTTTGTTTGTCAACAATCCTATTTAGGGATGTTTTACGCAGAATTAAACTGTTTTTTTTTTTTTTTTAAATGACCTACTGTTTTAAACTACAATGTCTATTTTTTGTAATCAAACTACAACAGCTTAATACACTCCATCTGGAAAGGTTGTCAGAAAATACAGCGATATTAATCGGAGTCATTTTCCTTTTTGTTTTTTTGCACGCACGTGCAAAATAAAATTCCACACACTAACGCACGAACAAAATAAAATTCCACACACTAGCTCACAGTTTGTAAGAAGTATGGTTAGAAATTTTGCCAGTTGTTCATAAAGGCGTACCAGTCCTGACGTTCAAACAAACACAAAATGAAACTAAACCTGAAGGCACTCCAACCAACACGCACACACACACACACACACACACACACACACACACACACACACACACACACACACACACACACACACACACACAGTCTGGAGATTAATAAATTACGATGAAAAAAGTTTCAAAGTGAAAATGCAACAATCAACATTATGGGCAACTAGTTTGATTAACATAAAAAAATATATGTAAAATATAAGTACTTTTGAAGGTGTGTTGTACATTTATATAAACGTGTTCTTTGAGAAAGCCTTGGACACTTTAACTTGTAGTTACAATCACATAATAGTATTCTGAACTTCTGAGAGGGTCTGCAGACATGTAACATCCATGATGCATATGCATGTCGCTTGGTTTTCATCCGAGATCGATGAAATACATCAGTGAAATAAGAAGCCATGTTTCTTTTCTTTTCTTTCTTTTTTAAGTAGTTGCTCGCTACAAGAGGAGGCAGATGCAAGGGCAAGGCATTTAAAAAATATCCATTGTGGGAATATGATGAGGACACGGTCAAAGAATCATGTCGTTATCCCTCAAAACAGTGCTCCATCCAAGATATGACAGTCAGTCAGTGGCTGAGGAGACGGACCTCCGTTTCAAGGAAAGGGATGAGAAAGTCAGTTTGTCCAATGGCACGTGGGTGTCGGATTAAATAACGGTAATTGCCACAGGGGGGAAGTGACGCTCAATTATATCCACTCCCCGCTGCTCCTGCTCTCTCTGCCAAAAAATAAGCCCCCACACATCTTTGAAACGATTCATAAATAAGTTCTTAGGGTGGAGTTAAACTTCCCGGAACATCTCTCTTTTTAATGGTGGTTTATCACCAGGAAGTCCAATGTGGAACTTTCTTTGGTTCCAGTGACACATTTCAGATATGGGTCATGGTCGTGTAGAGACAAAAAAAAAAAAAGCAGCGAATGTTAGATCCTCAGATCAGAATCAGACCTCATCAGCATCCATCCATTTACCGCTTACAGTATTTGAGGTTGAGGCTTGGGGGCATCAGCGTTAGCAGGGAAGGCGAGACTTGCTTGTGTCCGGGCAAGTAAAAATGTCATCCATTTGTTGCCATTGTTATCGGGCGTTTTGAGATGTGCTTTGGCTGGTCCCTCATCTTGGACTTACTTGTTCGCGCTGAATGATCCTGTCAGGGGCATGAGGATCGAGGATTGGAAGGACACACAAGCCCCACTACCATAATAAAGTTGATGGTTTACAAAGGAGTAAACCAGAGGTGGGATTAAGTCTTATATGGGCAAGTCATAAGCAAATCTCAAGTACAAAATTACTGTGGCACAAATCAAGTAAATTGAGTCCCGACCTAATGTGGAGTCTTCCTCTAACATAATGTGGACCTTATGCACTTTCTGCTTAGTGTTAGTATAAAGCACAGGTGTCAAATTCAAGGCCCAGGGGCCAGATCTGGCCCGCCACATCATTTTATGTGGCCGGCGAAAGCAGCTCAAACATGTCACTTCCATGATCCTTTCTAAAATGTCTGCCAAAATTTTTAATTCTCATGTGTAATAAATAAGAGATATATTCTAAGCATTTTCTTGTTCCCGAACCCCTCATAATAGTCACTTAAACAATTGTTGAATCAACAGTTATTCTTGACTTCTTTATATGGTTTCAGTCATAACGGCCCTCCAAGTGAAACAGTAACTAAAATGTGGCCCGCGATGAAAATGGGTTTGACACCCCTGGTATAGAGCATCAACGCTGTCTTCACTCATTTTATTTAGCGATAGGAAAACATTCAAAATCACTTTTTTTTTTTTCGTTAAGGGCCCCGGACAATTCGTCGCATTAGAGAGGTAGGGGACTTAACTACATTCAGACTTAGAGGGGAGTTGGCAATTTGACCCCGCCCCCCCAAAAAAAATCAATTTTTGTTAAATTTGTATAGTACAGTATTGTAAATTGTCGGTTTGACCTGAATGTAATACATGAGTCAAATGATCTCTGAAAAGAAAATCTGCCCTCTCTGAACTCATCTTATACATCTTTTTAAGAAACCACCGCGCCCGAGTAAAAGCAACCAACAGAGACCGAATCCATAGCGGATGAAGTGCCAATCATTTCCTCGGAATTTGTGGACACATGCATAGTGGGTACATCCTCAGCTTGGCCTTTAGGAGCTTCGATTAAAGGATGGTGGAAAATCCACTTCTGGGAAAAAAAACAAAACAAAAAAAAAAAACAAAAAAAACGCTCCCATGCTACCTAACAGCTCGACATAAGATAATCTAACAGAAGCAGAGAAAATGACCTCAGGCAGCTAAGGATTCGGAAACAGAATTAGCACATTTCTGTTTGATCCTTATCACCTCTTTTCGAGTTTTAATTGATTGTCGAGCCCAAAAAAATAACATTTCAAACCAATAACTTTTAGTGTTATAGTAACACGTGATAAATTGCCAACCATTTGACATTTCATCGTTTGTGGTTAATGCATGGCAGCAAACTTTGGAAACTCACCATAAGAAAAAAACCCTTAATGTAGTTCGCAAGGTAAGACCCACTTTCATTTGGCAAGATAAATTTTTGTATGTCCGTCTACCAGCACTAGCCTCAAAGAAAAGTTTCAAAAAGCTTCAAATGAAAAAACACAAAGTCTGACAATTTCGTATGCTATTATGATGATTTCCAGGGGCATTTCAAAACAGAATTTGCTCTAGAGATTTAGTCCGACTGCACCCAAATCCGAACCACGTTTACTCGACGGGTAGCTGACACTAAATTATAAAGACCTTTGGTTTTCGTTCCTGCATGTTAGTGAATTGTGGCAGCAAAGTTTGATGATTTGCCTAAAATATGACAATCAAAAAAATGACTTTTTAAACGACAACAATCTCGATCTGGGTTTTAATCAAGTTCATTACAGGACTGTTTAGTAAACAAACAGCACAAGTGACTTTACAAGTGCAATAATTGTTCCGAAAGTGTAAAAACAGCTGAGTTAATTGCAGGCTTAACAATGACATACAGTATAACTAACCTTTTCTCCTTGCAATTAAATTCCCATCAAACTGAAATGCATTCTCATTTCCTAACAAATCGCAGTAAGCAGATGTTTTCTCGCTGATTACGCTGATTAGAGAACAAGATATGATGATGATTACAAATGTCTTACAGGTCTTAAAGCTTCTCGGGATGAGCTAATAAAAAAGTAAACTTGCCTAAATATATCACGCACAGGTTAAAATGATTGTTTGTTCTTTTTAAAAATGAACCGCAAACGTTCTCTGGTTGAATGTTGACGAGCTGTTGGAGATCAAACAATGGACTCACGCCTTTTTTTATTGTTGCACCTGGACTAAAAAGACATTTTCTTGTTCATGTGAAACAATGGGACATTCTTCTTCTTCTTCTTCTGATTATTATTATTACTATAATCCATCCATCCATCCATCCATTTTCGAATCTGTTTATCCTCACGAAGGTCGCGGGCATGCTGGACAACCCTAAACGGGTTGTAGGCTAATCGCAGGGCACACATAGACAAACAACTATACACGCTCACACTCACAGCTCAGGACAATTTTGAGCAGTGGTTCTTCACCTTGTTAGAGGTACTGAACCCAAACAGTTCATCTGCACATTCACTGAACCCTTCTTTCGTGAAAAATATTTTTTACAAATTCGACATAAAAAATGCATTTATTAAAAACAGAAAAAAGTAAATAAAAATTCAAGACATAAGTCTCCGTTTTTTTTTTATTGTATAGTAGAGGCCCTGTGGAACCCCTGAGACCAGTTCAAGGAACCCCTAGGGTTCGATCGAACCCAGGTTAAGAACCACTGATTTAGAGTGTTCCATTTACCTACCATGCATGTTTTTGGAATGTGGGAGGAAACCGGAGTACCCGGAGAAAACCTACGCAGGCACAGAAAGAACATGCAAACTCCATACAGGAAGCCCAGAGCATTCGAAATCAAACCCTGCACCTCTGCACTCTGAGGCAGACATGCTAACCAGTCGATCACTGTGCCACCCTTTTATTAATATTATTATTATTATTATTATTATTGTAAGCATAACACTGATTTGAAAATGTATGAGAAATTGGTTACGAAAATTTTACAAAAGGTACAAAAACCATGCTTAAAAAATTATTTGAAACAAAGTGGTAACAATAATGTTTCATTTGCCCTAAAAACATTTTATGATTGTCCGACTGAGAAATGTCTCACACTTGGACATTATACTCTAAACATGCTAAATTATGAATGAAAAATAAATGGTTAAAGAAATGAATAAAAACTAGTTTTAAAAGAAAAATGTTCATTTACTCTAAACATTTGGAAATTCAATTAGAAATTATGTAAAAATGTAATAGATTAGGTTTATAAAGTGACATTTTTTTAAACATTTTTTACATTAACATTATCACGAAACGAGGAAAAATCTCCCCAACGCATCAGAACAATACCGCTGATATCTACAGTATCGCTGTGGCTTGCTAACATTTCATTGTATTCTATTTATACTGTGTGTCATGATCTACAAATTAGTTTTCTCATATTTCATAATTAATTCAGAATAGCAAAACTCTTCGTTGCTTCGCCAACACTTTCTTTCCCAAATATAGACAACAATGTTCTTCCAGTATACAATACATTTACCCAGGGAGTTTAGAGACCATGAGTGGATTTATGTGAAAGCATGGCTCCATTTTTCCTTCTCGGCAACAAAAAAATGAAATCCATAGACCTCCATTACTGCCCAGCTCTTATATCAAATGATTTTGCCCTGCAGAGTAAACTCCCCCAACGCACGTGCAAAACTCGGGCGTAACACAGAGGTATTAAACAATTCCCAGCCCATATTAGGAACCTTGGCATGCTTTTGGCGCTGATGGAACATCCCCAGGTTTGAGTGTGTGTGTGAACTCCAAACCTCTGCAGTGCAATCTTATACTTCACAATCACTTTTTAGCAAGAGGAAAACTTGAAATAAATAAATTATTTCCACTTCATTTAAGTTGTGAATGTCGGACTGTGTTCCAGATTGCGTTTGCACCTGCAGAGAAGGCATGAGAGGCCCTGGCAGAACGCCACTGGTATTGATAATACTCGAAACCAATGTAATGTGACTAATACTAAAAAGTAAAACCCACTTAAAGGGTCTGTATCATGGTTTTTTAAGATTTCCACAGTTAAATCTAGCAATACAGTGATCCCTCGCCCTAACGCAGTTCACTTTCCGCGGCTTCGCTGTTTCAACTGATTTTTTTTGGGCAGTTTTTTAATGCTTTTAACCCTTTAAATCAGAATGCGTAGGTGGCACCGCGTGTCGACAGTACAGTATTTCCAAAAACTATTATAGTTACTTGTTGAAAACGTTTGTTTTTTTGTAATTGGGGCTGATTTCATTGTATATATAGTTAAGTATTGTATAATAACTGTAAAAAAATAAAGTTCACTACTTCAGGGATTTCACTTATCACTGGTTCTTTTTGGAACGTAACCCCCGCGATAAACGAGGGATCACTGTATATGACTCGAGATTAACTTTGGCACAATGGTGATCTAATTTCTTATGAAATACGAGTTACCGTATTGGCCCGAATATAAGACGGTGTTTTTTGCATTGAAATAAGACTGAAAAAGTGGGGGTCGTCTTATATTCGGGGTCTAGACATTATACCCTTTCACAACGCTAGATGGCGCCAGATATCATTGAAGCGGATGCTGAACTTGACTCCCCAGGCCAAAGTGAACCCCTGTCACGAAGAATAAAAATAAAAATAGCGGTAAGAAAGAAAAGAGAAGAAAATAAGGGAAGAGATAACAGAAAATGGAGAAATGTAGCGACAATCTGGAGAAAAGTGGGTCGAAGATCGGCCAGGTTAACCAGCAGCTGAGGAGAAGTTACGATGTAAACTTCAAGATGATGGTGATAAATGAGGCAGAGTCTTCAAACAATTGATAGATTCAGATATTAAGATTTGAATGAGGCAAAATAACATGCTTTTTTTCTCTCAAATATATTGTTATAATCATTTGTTTCAGATGTACTGTAATTATTTTCTGCCCTAAAAACGACAGCTGCACGCACCGGCCACAAAACAGTAAATAGTAATAAAGATTTATGGTGGAGCCTTACGTCCTCGATCCAGAGTCAAGGGGCAATCTTTCTACAGCATTGATGTACCGTATTTTTCGCACTATAAGGCACTTTGGAGTATCAGGCCCACCTTCAATGAATGGCCTATTTTAAAACTGTTTTCACATATAGGACACACCTTATTATAAGGCGCATAGAATAGAAGCTGCATTAGTGGCTGCGATTGCGTTATGCATCCACTAGATGGAGCTACGTAAAAGGGAATGCAATGCAAAATACAATTAAGCTTTATTTATGTGGAGCTTTCACAACTGCTGCAGCTGTAACAAAGCGCTTTACGGAACATTTAAAACACTGCGGCCGAGAAATCTGAATATTGATCCATTTATAAGGTGCAATTGATTATAAGGCCCACTGTCAGCTTTTGAGAAAATTGAATGCTTTTAGGTGCACCTTATAGTGTGCAAAATATGGTAATATTCATCCAATGTTAATGTGTGCAACAAGTAAGTTTGATTTTTATACAAGGAAATACGTCTAACATATCGTGCTTCACGACAAAGCCAACGTCAATGCTAATATTATGTCGTCATTTAGCTAGCCGCTTTATTCACTTCCAGCTCTAGTCTCTCGAGCGGAAGTGACTGTGGTGGTTGCACCAGTTTTAAGGCTTAATCTCCCAGCTAATCCACCTTTGTACTCGCCAAAGTTTCCTAAGCAGTCCTCTGAGAAATGACGGACAAACAGCTGCCGAATGGTCTGTCACCGGGCAGGCTGTCACCTTGCTTTTAGGATGTTCCGCTGGCTGCCAGAGAAAGTGAGCGTGTATTTTTTTGTGGCTCCTCACTTTTCTACATAGAAGTGACTTGTTTTCTTGGATGAGTGGGGCTGGTGTACGGAGAGAAGAATAAATGATGAGTAAAAGGAGAAAAGCACCACTCTGGGGGTGCTTTGGTGAGGAGATAGCAACTTAACATGGCTAAAAGCTCATAAAACTTTATTTTGCATCATACAGACCCTTTAAAACTTAAAATGTGCAATGAGGATAATTAACTTTTTTTTTTTTTTGCCATTTAACATCTCATGACTCATCTACTAGAAAGGTGGTTCAAATCTGATACGAACAAGACAAAATCTTGCTTTCAAAATTGTCATTGAAGACCCCAAGTCCAAAAGAAGACACAAAATGGCTTCTTCAAACCAAAACAGCTGACTTTTTTTTTTTTTTTTTTTGCGTGGCATAGCTTCTTCTGAGTTTTTTGAAAGTCTAAAGTACTCATGATAGATAGGCCAGCCAAATATCAAGTGGTGAAGTGAAATAGATTGACCTTTTGGAACCGAATTATTCGAGCTTTGTGTTTGTTGGGAGTCATCAAATTTTGCCACTATGCTTCACCCACACGCCATTTTGAAAAAGCAACATTTTTGTAATACAGAATCACCCAAATGTCGAGGATAGACTACCTGGTTTAAATTTGCTAGCAATTGGATAAAATGTAGAGGACAAAATTGTCATTGTGGGCTCCTGGAAATGTCCAAAATGTCCCCAAAATGGCAGACTTCCTGAGTTTTCTCACGTTTGATATCTTGTTTGTGGGTCTACTAATGATAGACTTGCCTGTCAAATTTAATGGTGTGAAGTGATACTCTACTCTGATCTTGTGTACTTGTTTTATTTGTGTCAAAGTAGTAGCATTTGGACAAAAGGGCCTCTAGAAATCTCAAAACTAACCCTAATGGGGAAGCTTCAAACCGACAGGGCAGACTTCTTGTGTCTTTTCTGGACTGGATTCTTGAGACTTTTTGGGGGGATCTGGTCTACTATTATAGACATGTCCAGCAAATTTCATGTTCTCAAGTCACACTGGCTTTTGGGGGTGAGGTTTGGATGCCGGACACCAACGGTCCAATTGTTTCAACCCAATTGATTCTAAGATGGCTTCCGTCTGAGTCTTAATCCAAAGCAAACAACGACAGCCACTTGATGAATTATTGACGCGCTGGTTCTCCGTATCTTTGGAAAACAGTTTTTGTATTTTTGTGTGACTGCATCAAGTACTGTCATGCCTTCCACCGTTTTTTCTCCTTTATATGTCTTCCTGCAAGTGAACAGAAGCAATAATGGTAACTTATTTTCCTTACATGCCTGCCATGTTATAATGCCGCTTTGGAACTAATTTGCTCAACAAAATGGTTTAATGTGAATTAAATCCTTTTTAAAATCTTTATATAGGGCACCTGGGGGTACAACTTCTTGCTAAATTCTCGTGATAACGTCCCGTTGCAACTCATTTCCAAGTTACTGAAGACAACAAAATGATTTTAATGCAAATGGAAGCTTTCATCCTTCTTATTTCTTAATTACTGATGACAGCACTATGTATTTTTGTCGGAAACAAAATCGTTTTCAACATTTTTTTTAAATCTTTTTTTTTTTTAATTTTTTTATTATTATACGATTTTTATACTATTTCATACTAAATTCTCTTGCAAATGTCCCATTGCTTATTTTCCAGTGACTGGCAACAAACAACACAATATTGTGAAGAGCAAATTATGCTATACATTTATTTGTACATTTTTCTTTTTTTAGGGGGGTTATTTATTTAGTTATTTACATTTTTTAAAAATGTTTTCTTTTTACATTTTTATCCTCTCAATTTTGTGATAATGTCCTAGTGGAACTCTTATTCATTGACATCAGTTATGGAAACGTTTTTGCCCAATAAATAAACAAATATGAAACTGATTACTGTATTGGGTTTACTGCAGCGATCAAACTTAAATGTCAACAAGTCCGGACACGTACAGACAGCAACCGCCGCTCATTCTGAAATTCTTTGTGGCAATCAAAGTGTTGAGATAAGGGCAACTACAAAGTGAGATGCTAATGCTAATAGGAGCCCTCTGCCGGTGGTGACGTTCGTTCCCATAGAAGGCAAAGCCAATGCATGTGCATAGAAAATCAACCAAGCTTGCTGAAATCAAAAGTGCTTTTTATGAGGCAGATTGTTTTTTTTTTTTTTGTCAACGCCAAAACTTGGGCTATCTATACATAGCAAACATCCTTCTTTTTTTTCTTTAGTATTTGCTATTGATATATATTTTTAAACAAATGTAACTTGATTTGTTGTGTGAACTTGTGACATCCATGTCAATTCTTCGACATCATTGGTGATGCGTCATGGATTGCTGGTAAACATTAATGCAATGTGGAGACAGCAACACAGATTTTAAAATTAGATTTGGTTCAATTTTGTTCTGAATTCGAATGGAAATATCTCATTGTAACTCTTTATTATAGTGTAGGATTTTTGTTTGTTGTTTCCTGCTAAATTTTCATGATAGCTTTCCATTAAAGGCAAGTCATTTCTACTAATGACAACAAAATGGGTTTTTTTGTGTGTGTGTGAAAATGTTTACAATTATTCTTTTTTTTTTGTATCAGTGTTTCTCACCTCCACCATCTTTGACATGTTGATGGTGCATCTCAGAGTCGCGCAAGTCCCTGATGGAGCAAAGTGGGAGTGAGGTGGGTGGGGGAATTGGATTCCATTTGGTGACCCCCACCTAAACTTCCACTACCCCGGTTGTTATTTTTCGTCAAATAATACATCGCGAGCGCTCTCGTGCAGCGTGTCATCAATCCTTCGAGAGAAGGAAGGTGGGGGGCAATGCTCCCTCCACCCAGCCGCTGTGCACAAAATGGAATAAATGTGACACCGGAGGGATGCGACTATCATTACCTTGATGAATTACGGAAGGGATAACGATTATGGAAATTGTCATCGACTGATCATTCGTCTCAATTTATTGCTCGCTTTCCCGGGGCCGACTGAGATGTTATTGCGTGGATAGCGGCGGTCTGCTCTCAAAATGGCTGACGTCCCCTCCCTGAGGTGAAAGGGCAATGTCATTGGAAAGCCGTCATGGCGTGGAAAGACGCAGATGAAGAGCACTGAGGATGCGCTCTTAAAACATAGCCGTAAATCGCTAACAAGTCGCCATTTAAGGCAGCGATAAAACGAACAAAATCAATTGGATGACAATTAACGATTGACAATGACTGATGATGAGAGCGCAAGCTAATATGACTTCACCTCCTCAAGAAGCCAACACGTGCTACTCAAAACACCGAGGGTCTTCATTCTACTGATATGAAATCAATGGAGAAGATCAACTTGTAGTAGACACTAATACAAATGCATTAAAAACAATTACATTCGATAAAATAATGCACTACATTACAAAATCTCAGCCATCACTTATTTTTAATATTTAATTTAATTAATGACAAAAAAGTTAAACCATTTGAGCTCTCATGCAATAATATAACAATGTGACCTATGTCACCCTTTACATTGAGATTGTTTTAATTCATTTAAAAAATTATTATTAATTAACGGGATGCTTCAGTGAAGTGACAAAAATAACGTCACATATCACAGTGTGAACAGAAGTAAATCTCAGTGTGTCAGTCTCATCTTTGTCATATATGTGGCAATTTCAAGGATTTTGTGGTTAAACTGACCACGCCCCCAATCTAATATTTAATCAGTAACAATGTTCCCTCTAATTTTCCATGTTACTGAGCATTCACAAAAACTCCCTGAGCATCCCTTGGACCATGGTGAGCAACTTCAGTTATGCACACAACGTCCAAAACCGGAGATCATAACAAGATACACGATGTAGGTATGTTACCAAAAAATTCAAAGCACTTAAATATGAAGATAGAACATTTCATTGAATAGAGATTTGCGACACAAAAACACCCCTTGTTTATTTCTTTTATTTTAGCACACTGGCCATTTTAAGCATAATTAAATCCCAATACAATCTGCATCAATATGTTTGTAGATTAAACTGCGGTGAAAAGGAAGGAATGAGTGTAGGAATGCAACGAGTGTACAGGGTGTGCGCCAGCGTCACCGTGTGCACTGAGAGGGTGAGAGAAATGGGCAATTGCTCGTGCCTGCAGCTTGGAGGGAACATTGCACATTTTCTTTTGGTCACTGACTGTTTTCTGCTCCTTTGTCCGCAATTGCTTTTCTTTCTTTTGTTCGACAATAATGATGTTTGGCGCCTTTTGATGGCGTGCTGCACCATTTACACGAGGCACTAATTATTAAATGGGATATTGTGTCCAGATTGCTACAGATGTGTTTTGTTAGCCAAACTTGGTTGTACCAAGTTTTGTTCTGGGGAACCAATCAGAAGACAGACAAATGCTGACATCAAAGGCCAGCGCTCTGGACCTGTGAGGACGAATTTTAAATTTGATTTGTTCAAAAAGCAGTCCCATTGCTGAAATAATTTCAAATACATGGGGCAGCACGACTGATTCTGAAGGCCGTGGGCAGATTAGATTTTCATGGCAACATGTAGAGGCTGAAATCGGATTGGACAAAAATATATAACATCCCAATACATGTGCTGCTGGATTCAGTGCAATCAAGAGCAAGTCCACCAAATAATAAAGAGTAGATTGTTGGAAATAAATGAATGCCCATTTATGGAAGATAAAATGGAATTTAGCTTGGTCATAGAACAACGATCCCTAAAAAGGATGAGTAATGTAGATCTGAAACACGACATTTATAGCACAATTTGACTTCTTCCACCTCTGCCCTTTTAGCAGCTATTATTCAAACCAAACTGAGTAATATTGCAAAAGACACATTTGGTCGAATACAAGAGCTACTCACTTCTCCAGATAACATTGGCAGAGGAATTAGTGACGGTGCAGCTGCGATGTGGGAGAAATTAAAAATCAATGAGTCAAATTGCAGCACGGGATGCAAAGCGATACGCCTTACGCACACAACATCATCAACATCGCCGCTGTTGGCTAAATGCGTCCTGGAAGAGCACGCAGCGACGGCGAGGTAATTTCCCAACGCGCTGTCGAGCGGCGTACCGAAGAGAGCGCTTTGCCGGGATATTGCCGCCAACATGGCCGCCACGCCTTGGGGGAGCTTGTTAGCGCGCCGACTAACTTTTGTTAGTTATCATAATGCGCAATAAAAGCTGCGAGACATTGGGAGTGTGATTAAACCCTTGACATTCATGATTTGCAGAGCGGCGGCTGGAATTGGTAAAGCCTCGGAGACCATAAATCACCGACCTGTCAACCGTGCTCATTAGGATTCAATTTATGAAAACGATGCCGGATATGAAGATTTGCTGGACTCAATGAAGGAAGGGCTGCGATAGGAGAATCCCCTCTGGAAGCTCCTCTAATCGCTGCAGCCCGAGCGCGGGGCGGCCTAATATGAGGACATATCTCTTCATTAGCCAGCGCCCGGCTAGTACAGTAGCGTTCGCTCAGCCTGTGATGAACATGCTCGCTACGCCAAAAGAAACAAAAAAGTTGCCCACTTTTAACCGAGTCCTCTCGGAATCAGCATTATTGCCGCCGCTGAGTGCAATAAGCGGCAAGGGAGCGCATAATGGAGCCACTTAGCCAGCATTACAGCAATGCTGCGTGATTGCTGCAAGGCTGACTTTGGATTGTCTGCTGGATGGATTGTAAATTATGCCTGAGTAATATCACGGGCACCAAGGTAATAGAGCATGTACTGGTGACAGTTAATGCCAGGAGTACCCGGTAACGGTACAAGGTAAGAGTACCAGGATTATGAAGGAATAGTAGCAGGTAATGTCAGGAGTAACCGGTAATAGTACCACGTACTAGAAGCAGATTACACCAGACTACACCAGAAGTATAAAAGCATAGTACCGAATGATGCCAAGTAATACCAGGAGTACCAGTTAATAGCACAAGGTAATTGTAGCATGTGATTACAGGAAATACCAGGAGTAGCAGTAAATAGTACGAGGTAATTGCACCAGGTAATAATACCAGGTATTGCCTGGTAATACAAGGAGTACCAAGTAAAAGTGCTACGTAATGTGAGGAATAGCTGGTAAGAGTACTACTATACAGTACCATGTAATGCCAGGTGATACCAGGAATACAAAGTAATTGTGTGAGCTAATGCCAGAGGTACTGTGTTTTAGCTCCAGAGAAATGCACCATGTCATGAAATTTTTATTTTCTTTTTTTAAGTAAAACCAACTAATAGTACCATGTAATGACAGATAATACCAGGAATACCAAATCGAAGCACTAGATAATAGTTCCAGGTAATGTCCCGTCGTACCATTTAATGCCAGGTAGCTTTGGGTAACACCAGATAATACCAAGTGGTGTCAGTTAAAAACGGGTAGTACCTGTAATCGCAGGTAATGTTTTGCTTAACTTACCTTAGGGAGAGTGTAAAATTATGATGAGCATCTACCAGTATCATCTTGTAACACCAGTGTCCTATTAAATGCACGCCTCTCTGACAAGACTGATCATTATTGTCATTGTCAAGGCAGTTTCCGGGGGGACCATTTGAGGATATTTTCCAAGTGACATTTTTTTCCCCTCCCGGCTGCAAGTCCTTAAATCAACAAAATGTGCATTGCACGCTTGTCGTCCAACACCAAATTGCACTTTGCAGTCGGCGTGAAGGTGCGAGTGGGGTTTGATGTGGTTTTGTCCCCTTTTTGGATGTGCTCATTTCCACATGAAAAGTGCGCTTCTGTCCAATCCCCTTACACAGAAAGCCAGCAGCCTTTACAGTGCTGCTGTAATACAGCCGAGTGCACCGCCCATTGTCCGCCTGCCTGCCATTTAAACACACATCAGACCAGACGCGACACGCTCAAACTTAAATGTACTTTTCTTTGGACGCCATTAAATCCTGTTTCTCGCGCCAAAGCCAGGAAACACACTCTTTTTTTTTCCCAATATAATCCTTTATTGGATTATGTGACACGTGAATGAGAAGACACTCAGTCTGCTTACTGTATGCATTTATGTATCTGACGCCACAGTGTCCACTTAGTTGGTGCACTCCCCCACTCCACCCCACCTTCAAGCATTGCGAGCCGATACAATACTGTCAAACATCTGAGGGCACAAGCCTGTATTTTAGGTTAGCATATACCGAGTTTATCTTCGCATGTATTGTGTGCCTCAGCTGTGGATCCTGCACTATAACACTCCACAGTCTCCACTTGACTGCAGTAGCCCCTTTTCTGTTTTTATTCATTCATTCATTCATTTTCCGATCCACTTATCCTCACAAGGGTCGCGCGGGGGGTGGGGGGGAGTGCTGGAGCCTATCCCAGCTGTCTTCGGGCAGTAGGCGGGGGACACCCTGAACCGGTTGCCAGTTAATCACAGGGCACACAGAGACGAACAACCATCCGCACTCACACTCACACCTAGGGACAATTTAGAGTGTTCATTCAGCCTGCCATGTATTTTTTTGGAATGTGGGAGGAAACCGGAGTACTCGGAGAAAACCCATGCAGGCCAGGGGAGAACATGCAAACTCCACACAGGGAGCCCCGTACCTCTGCACTCTGAGGTGGATGCACTAACCACTGGACCACCGGTCCGCCCTTGTCTTCTGTTTTCCTTGGATAAAATTTAGATTGAGAATTAAATACATGACGCTCAGTTTTTTTTTTTTTTTTACTTGTTTGTTTATTTGATTCTTTTTAAATGTATCTTGGGGGGGGGCACAAATGAATGAACCGCGTGAATTCTGCCTAGCAACAAGTGGTGGTTCCAAAATATTTAATAATTAATTCAGATTTAATATTCTGCATATTTTGCAAGAACATCAAAGATATGGCTTTGCCTCCTAATTAGTATCCAGTCAGTTGTTTATTTTCCAGTTATTTAGTTTAGTATGTGTCTTTGCTGTCCCTCTTTGTCCTTTTTCTGCCACATGATGCAGCTCAGACCTCTGGCCCAGGTCACCAAGGAAACAGCAATCTTGATTGTGGCTATAATATGGATATTAGTTGCTGGAGTGTCCGTTCTGTATAATAAGAGCAAACAATACGCGACATCACAATATCAGCTTGTGTAAACGTGTCCTTCTCTGTGCGCATGCATGTTTACAAAAAAAAAAAGAAAAAAAATCAATAGGGCTCAGGCAATATCCCCCAGCTGTTGGTGCCCTGCAGTGAGTGCGGATTAGGCAAAAAGCTCTCATGTACTTCTGCGTCTTTTTTGTGCTCGAGAAAAGACGTCCTACAGAGTGCTGATTACCAGCCGGAAATTGAAGTCCACTTCCCGGGATATATTGTGCTTCTGTGTCCCGGTGATTGCTCCACAAAATGGCACTTTTTTTTTTTTTTTTTTGAGTGTGTTGCATATTGCTGCCTTCTCGTCACTGGAGATTCCTGCTGCCAACACGTCCGACTTGCTGGCTGACCCCCCAAGGGACAAATTCATACTGGAAAGAAAGTGCATAATTGGCCTCTTTTATGAAAGCTTCTCAGGTCTACATATGCCCCACATGTGGAGTCAAAGATTTTATCTTGCATAAGACCAGAAATGACAAAAACACAATACTATACGTGAGTGTACCATTCAGCTAGCTTCACACTGAAGGACAATTGGAACATTTTGTTAAAGCAATCTTTTTTTGTAGTTGTTCACAAAAAAAAAAAAAACAAAAAATAAAAAAACGCATCCACCTTCTAATGCGAACGGAATGCTTCCATGAAGTGAGATCCATTCGCACAAAGCACGACAGCATGCCGCACAGTGTTTGTTGGAGTCAATATGGCATGTCAGTCTCAGTCCTGACACGTGTGGCGATTTCAAGGATTTTATGCATGAACTGATCACATTTTTGAGGGGGGGGGGGCATTGATGGTTTTCTGCTCATCTGTCCACCATTGCTTTTCATGCCCTCTATTTCGTCAAACAATTGCAACATTTGCAGCCTTTTGATGACATATAGGTCGGATTAGCACAACCTGAGTGTCCAGACTGCAGTTGCATTGGATGCATATTTATAGCCTCATACGAATGAGGCCTGGGACCCACACTGGGGCACAAAATATTACACTATTCAAACTGCATGAAAACATCAGATTCACGTCACACATGGACCAAAAATACATTAAAAAAAATCATAATTAACCTGCAGTATTAACATAGTGTTAGCTGCAACATCCACATTATGTTTCTTTTATCAAAATTTTTTCACTTATATTTTAATTCTTTTACTAGTTTTGAATTGAATGTCGGAATTTAGGATCACGTGGAAATCAACCCTCTCCCCTTGATGAAAAATACCAGTTGGACACAGATGACTTGGCCAGAGGCGAACACTAAGCCAATTACCTTTTTGTTTAGCAAAATAAATTAAAAATCAATATCGTTAACCAAAATGTGAAACTTTTCTTCAAGTGTAGAACATAAGCTTTCATTCTAATTGGGGTTGTTTTTCATGGAAAAGTGTAGGTATGGTTGGTTCATGCATTTAAGGGGGAATTTTCTCGTGATTTTACTGTCTTTGAAAACAGTTCCCTTCATTTTTAATGAATATTTTACTTGATTATTTTCATTATTTTGCTTGATAATTTTAAATTATTCAACTTCATTTTTATTACCCTCTGAATCATTTGTACAATTACCACAATTAATGCTCCACTGTTGTATTTATATTGCTCGACGGCTCTTCACAGCATTTGCACAGTTGTCGTTGTTTGATACAAATGCACTAATGGTATCCTTACATCGATTCATGACTCTCTGTACTTAAGTGCTGCGTCCTGAATGTTCATTTTGTTATGGATTGTATACACTTCTGCGTTCGATGTCATAAGGCACCGAAACTTCCATGCAGGTGAGACTTTTGCAGAGCTCCTCTTCTCTGGGGCAGAGGCTGCTCTTGTTTGGACTTGCGCCTCAATCATCTTTAGACTCACCTTGTCAATATTTTGAAACAGATGTTACGCCTCATCTACTGTATAAGTGCTTTTTATTGAACGTGGTGATTTTTCTCAAAAATCAATGACGCTGTTGAAAGGTGGTTTCTATGGCAACCCGGCAGGAATAATGACTCATACATGTATATTTTTTTAAGACGATAAATTGACAGAATTAACCGGGATATCTGGGCAGGCACACAGCGATGGACTGTCCTCTATCCTCTTTGCCGATGTCATGACAAATACACCTGTTTTCTGGAGCTGAGCCTTGAGTGGCGATTTCAGTTGACAGCAAGTGGCAAAATGGCTGCCCCCTGATATGGACCCAAAAAAAAAAAAAAATGGGTAGATTTGCCTGGTTAACTCAAGTTCCAAAAATGTAATATTTAGACTAGTGGGGCGGCATAAAATATTCTTGCCAAAAAAAATAAAAGAGTTGATTTCCCCTTTAAGTATATTTTTTACATTCCTTTCCCTGATGTTTTTACATTCATTTTATGTTAATGTTTTATGATATATTTGCTTTTATTTCATTTGATTTTCAATATTATTATGGGTCACAGGTTCAACTCCCTGCTTCAACTGTCTGCTGTGAAAGTGACCTTGGCCAAAACTCTGAAGCCTAATTTACTCCAAGTTGGCCTGGCGGCACCTTGCATGCCTGCAGCAGCTGCCTGTTTGTGCATAAATGTATTTATTTATTTTTAATCACCTTGCTCAAATCTAAATGTGTCCACGCGTGGACTACATTTGGGAATTGGATTATTATTTTTTATGCATTTAATCATGTACTTGATTTTGTATACATTTTTTACATGATAACTATCCCTGATTGAATTTCCTCCTTATTTCACTAACTATTTTACTTGTTTCGTTGACTTGATTTTTGTGGGGTAGTAGTAATGTATTGTTTTTTTCATTAGTCATGATTTCCTTATATTTTTCAATATATGTTCTCATATATGACCTGTTTTTCATTATTTTATTTTATGTTAATTTACATGATTTCATTCAGAATACTTGCACTGGCTGTTCCCTTTTAAAATTTTTGTTTAAACTGCTGCCCACCCACCAACTCCAACCCCAAGACCCCCCATTATAATAATAAAGGGAGGCAGAACTTATAACTAACTAACCCTAAACCTATAATTGGGGCATTTCACTTTATTTACAAATTATTTTACTTGATTTTTTTGCAGTACTTGATGTTTTTCATATTTCCTTTTTTAAATTTACTTGACTTTAATTTTATTTGATTATGTTTGCTTGATTGTTTATTACTTGTATTTATTCACTATTTTTTTGTGTTTTTTAGTATGTCAATGGAATTTTATTTAATGGAATGGAATAATGTAAAATTATGATGCTGATTTCAGCATTTTACTTCAATATTTTTCTTTGTCATCATGCTCGATATTGTTGCGCTTATTTTTGATTTGTAACCATTATATTATTTTCCTGGACTCACTCTGTGGAATACTTGCACAAGCTTCTCTCTTTTAAAGTGAAAAAAGTATTTTGCGAATGTGGCGCCTGTGCTGCGAGTTTAACCCGCCCCTCTAATAACCTTTTGCCAACCCTCCCGCGTTATAACATTGAAAATGTGAATATGTTGCCTGGTAACTAACTTTTTTTCGTCAAGCAGTTGCTCTGCAAAGGCACCAAATTCCGAATAAATGGAAGGAAAACCTAAAATAGAGTGGTGAGGGGGTCGGTCTTCCTTTCTTTGCTCTCCTTGCGCATGCCCTTGACAGCACAGCCAAGGACAAAGATTGATTGCGGGCCGCTCACTCGCCTTTCATGCACATAATACATTTTGACGCAGGCCAGCTTTTTATTTGATGTGCTCGGGCTACAATGAGTCAACTCAAAGCGCGGAAAGGCGGCCGTGGCGCTTCTGCTGTCCTCGCTGATAACTTCATCGCCGCATGTGGTCCGACGTGGACTAAATTCGGGAATGGGATTAAACAAAAGTGGGGGGGAGGGAATGCGGCGGCGCTGGGGCCCCCCGCCGAGGCACGGGGCCCCTCGGAGCAGAAGCTGCAAGGTCTCTGATCTGCCGCTGCTATTGTACGCCTCATATGTGAAATGGCGAAAAATGTCTTTCTAGTGGGATTAGTGGCCTGTTGCTTTTGTAATGAATGAATGTGGCCTCTAAATGTTTTCATGTGACGCCCGTCTGATGAAGCGGCACGGTGCTCGTTTGTTTGCTCCCATCTCCGAGATAAGCAAGGTTGGATGAGAGGATATCATCCCTCCGCCTTCAAGTAAGTGTGGACGGTTCCTGACTGTTGTTTGTGCCGATGCAGCGAACGGCAGGACAGAGTGCCCATCTTTCTTGGAGTCCTTGGAGGGGCCGCTGGAGACCACTCCCGCTGGGGACTCCCTCGTTCTGCTGACAGTGAGACCTGGAGGTATGTGATTGGGAGAAATGCCCCCCCCCCCCGCACACACACAATTACAACATGTGCGGTGCTATTGAGGTGATATTGGACTTCTGTGCTCGTCACTTATTTTCCATCATGAACACCTTGTTCAAACATAAGTGTGTCCACATGTGCACTTAGCGCCAGTGATGCAGCTGACACGTTACTCAAGCATTGCTGGCATGAATGGTTGCCATTTTGAGTGACTGGTAATCCAACACGTTATTATATTTATTATAGTAGTCTGATTAAAATTACCATTCGAAGATTTAATGAGTTTCATTGATAAAGAAACCTGGCAAAATGTACAATATCTGTCTTTCGGGAAGACACGAGCAGACGTTTGCCACTAGGTTGTTGGAGTGAGTAACATGAGGCGCAAGTCATTGATAACTACACCAAATTGAGCCAAGGTCTGCTACGCACATAGTTTGCACATGCAATAAAGGAGTTAAAACACCATTTTACGAACCAACAGGCACACAACAAACGACTGTGCATGACAGAACATAAAAGTAATTCAGGGAGAAGATTTGCATGTTCACCCATGCTCTATCATCTGAGGGGAGTGACATCACGTATGTACCAAGTCATGTTGTCATCACGACATGTGGACATCTCACGTGTACGTATCAATGAAGGAAGCAGAGACGTTTGCATTTTGAAATTGGGAATACAGTCCATAGGTTGACTTTTTGCTTGTACACTGTCGACAAAATGGCCCTTTTTGGTAAGCTGGCAACTTTGTGCTTGGTGTAAAAATGGGAGGAACTTCTTTTTCATGCTAGCGCAGGTTTAGCCTATCGTCTTTGGGGATGAGTTGCATACATGAAATACACTTCCGTATTAATGACACTAATTTGATTATTCTTTTATTGAGGAGGTTCCTTATTTTTTCCTCATTTTTTTCAGCATCGTGTCATTTGCTTTTTGCTATTTTTATTCAACAGTATTTGTTTCTGTTCATTTTTTTGGTGTTCTTCAAAATTATTGAATTAGATTTTTTTTCCCTACTTCCTTTTTGGTTTCTTTTACTTGATGTTCGGCAATTATTGTATTTGGTTGAGCCCATTGATGTCGCTTGATTTTATAAAGTAATTATCTTCTGTATTTTAAATCAGTCATTTCTTTTTTACACCCGATCCTGAACATTATTTTACTTGATATCAAGGCGCCCCCCTTGTTTTGATTTGTTTCGAACCATTTTACAGGCATTTGTTCCCTCCTAGATTTCCTAGCCTTTGGCCTATCGATGTTACGGTGCATGATCTAAACGCCGGCCCGCGCAGCCCGACTGATATATTGATGCTGGTTTGTTGACTTTCATGTGGACGTTAATTCAAAGCAAATGTGATTTTTGCTTCGAGTGGCAAGCGTGCCTGCAGGAGGTCAGCGCGCTTCATGCGGATTAGATTTCCTCGAGTGCAGAACATCAGTCGGCCCTCAGCACTCGAAAGTGCGACGATAAAATCTCCAGCGATAGTTTATGCTCACATTTCTTTGCTGTTCTACTGGACATCATGAGATGTGCATTCAAGTGTTATTCCCAAACAGTCTGCTCCTGTCTGCTTACGACAGGTGCACGCTATCTTTATCTTTAGCCTTCCTCTGACAGTTTCATTAACACCTCGGATCACCCTGCGTCTTTATTTATGTTTTTTTTAATTTTTTTATTGCCTGCTGTTGTCAGAGAAGAAGAGGTGACAAAATGAAGATGTGAAAGTTGGCCAATTAGCACGCAGACAAACATATGCACGGCAAGTTGCATGCAGACACTATCGCTAACGAGGAAAAACAACTAAAGAAAAATCAGGTTGTGAGAATACTTTCGTATTCATTTAGCACCATGACTCTAAAACTGCTCATATTTTTGCTCAAGTCTCTACACTAATT
>NW_017805744.1:2408147-2424060 GCF_001891065.2 Hippocampus comes
CACGGCGAGTCATTAATGCACACCCGCCCCTGTAAACCGTCCTACCAACTCGCATGGTCGTCTTGGCAAAAGTTTTACGCCGGATGCCATTCCTGACGCAACCCTCCCCATCTCACCGGGCTTGGGACCGGCACTGGGGAACAGTGCACCCCCAGGGGAGGGCACTGCCCCCCAGCGGCTGGGTTAAGTCTCTACACTAATTGTTTTTGTTTTTTTTTTCCTGATTGTATTTGATGTTTTTTATTCTTTCATTTCATGAAAGGGAAAGTTTGCAGTGCTACAATTGCTAGCAAGATTTGAATGGAGCCTCACTTCACCAATCCCTTCCCCCCTCAAGTCTCTGACCAAAGCCACGCCCTGAACTAACGTAAACCTGCCAGACTTCTTGACCAAAATTTTAGTTTAATTTTCATTAGTTTTAGTATTTGATTTTTTTTTTTGTTTTTTATGTGGTATTAGCCATATCAATGCATCAGTTGGCGCTTGGCACTGATCAGCAGCAAATTGTTGAATACCAAGGCGTTGCCCGATCGCATGGCAGTCTCACATGAGCACTTAAAACCATGCAAACTCAAATTAAAAACATTTAAAATGCCCCGCGGACAGGTTGGACAAGATATGAATATACTAGGAATGTCCACGTAAATGAGCCGTTTTTAACCACGGCTGCTAGTTTGCTAGCATGATTTATTCATGATTCAGTATTGTGTTGTTACCTTTGTTTTGTCTCAAGAGCTGTCCACTTCCTTCTTTTGGGCGTTCAACCAGAAATAAATATGGTCCAGCCAAGGAAAGCCAGGCTATTGGCTGTCCCTGACTACGCGGCAACACTTTGGTCACGCTTTTTGTCCCTACTGTCTCTGACAGGATATTATTGTCAAGGCGGGACTCGTTCGAAAAGAATAAATACTTTCAAATTAGAGGCATAAGGTGGAGCCAGAGAGGTATGTTTTTTTCTAAGATCATTTTAGTCATATTCTACTGTGAGGTCACACAGAGTTTTAAGACATACTGTCAAAAAGCGTGGCAAAAAAGCGTTTTTCTTTTATAAATGACCTGTGTAAGACAGTTGATCGTACTTAATGTTATAATTTTTCTTGATTATTTTCAATTATTTTACTTGATTTGCCACAGTTTCCCCACTTTTTACTAGATTTAAAAATACATTTTTTATCAATGTTTTTTAATTTTGTTACCTGATTTGGTTTTAGTATTTTATCATACTTTAATTTAGAGTCTGTGTTTATTATTATTATTTTTTTTTTACCATTTCAATATTATTCTGAAATGTTCATTATTTTACTAGATTTTTTTTTGTTCCTCAGAAAATGGATGGATGGTTTTTCCCCTTTTTCTTTTCATCTTATGCATTTTTATGATTTTCATTGTAGTTTACCATTATTTTACTTGAATTTACAGAATAAATAGGTCATTGTTTTTCATCCGTTTCCTTGAGTTGCTTTCATAAATGTATTTTTTTTTTCTTCGAGGTTTACCTTTACGTATTTATTTGATGATTTAACTTGATTGTCAACATTTGGTTTCATGAATTCCCCCACCCCCATTTATTCATGTTCAGTGCTTTTACTTGGACATTACTGATTTAATTTGGATTATTTGGTTTGATTTTCAGTAATGAGTTTTTTTAACTGTAGTTTTCCACCATTATATTTAGTTATTTCTATGTTTTTACTCGATTTGTTGGTTGTTGTTTTTTTGTGACATTGTTTCACTTGATTTTATTGTGATTAGTTGGCTTTATTTTTTACCTAATGCTTTTTAAAGTTTTTCCTTTATTTATTTTTGTTTTTAAAAAATAATGTTTGATTTTAAAACCATTAATGTTTGTACTTGTTCACCCTTTCACTTAATTTGTTTTAATAGTTGAATTAACTTTCCAGCTTTTGTTCCATTATTCCATTATTTACTTCATTTTTTATGATTTTTCTTTGACATTTACAAGTAGTTTTGTATTAATTTTTTAAAACTTATTTAGAAACTTTTTAAAAATGTTGTGGAATGTATTTTATTTTTTAATGTGCAGTATTTCATGAACAATCACATAGATTTACTAGATGTCCATTTTCCCCTCGGTTCATGATCCTTATTTCCTGTCAGTTTTATTTGATTGTTTCTTTTTTTTTAAAGTAATTGTATTTAATGTTTCTTTTTTTAAGAAACATTAAAACATTTAACGTTTTTCACTGTGTTAATTTTGCTGTCAATATTTAGTTGATGTTTTTCATGACTAAATTGTACTCAATATTTTTCCATTGTGTTACAGATAATATCATCATTACACTTCTTTGCCCCCAATAAATGTAACCTACAGTATTTATAATCACTACTCATTCATGCTAAGGATTTTACTTAATGGGTTGATTAATAACTTTTTAATTTGTCTTAATTTTTTTTACATTTTACTTGGTTTCCCACCATGCCACTTGATTTGTTTTTTCTCTTTCTTCTTTTGTATTATTATACTTGTTTTTACTTTGTTCTTCTTATTTTTGTGATTTTATTTCAAGGATTTAACTTTTTTTTAACTTTGTTTTTTAAATGATATTGCTTTCTTTTTTCTTACATTATAGTACATTTTTGTTTCAGTTGATTTGTTATTCTTATTTAATATTGTTAATTGACTGGATGTTCGTCATTTTACTTGCTGTTTATGATTAGACTTGATGTTGATTTAACTTATTTCACTCGACTTTTCTTTTATTCTTCTTTTATTTGGTTCATACAAGATACATTTTACGTGGTGTTTTCATGATTTTACGTGATGCGGTCTCTTGTTATCTGAATGTTTCCACGGCGACTTGACAAGACTGGTCCCCATTGTCGAACATTTTATTTATCTGTTTTTCTTGTTGAACTTGATTTGGCGTGCTGTCTGAATTTCTTTCTTTCTCTTCCAGGGTGCAAAGCCACTTATTCGTAAATTCAACGCAGCTGTGCCGCACACCACCACCCTCCCATCATCGTCGTAGTCGTCATCATCATCATCATCATCACCATCATCATCAGACTCGGACCCTCCTCACCGCTCCACCCCCCTCCCACCCTCTGTCTTTCCTCTCCGGTCTCTGATTGGCGCAGCAGCGGCGGGATGCGCACTTGATCAGCTGGCGAGACCTCGTCGGCTCCGGGAGGAAGCAGCTGTGCGAGACGGAGCCTCTCCTCCATCCTTTCCTGACCCGGGAAACCAGGATACTCAAGCACTACAAACGTTTTATTGAAATTTTTTTAAAATTTATTTTGTGGACTAACCGTGAAGATTTTAGAGTTACACAATCTACGGCTGCGATCTCCACGCACGCGTGTGCCCGCTTGCTTTCCAGCACCTCCGGGATGGAGCTCCGCTGGTGAACTTGGCTGCTTGCGAGGACGCCGCCGCTGCCGCCGCCGTGCGCTCACTCTAAGTTTGGAAGTTGACGCGTACGCACGCCTCCCTGACCGACCAGGTCAGTTCTGTTTCATCGTCCTCCATTTTTCCATACAATAAGTCTACTCAGCGCTGTCGGTTCACATTGCCATCATGCTACAAAATGGAAAGTCTTTGAGAGTGAGACTAAACGCATGTACGAGAGGTGCACGTGTTGTATAAGCACATACAGTTTGTTAACTGTGACGTCACTTAAAGGTGCCCTTCCCACCAATGCTTCGCTTAAAATGGTTCATTTGCGGGATTTGTATTACTTTCTTTCATTCTTGGGTTTTACATCACTTTTTTGTTCACTTTTTAATAATTAGTGGATTTAGTTTTCCACTTTTTGAAATTACGTGTTTTTATTTCTGTATTTAGCTATTTATTTACCCCCTTTCAATTCATGTATTTTTGCTTTAAATTAATAAAGGTGTTTTTATTATACGAATTACGAATTAAACTTTTTTACCGATTAATTGATTATTTTACTTCACGTTATTTTATTTTTTTTTACATTTTTTCCCCCATTTTTGAATATCATTAAAACAAATTATTTTCAGTGAATATTTTTACTTTCTATTTATATCTAGGGCGGCATGGTGGTCACCTAGTTAGCATGTCCACCTCACAGCGCAGAGGTGAAGGGTTCGATTCTGGCTCTCGCCTTCCTGTGTGGAGTTTGCATGTTCTTTCCATACACATGTGGGTTTTCTCTGCGTACTCCGTCTCACATTCCAAAAACATGCATGGCAGGCTAATGGAACACTCTAAATTGTCCCTGAGTGTGATTGTGAGCGCAAATGGTTGTTCGGCGATGTGTGCCCTGTGATTGGCTGGCAACCAGTTCAGGGTGTACCCCTCCTACTGCCCGAAGACAGCTGGGATAGGCTCTGGCATGCCCGGGACCCTCGACTAAGCGGATTCGAAAATGGGTTGGTGGATGGATTTTATATATAAAGACCGTTTGTATCAATTTGACAAATTATAGTTTTATTTAAATTAATATATATTTAGATGTTATATTTGGACTTTTTATTAGATTTTTAAAAATTGTTTTATTTCTATCAAACAATTTATTTTTACTTTCACTTTTTTGGTCATTTTAATCCTTTTTATCATAAACGTAGTTTTTAATTAAAAATTACACTTATTTTAAATGCACATTATTTGAATTAATTTTTCACATACCCATTTTTTCCTTTTTCAGCAGTAAAAAAAATGACAATTTATTTAGAAATGTGTGTGTGTGTGTGTGTGTGTGTGTGTGTGTATATATATATATATATATATATATATGAATACTTCTTTGTTTTATTTGTAGTAAATAAACCTTAGTCACTTATTTGTTGATCAGATGTTTGACACACTTTCTTTTTTTGCCTAATAATTTTTTTTACAGCCCTGCCATTATACATATTTTATGGTTTCTAGTTATAGCGTGTGTGTGTGTGCGCATGATCACGAGCAAAAATATCAGTGAGTCAGTCCTTCGTCTGCTTTGATTTGATGCTACTGTGCACCCTGGACCTCCGCCAAGGCCAAATAATCCGGGAGCTACACCCCTCCTGCTAATGCCTGGGTTTTGCTGGCATGTGTTTTCTCCACTGAGGAATGTCTCAAAATGTCCCTGCGTAATACATGAAGACATAACCCCGTCGGAGGCAAACATATTACAATACAAATTATTATTTTAAATCGCCTACAGCTGTGATTGAGAGTGTGGTAAGTCAGCGGGCTTCCTTTTGTGGGGCATGAAGAATCACTGAATTGAGTGTTCCAGCTGCGTGTAACGTTCAAGTGGCTTCATTTTTTTTTTGTTAGTTTTTTTTTCCAATCTGGTCCATTAGTTTAAGTAGAATTCAATTGTATGAAACATTTCAATATAAGACAAATGCATTGGTAGTCTTCTAGAAGTGTTTCTTTTCAAACAATATTTTTTTTCAATTTTTTCGTTTCATTGACATCTCTAAGTACAATTAAATGTTATTGTGAGTATGAAGGGTTGTTCGTCTGCAATTGGCCGACAACCATTTCAGACAGCTAGGATAGGCTCCAGCACGCCTGCGACCCTCGTGAGGATAAGCGGTTCAGATAATGGATGGATGGATAAAAATTTAAAAAGACTTATTTTGGATTGTATAACCAGTGAATGTGTTGTGTATGACTTGTGTGATCCACTTCCAAGCTAGTCTCATAACGATAATATGTATGCTCTAATGCTACTGTGACAAATGACAATTCTTCTTCTGGTTAAGAGCAGGTGGGGGCATTGCTCATCTCGTCATTTTCTTAACAAATGTTGGCAACTGTTTTATAGTATTGACTGGTCACCTTGTTTTTACGTTTGTAAAACAATTAAAATAGCTGAACATTGAGGGGCATGAGGCATAAATCTGACAAAAATTAACCTTCTCCATGACAGTAAACTTTTTTATTCTTTAACATCTTGAAGGAGATATACTGTGCACCCATCCCCTGCCCACATTTTAAAACATTTCAAGAATTCTAGCACAATTTACACATTTTATTGACAACAGCAACATCTTCTTATGAGAGCGGAATGGCCAGAAAACGCAAGTAAAGGCAAAGTGTTTTCATTTGTGGAGGCAACAGTTCATACACTGTGTGTATGTGGAGCATGGTCACATGACCAAACACAAAATCCTCTCACCCCACTCCAACCGTGTCAAGGTGTCAACGACTTCTGCACCCCAAAGACACCAACTTTTTGTCTACTGACATGAAAAAGTCCACCTGCTATAATATGGCACTACATTACTCTTCTTTATTTGACCAACTTTCTGGGCTGTTTTGGGTTGCTTTGTGCAAAACAACTCAGAGTTGGTTCAAATTGACCCAAATTGACGATCGGTCCCATGTTGAACCCAGCAGTTTTAAGGGAGCAAAGGGAGTATTCATGAATTTCGCCTTGAATTGTATTACAGGTAAAAATGCCCCAAAATGAAACCCAAGTAATACAGAGTGTCAAACTTCATTTTTATTGACACTTAATGTCATGTCTCATATTTACACTTTATAAAGGTTTTAGGACGGCCACAGTGTTACCCAGAAATGTATTACTTCGACTTCCATATTCTGTGGATTTTGATTTGGGAGGATTTACTTTTTTTTTTTCTCTTTTCATGGGTTTGTTCATAAAGCATCACAGGCAGAAGGTAACCAGGCCCAAATGCAACACTTTGGCCTGGTCTTTTACTCTTGTGCCCCCTCTGCCAAAGAAAATGGCTTCCTCGGGCTGGTCCCAGCTGCTCTTTAGTACTTTGATATCATTTGAGTACAAGTGCAGCGATTCCAGATGTGATTGCGACTGCCACAGAGTCAAGTCTGGACATTTCCCACCCCCTCTTTCCTTTTATTGAGTCTCCAGCATGAAGGATTGAGGAAGAAGTCCTTTAAGTGCTTCGCTACGCGAGCGCTTGATCCGATTTCGTCAGAGAAGTGCGTCTGTTACGGACCCCATTGATTTATAGCCTTCATCGCAAAGTGGCCCTGCAGCGGAGGTCACGGCGGCCTCGTTTTTTTTTTTTTTCTTTTTTCTCTGAGACCAAAAACAAACAAACAAACAAAAAAAAAAGAGACCTCTTACTCATGTCTTGGCGAGATGCTTGTTAACCCCCCCTGCGGGAGGCACACGCCGGTGTCATTTACCTTGATTACGGTCGGGCAAGTGTCTGCACTGATTGTTTAAACTTGACGGATATTGTCATCCTTTCGCCATCGGCGTGGAAAATGTCTCCAAACTCGCCGAGAAGGCCCTCCGTCTTGCTTTGCGAGGCGTTGGGCTGACACTTATTGGCCCATATTGAACATTTGGAACATTTGCCATGCTGCTTGTGTTACCGTCGGCTCCGATGTAGACCTTGTGCGACTCAGATCGTTTTTGACAGCTTTAGCAGAATGCCGTTAAGCAAATGTGGATAAAGGTTAAAGTTTCACTTGGAAATGCCTCCTAAATTTCATGTCGCAAATTGACTGACACTGTGAAGCACACTTACTTGTGTTTTATGTTCAAAGACCAGTCATCCAAACTCACTGCCATGCACTTCCCAACATACAAAAATGAAAAGTCTCGTGTTTCACAATTCAGCGTCACTCATCTGTCTAGTAAACATAAGAGTTGTTCAAATTTGGTAGCAATCGGATAAAATCTCTTGGATGAGTTGGAAGTTGGCCGTAATGATCTTGAAATGGTGTCTTCAAACCAAAATGCACTTCTGTGTCTTTTTAGGCATGGCTTGTGGAGACGTTTGGGCCTGCCAAATTTCACTTTGTCAAGTGAAATTTGGCAGGCCTAGCTGCGGTTGCTGAGTTTTCAAATGTCCACCTTGTAGAGTTATTGGTTATGTCTTTTACGGCGAGTCGTGAAACTTGACGTAAAATGCTGCCTCCCTCCGCCTACATGCATTGACAACATCTCAAATTTTTCACATCTGTTTCAGTATACATGGATTAACTTTGGTAGCAATCCAACCAAATTTCGTTGTTGAGCTCGTCCGTGAACGACCCATGAATTGGCTGATACGATCCTAAAATGAACCAAGATGGAAGACTTCATAGCCGCTATTTTCATGCCCAGTCTCCCGCAAATTGCAATCTTGTGCCCTTGGGTGGAGTTTTCTTTCTTTTGTAGATGGTGAAGTTAGAAATGGGTGTTTGCATCATTGTGGGCGTGAACACAGCCGACTTGTTTCCTGGCAAATCGAAGCGGCTCCCCTCACTCCCTTTAAATTCAGCGCACGATGTACTTGACAGAAGCACGGACTCTCTCGAGTCTGTGCAGGACACAAAGTACACATAAAAGGAGCTGCAGGAAAATCTCCATTTGTGCACGATATACAGTACTGTAAAGTTGGCCACTGCGTAGTGGGCATTTAGAAACTGCCTTCCACCCAAGATCTTGCGTCATCGCCCCCGCAATTTAGTATTGCTAAGTGAAATCTGCTCTGGGGGCTGAATTTTCAAAACCTCACCTTTTGTAGTTTAGTGTTTTATAGTGAGATTTTTTAAATCCTCTTTCAACAATCAATGACTTTACAGACACTGATTGATATTTAAAAGTGAAATGAAGATCAATGGAGTAAACTTTACAGCTGTTTTGTGGAACATATTGAACAAAAACTAACAGTGTAATTCATTTAAAGTGTACTATCCTTGGGGTGGGGGGAGGAGGGGTTGTCAGATAAATGTGGTGCCCCAATTAATCGCGGACTTCCAAAAATAAATAAATAAATACAAGCCTCTATTACCCATCAGCAAAAAGATGGATCATGACTGTGGTTACCTTTGTTCGTAGGTGCTATCATTTGCATACACACACACACACACACACACACACACACACACAATTTACTGTCTTTGCTAGGTTTATTTGTCAGAAAAATATGGTATTTCCTCAAATATCTCTGAAAACATGTCCCTTGAATACCATGATTCCCAACCACAATGAGCCAGGAAATCATCCATGCCCCAGGTGCTGAAAGTGCTCAAACCAGAAGGAGCAGCACAATGTCCATTGAATTAGAGAAAAAAAATGTGTAACTCTAAAATCTATTAATTATCCATCCATCCATCCATTAGCTGATCCGCTTATCCTCACGAGGGTCGTGTGTGTGCTGGAGCCTGTCGGAGCCGTCTTCGGGCAGTAGGCGGGGGAGGCCCTGAACCGGTTGCCAGCCAATCGCAGGGAACATATAGATGAGCAACCATTCACGTTCACACTCAAACCTAGAGACAATTTTGAGTGTCCCATTAACCTGCCATTCATGTTTTTGGAATGTGGGATGAAACTGTAGTACCCGGAGAAAACCCACACAGGCACAGGGAGAACATGCAAACTCCACACAGGAAGCCGAGAGCCAGAATCGAACCCTGCGCCTCTGCACTTTGAGGCGAATGTGCTAACCAGTCGACCACCATGCCACCTCTTTTAATTATGATTTTACAAAATTACAGTATTATAAAGCACTATTTTTCTTTTTTTTTTAAAAAACATGGGGCGCGGGAACGGATTAATGGCATTTCCATTCATTTCAATACACAAGCTGATTTGAGATGTTTTGAGTTGAACTAAACTCATATCTCGAGTCACCACTGTAATTCCTTTTATTTTTTTGTATTGAACACACCCATGTTTCACACGGAGTAAGACAATTTTGAGGGAATGATTCTGAAATGCCAAAGCTCCGCAATGTTGTGTAGACACAATGGGATATTAGAAGGATAGCACATTAGAAAAATCACAGTTCATACAGAATAGAGGCACCAGAAACACTTGGTGTTCCTCTTGTCCCCGCACGTAGCAAATTAAATATTGTGTGGGATAACAATCGGGCCCTGGGGGACCCACGCCAGCTTGCTCTCAGAGGCATGATAGATTGTATGAAGCTAATCAAGCAGTCTCACCCGCGTAAAAATGAGCATGGCGTAAAGTCGATGGACGTGTTGAGGGTGGTGACGTGACCTTTTTTATGAGTTGGAGATGGCAGACAAACAGCAGCATCAATTGCACCAAGGTTAACGTCGACTGACAAACTAGTTGGACGCACCGCGGCATCTGTGTCGTATTTACCCAATGTAATTGCAGCTCTGCTAATCCGCTACTGTTAATACATGGCCTGTGTGGCTATCGTTAGCGATTTGCACATTTTTTTTTTCTTCCCTCACACTGTGCATTTCCTCCCACGAGGACCTGATGAATAATTTAAATCGGAAAACAAGCGGTGGCACATTTAGGATTACGGGGAAGGTAAACAAATTGGATAATTCACAATATTAGACATGCAACATGACATTTGGTTGGCATGTCCATCATGAATAGACGGCAAAAAGTCACAAGAAACATGCATGAAACGATACAGGAATTCTGCTATTTTGACTTGAAGCTGAACATTACTAATAACTCAACAGCAACTCACATTTTTTAATTCACTTTCACACAACAAGTCTGTCAATTTGGTTCAAAGCCGACATTGTATGGTAATTCTAGAGGCTCTTCATAGAGGAGATTGTGCTAGATTTGTACACTTACAAAGTTTGAATTACATATACAGTGGTACCTCTACTAACAAAATTAATTGGTTCTGGAAGAAATTTCTTCACTAGAAAATTTGTAAGTCGAGACGTGTTTTCCATGTAAATGCCCTAATTCGTTCCAAGCCTCCCCAAAATTCAGACATAAATGTTTCCTAAAGCATAAACATGCATCAAAATATGTAACAAATGCATGTTACGATTAGATTATTCCACAATGAGTTGTGCATAATGTAAAAAACAAAGAATAGAGTAAAGAATAAAAATTATGGTCATTTAACTTCGTCCTCTCCATTTTTTTTGGCTTCTTTAGTTCATGTTGTCTCTCAGAAGTGGTTTTTGCCTGGTGTTTTGTAAAGAACTGATCCAAGGATGTTCGCTTTTGTCAGCTTTTAACAATGCTTTAAAAATGTCCAAGGTAAACATCAGCATAGCAAGCGACTGGTGTACACTTTTTCTGGGTGATTCGCATTTACGTAAAACTCGGAACACCCCCTTGTCCGAGGGGCGAATGATGAGGACTCTGCATAGACACATATCTATCTATCTATCCACACACATACGGTAGAAGTCCCTCTTTGCCAATGGGATGCCAGGATGATGCTCGGTAATAGCCAATAGCAGAACAGCTATTAGTATGTTGTGTTCAGGAAAATCAGAGCTGCGACTAACAGGCCATATTGTATTTTACCTTTCGTATCTTGAAATTTTCTTTCGTAACAAGAGGCAATATTTTCCTGTTTCCTAACTAGAAAATTTCGTATGAAGAGACATTCGTAAGTAGAGGTACCACTGTACTAGAGAGATGGAACATGCAAAATTGAGACATATTTCCAATTTTCTCATTGTGTGTGGGTCGGGCATCAAAGTGAAATTTGACTACTGTCTTCCAAAATCCACCTGATCCCACAAAAATTCTAATAACAACAAAACACATTTTGGAAAAATTTGTTTCACTGATCAACACGAAATCTAGTCTTAACCGTCCATCGTTGGTGGAACCACACAAAGGTCCAAGCAGTCATGCCTGGAAAGACACATGAAGTTGACCATTTTGGTTGGAAGCAGACATTTAAGGGTATTTGTAGCATTTGTATCTCTGTGCATGTTAGTAATATATTTTTTGTGTTAATGCTCACTGTACCCTAATAATTCTATCAGTCTCACTTTCACAAAAAGTATTTTAAAAATAAAATAAAATAAAGCAGGTAATCTTTCACCTACGGTGACGTGTGTCTGCGTCACCGGAAGTTGTTAGCGCTCAGCAGTTTGCAGTTGCAGCTTGTGATCAGAGTTGTTGCGCTATTTTTATCGTTATCATTATTCTCATTCAGAGTTTATGTACAATTCACCGATGGCACTGGCAAAGAATGGGAATCTGCAGGGCCAAGAGAAGCATTTTAAAATGGTACGCGTGAGCTACGATTGTTAACAGGCTGCCGAAGTGTGTCGCATGCCTTGGCGTCAGGCTATTGCTCATCATGGCATGCGTGTGTACGTACGTACGTGCGTGCGTATGCGTGCGTGCACGGTAACAGGTCGATCGCGGGAGGTTGATTGATCGAAAAGTAGATCTTTGGTCAAAAACGTTTGGGCACTCCTGGTCTAATCCAGCCTCAGCATGTCATAGCGACCTCTACTGCTTCGTTTGGAAACGGCAACAGCAACCACCACACTGGTTTGCACATGCGCAGTAGTATAGGAAGTATTTTTTTCAGACGAACACGAACGTTGCATTGCTAAAATGGCGACAAAACGGACCTTTGCATACCAAGGCGTTAAGAAAAGAAAAGCTTTAACGCTTGAAGACATGATAAAGGTAATAAAAATGAAAGATGGAGGAAGCAAAATAAGACATTATGCAAGAAATTGATGTAAGTGAAAGTAAATGCTGATGGGAAATTTCTCAATTTCTTTCCCTCTTTTTCTTTCTACGCTGGCTATATGAAGTGTCAAATAAGTGTATGCTCATACTTATGCACTATTGGAACTTTTTTTGCGTGTTCGTGTTTATGTCTGAGATAAAATTTGCTACAGTGAAAAGTCCCCTGTTGTGAAAAATTTCTTGCTGCAAACATGATTTTGTTGTAGAGAAGTTTCAGTGTACAAATGTCGATCATGAGTAGACCCACTAAAAAGTCTCAAGAGGCATTTCCTTAAAATACACAGTCTTCCAGCTTGGTTTCAAGCAGCCATTTTAAAGTCATGTTGCCCATTGCTTGCCCTCCATTTCCTTCACAACAGAAACTTCTGAGCTGAAAGCTGTTGCAATTATTTTCTCCCTCGTGTTTTGGTCAGGCAGTTTCCAACCATGCCTATGCACCACATCCCACTGAAACAATTTAATAGAGATTCATAGGAACCACTTACAATCTCAATAGAAGATGAAGTACTCTGACATTATGGTATTTAATTCAAAGTCAGATAAAAAGCAATAAAATGGCATTTGTAGATACAATGTCTGCTGTTTGTCAAACACTCTGGTCCCAAATGACTCAACATTTATAATCAATGGAAAGCTGGCAGGATTAAGTCCAAGACTATTAGGCTTCTAAATTGCAGCTGAGGCATCATTATACACGTCTCAGCATTTTCATTGGAGCAGGGGAAGTTGCGTCGCCCAGGCAACGTCCGCAGCAGCCGCCGCACGGTGGCACCTCGTGTGTTCTGTTCTGCATGATCGTGTTGGATTTATGTATTGTGTGAGCAGTCGCTATTAAATAGATCCCATACACTATTGTTTGTGATGGAGTGGAGAGCTTCGTGATTAGCCGCGGGACGACGCGGGCCGCTAACCAGCAGATGAACGTTTATGGCTCGCCGTGCTCTGCTGGACTTTCTGGGTCAAGAGCCAGTGTGGCAAAGATGGGAGTGGGGACATACGCTGCGTGTATTGTGCTCTCTCTGCTTGGTTCTATCACCATTATGCCATTCCAAGCCATCTCAAACATACAGATGAGGCGTGCTGGGTGTTTTTGGAATGATTTCCCCTCAATTTACGGACAAAAATCCCAACCAAAATATCTCCAATTTAAAACACATTTTCAAAGTGTATGATTAGTTCCAACTGTTCGACCATTATAGCAAATTACAATCCAGAAGAATGTCGTTTCCCTGAATTTTGCAAGAGCAATGAATGGAGGAAAAGAGGAAACATTCTTGTGCGGTCACTTCTTTGTGGAATTTTGTCAAAGCACAAGCTTTGGATGACACCTCAATTCAAGGAGTCATTTTCCCGCTTCATTCAATGCATAGCTCTGTGACACTTATTTCTTTGTTTAGTTATGCCAGGCATTTACAGCGAATTTCATGTTGGGCGGCTATTTTTATTATTATTTTTTTGTCTGATCAAAAATACATGAATGAGATTTACACTTTGATGCCATCTTCTGCCCACATCAGATGCAAAAAAAAAAAATAATAATAAATTGTCAGAGTTTAGCATTGGCATGCTGTTTGTTTTGCGAAACCTGTTTCAAATTGGGGCTGATGTGGGTGATTTCCCTCTTTGGAGTTTTTCAAAACAACTTCTGTATTGGTTCTTGAGACTTTTATTTGTCTGTCTCGTTTTGATTGATATGTCCATCCAATTTTCTATGAATATATAAAAACTAGTGTCTGGCACGATGTTGTTTTTAAGCGACATTGTAAAAAATGGTGTTGAATTTACTGAATTTTATTGTGTAACATCACAAAATAAAATCACCTGGAGCTAGATGTATTGTTCAGGTAGATGTATGGTCTACTTAGAATGTATCTGGATTCACATCATTTTATTTTGTGCAACCACTTGACAAAATTGAATTGAGTACATTCAACAAAATCTTTTTTCAGTGTATCTGCTTCCGATTTGGGTTCATTCGACCAAATTTCCTTGTTGGAGTAACCCTGAAATTCACCCCAAGATGACTGCTTTGAATCAAAATGTCTGACTTCCTGTTAAACATCAAACATGGGTCATTTACCCTTTATCATGTTCACTTATGGTAGACATGTCAAACCAATTTCCCATTCATTGGTCAAACTTGTGCTAGGGGCTTCTTTTTTTAATTTGTCCTTTCCAGGGAGAACTACTAAAGTCAGTTTGGGCAGGGGTATTTTGTTCACCATGTTGGCTTTCCCTACAATGTTTGTACTTGGAAAAAAAAAAAAAATTCAGGTATGTTGAGAACCCCTAAAAGGCGATTCATCAGAATAAAGAGGGCCTTTGAACTGCCTGGTGCTTGGGTTCTAAAAAACCTCGTGCATTGGTGTGAACATGGACGGCCTTAAGTGACTGTAAACATCTGGACCCAAGTCTCTTGTCCCACACAAAGCCACATCAAACCCCATAGTTTTCTGTGTGGACCTGCCAGGCATCTCCAGTCGGTTCTTTTGTGGTCTCCGGACAGCTCAGTGGGGAGCGATGCGTCGTCTTTAACGCTTGTCCACCGCACTGCCGGTGTGCTTGTGTGATGGGAACACGGGAGGGGAGTGTGTGTTCATTTTGAGGTTGAGCCGACAAAGGATGTCGAAAAAGCCAGCGTCGACGTTGCTAAATTTTTAGATTGATGTTTCTTTAATAAGGCCCGCAGTCTCTTGGTATGCTGACGGCGATCCGCGGCGGTGACCTAAATTCTCGTTAAAACGCTGACAAGCGATGAATAAAATCCTCCAGTAACTTGATGTATTTTAATTTTTTGGGGGATGCCTTAAGATAAAACAAAGCCGATCTAATATTCTCTATAAAGTAGAGGGAAGAAATTTCTTCAAATGATGTTTTATTTACGGGTATCTGTGACGATTGTTGCACCGCCATTGCAGCATTCACCCCCTGCACCCCGCTTTGGTTCGCTCTCGTTGTCTGCTGCCATTGTGCTAGAGGCTGGTTCCAACGTGTACTCACCCACCCGCTCCGACGGCCGCCGCCCCATTTTGCCGCTGCACGCCCTTCCAGTTTACAGTGTGCACGCGGTGCAATCAAATTGCACCCGGCGTCAGCACTTTGAGATCCCCCCCAATCTCCCTCCCCCATCCTCCATTGAAAATGCATCTGCTCACAGTCTTGATGCGACGCCGGCCGCATTTCAAATGTTTGGAGTAACATTTGACCTCAGATGAGCCCGATGCTCGATTGAACATTTGGAACTGAATGAAAAGTAACAAATTATTGGTATTCCTCAATGAAAATACCTTAAATGCCATTCATGTGTACAAGCCTCACAAAAAATGGAGATATGTATGTATATATATAATGCATCTGCTCACAGTCTTGATGCGACGCCGGCCGCATTTCAAATGTTTGGAGTAACATTTGACCTCAGATGAGCCCGATGCTCGATTGAACATTTGGAACTGAATGAAAAGTAACAAATTATTGGTATTCCTCAATGAAAATACCTTAAATGCCATTCATGTGTACAAGCCTCACAAAAAATGGAGATATGTATGTATATA